>NW_005841903.1:549844-551435 GCF_000455745.1 Alligator sinensis
ATGTGGTTATGGCATCTCTGACTGATAGGGTGGCCATCATAGAGAGCAGTCTGTTTGTCCTCTCTCCTCTATTGATATGAAACTGGATGCCTTTATGTCCTCTATTTTTCTCTTGAAGAAAAAATCCTCTTGAAGAGAAAAATAGAGAACATAAAGGCATTGGGTTTCGTATTAATAGAGGAGAAAGTAGCAGAAAACCAGAACGTCTTCTATGATGGCTACCCTACTGACTGGTAAACTGGCAACTTAACAGTACTAGAACCGAAATTGTTTGAATGACATGAGCAAGTAGGGCAATGATACTCACTACTTCAGCACTCTGAGCTTCACATGGCACAATCTGTACGACCCCTATGTGGTCCCCCATTGCAGGTACCTCCCAGGAGAACCAATGTTTTGGGTCAGCAGACACCTAGCCATGTATTGAGGATCCAGCAGGGCATTTCCTCATGCCCATGTGACCCTTGAGGTCCTGATACTTCCCTGCCAGGGGATTTTGGGTCCATAACCTCTCAAATGTGGTTAGACAGAACCAATGGGTTCCCAGGTGGGTTCTTCCCCTCAGTGGGTCCTGCTGATGCCTCTTGGGCTGCTCTCTTCCCACCTCAGCTGCCCTGTCATACCTGCTGGCAAAGTCCCATGTGGGTGGGGGGTCACAGTTAGGTCCATGCCTATTGACCCATCAGTGATAACTCCCACGCTGATACCTGGGTTTTCTTTCCCAGGCATATAGTTGCCTGCTCCATCTCAACAAGGCTCCCTGTCCCAGGGCAGGTCTCTGGCTTCAACACCGTGGGTAAGTGAGTGTTCAGGCACCACATGGGGTTCCCTAGATGTGGTCTGAACTCCTGCCATGCTGCCTGGCATCTGGTCTCTGCAGGGTTGTAACAGTTCCATTCCAGCTATAAGAAAAACCTCTGGAGGCACAGCAGGTGCTCCCCTCTTTCTCTCTGCCTCCCCCTGCCCCCACCTTCCCTCCCCCTGGGGTAGCTGCCCAGCTTCTTTTACCTAAGAGCTTTTTTGGCACTGGACCAATCCCTGGGTCCTCTCCTGGCTGCATGGTGCCAGCTAATCTGGCCACAGCCCAGTCTCCTGCATGCTGGCTGGCACTGTGGTGAGTTTGGCATATGCCTGCCACAGTGGCATTTACATTTTTTGCAACTTGATAAAGTTCTAGTAATGTATTATGTGGGATTTCATGAGTTCAGACCAAAAGGGAAATTCCAGTATTGGAACCTGCCAGGTTCTATTAACATCTCTATGGCTTCCTATGCTACTATAGCCACCAAACAGAAGGGGCATCTGGGGTTACCAGTGATTTTCCCACAGGAAAAGTAAGAGATAAACAAATTCTGCACCTGTCCCATGAATGATAGAGAACTCCAAGACTTGCAACTCATTGGAACAAGTTTATTAGAACCACAGAGATTGTAGTGAATTCAGTGTTGTGAAGCAAGTTAATATTTTTCCTCTACTAGTGGTATCACCCCTATCTGAGGTCTTTAGCAAGCTTGTCCAATTTCAGTTGCTAGCAATCTCAGGCAGGAGTTACCTGTTGAATTACATACTTTGAGTTGCTTTTAAACAGGCA
>NW_005841903.1:551551-583027 GCF_000455745.1 Alligator sinensis
TTCCCTACAGCATAAGCATCCAGCACTCATGTAAGACCTACTTATGTGCCTAATCAAGCAATTTGAGTCTGGTCCATACTTTTTTATTTTAACATGTTTCTTAGGTACCTCTGATACAGGTACAGTAATACATTTTTAAGAATACCTGTGCAATGACTCAAGCAATGCCATTACACTTGCTGACATCAAAACTGAAGTGACCACAATATATTGAACATTCCATTAGAGCTGGTTTATGTTTAAAATATAATCAATTTGAAAAGCTAATACTGTTGAATATCTCCTGATAATTTCAATATATAATTAGTGAACAGATACAAATCTTTATGCCATATATATCTTGCTTCATGTCAGCATAGTTATTTGGGAAGATATATGAAAAGATACACAAATGTAATGTCATGTTACTAAAAAATAATCTGAAGATTATATCAGTCAGGTTGGTAGAGCAGCAATTTTTTTTTCAACCTTCAGGAAAGGTTTTCTTGGCAATGCACCTTAGTCTCCTTGAATCTAAACACCTATAAGATTAGACCTCCTGGCACTGGGAATCAAAAATATGTTATACAGGGAGAAGTTTAAAAATAAAATAAGGCATTACGTTATCATAGGGTCTCTCATGGTTTTGAAAATTTTCCCATAATCCCATATAGCTGATTTATAAAAAAAAAGAAAAAGAATGAAAAAGATCATCATTATAATGAAAATAAATTATGGGAATGCTTGCCAAGGTACAGAGTGGTACTGCATATAGAAAAAATGTTTTAACAAATATGCATCCAGGCCAGAAAAGTTATCTGGCATGCATGTAAAAGTAGTAAGCATTTAACATTAACAAAAGATTTTGCCTCCATACATCTAAATGATATCTTTCTATTATTTAACTGATTTTCATGCATGTGATACTAGTTTGTTCCATTAAGTGTTTGTGTAGAATTATATTCTTTTCAATAAAACACGTTTCAGAATCTATTATAAATACCCTATGTTAAATACTCTGACATAACAAAATATACATATTTCAGGCCAGATTGTTAACTGCTGTAAAGCAACATACCTTCACCAAAGTCACTAAACCAGTGTTTCTGAAACTTCTGATACCTGGGGCACTTTTTTTTTTTTCTGGATTAAAACTGGCAGTATGCTTCACTTCTATACCCAAAAAGGGGTGTGTATGCATGTATCCAAAGCATATAACATATACTATTCCCTTGCCAGAAAAAATCATACTAATGCTAAAATATACTGTTAAAAGACTGACACCAAATACATATTTCTTGAAGCAAAGGATTACTCTCTATCAGTGGTTCTCAAACTTTTTCACGTCAAGCTCCTCCCCCACCATAATAACTTTTCTGAATTTCACAGCACCCAAACTGAAAATCACTGAGACAGATCTATATTCAGAAAAGGTATGGATTGGGCATTGAAACTAAAGAACCCAAGAATCAATGATCAACATTGTGACGCTTAAGGGTGGCAGGAACAGGACCTCACCCTGGTGTGCCCTGTTCTTTCCACTGTCTGCCCCTTCCAAACCCTGATCTATACCTCAGAGGCAAGAGCACTTCCCACTGCTGAGGCAGCTCCTGAAGGTCTCACATGGTGGCAACTACCATCATGGCCCCTGCTGCCAGCCCTGTAAGTGAAGGAGGAGAGAAGAGAACAAACAAGGCTGCAAAGCACAGCTCCATCTGTGCATCTGCCCGCCCACCTACTCATAACAGAGCATGCTGTTGGGATCATGGGAAGCTGGCACAGGGGCTGTCTGGAAGGCAGCAGCAGTGGAGACAGTACCCAGAGGACCAGCCACAGGCACCACTGAAATAGCTGAGGCAGGTGCAAGGTACTGGACAGGGGAGGAAAGCATTTACCTCCTCACAAAGGGGGATCTGGGGACACATTTCTGTCACTGTTTGTGCACACTAGTGTGCTACTACACACCCTTTGGGACACGCTGCAGCCAACTGTAGCAAACATTCATATTACAATACTCAGAGCTCCAATTAGAAAGTCTGAAGTAAGTAAAAGTTTTAGATCCAGACACATCCATTCAGTTTGAGGCTGATTTAAGAACTTTCCTGCAAACACATTTTTTACTCAAACTCCAAGATTTTTATAAACAACTGACATTTAACACCCTGAGTGGCACAACATGCAAAAATTAGAACTGATCTAAGGTCTGTGGGGCTATTATATAGAAATTTATGTTTTTCATTATGATTTGTATTATTTTACCAGCTCTCATAACAGCAGAATTACACAGTGCTTTTCACCTGAGATTTTGAGAGTGTTTTACCAGAGATGGTAAATATCATCATCCCTCTTTCACTGGTGGAGAAAATAAAGATGAAGGAAGCTAAGCAACTTCCCCAAGTTGTATAGCAAGCCAGTGGTTGATACAGTACCACATCACTTTGATTAGGTTTGATGTTAATTAAGTATAAGTGGTCCTGTGAATTAATACATTAGCCTTTTCAGTATGATTTTTTTAAAAGGGACTTGTTTTAAGCTTTAAGTAAAGAGGGGATGGATAACCCCAGTGAGTGTATTTGTGGTAGGGCTGTGCAAAACTTCACCAGCTGTTTCAACTTGTTTTGAGCTCGAAACAGCAAAATTGAAATGAAACAAAGAGCTTTGAAACAGCTTCGAAGCAAAACGAGGGCAGTTGAAATGCTTTGAAAGTTTCTAAATGTTTTGAGTTTCAAAGCTGAAGCTGGGCTTGCCTGAAGAGGGGAGAAGGACTGCTCTCATATTGACTGTGTAACTGGTCAGTGACTGTGATCCTTCCCTGAGGTCCCTTCCAATCCCAGTACTTTGGAGAAGGGATGGAAAAACAGCATAAAAGGCAGCACTGTTTGAACTGGCATGCTTTCTGCCTTGGGGTCTGACAGTTACTGAGCTGTCTTCCAGCATCTCAGGAGCATTAGACAACAAAGGCCACTACTACCATTGATTTGATTTGCTACTTGCTAGCCTAGCAAATGGGATTCCACAATACCACTTGCTTTCTTTCTAGACTCTTTTATTTTATTATATTAACTGATTTATTCTTTTCAATTTAATAATTATATTGGATGTTATACTATAGAATTTATATAGGAAAGCAGATACATTTATATATTTTTATAAAGACAAGACACTATGAAACACACCATGAAGTGTGGTGGAAAGGCAGCTGGCAAGCATTCAGGGAGGGATGGAAGAGGGGGTAGAGGGAGAGGTATAAGTCCCCCCTCACTCTCCCCCAAACTGAGGTGCAGCCTCTTTCCTATAACTAGCAGAGATGGCGCTTCCAGTTCTACAGGCATCAAGGAGAGGGGAGCAGTGCCAGTGCCACTGCCTGTGCCAGAGTCTGCATCCCCTCCAAGATCATCAGCCACAACCCCCACCCTGCACCATGACAACAAGCAGCAGCACCAGCACGACAGTCTCCTCCACCCCCATTTCACTTTCCATGCTGAGCTTTCCAGTGCCAGAGGAAGAGTTTGAGCTGGATCTGGATCTGAGTGCCATAGCAACAGAAATTCTAGGGAAGGAGGGGGAATCACCCGAGTTTGTGCTCAACACCCCTTAAGTTTACCCTAGCGCCACGTCTCCTTCCCCAGAAGATACTTCGAAGGAGGGTGAGGTAGAGGTTGCAGAGGCAGGCAGCTCAGCTGAGTCCGTTCCTCCTCTTGCTGTGCCTCTGCCTGCTGAGGAGGGGGCAACTGCAGCATCCACGCATGCATCTGCACCCCAGAAGCAAGTGGGCAGTGTGGTCTGGGATCATTCTAGGCTGACAGATGATCCCACATATGCTAGCTGCCTGCACTACTGAGCCAAAACCAGCTGGGGCAAGGAAACAAAACACATGAGCATCATGGGGATGCTGATGGATCTCCACAGGCACCATCCCCTTGCCCTGGCTCCTCCTCAGCCTGGCACCAGTGGGAGTATGCCCAAAGGGAAGTCCCCCTCTCACTCCAAAGCCCCCATCCCCACAAAGCAGAGACAGGCCTCCCTGGACCAGTAGGGGAAAGCTGGACACAAAGCAGGGTGTGCTGCAAGGGTGAGCAAGATCACGCAGAGCACTGGGGAGATGCTTGCTATGGATGGCCAGCACTTTTCCTTAGTTGAAAATCCAGGGTTCAGGCAGCTCATGGCACTCGTGGCCCCATCTTGCCATGTGCCTACATGTGCTACCCATTATAAAACTAATTTGCAGTTTTTCTGTACAGGTCCATCAAGCCGCTTTAGATGAGGACTTAGTTGCATTGCAGCAGATGGTTTGGACAGCTAGGCCAGGTATAGTCAGACTCATGTCTATTGTATTTACTCAAATATATGATGATCCTGAATATAATATGAACCCCAAAATACTTACATTCTATACATGGAAAATTTATACATTTGTTATAATTTTCCATGTGTAGAATTTAATTATCAGAGGGTTGTCCAGAATTCATCTCACGCCCACTGCAATTTTAACTGGTGATGGGTGGCAGACAGGATCAATGATAAAGATATGATCTCCTGGAAAAGGTACTGTTTGCGATTTTGGAGGTGCAGGAAAAGAATCTCACCAGCCTCTCAAGAACCAAAAGACTTGGGAATTGACTTCCTCGGAGAAAGGTTTGAGAACTTTTGGAAGAAATATGCAGAGTAATGTGGATTAAGAAGGATAAAGTTCATAGCAGGGGAAAAGTCAAGAGAAAGAATGATTATAGTTTGAATGTACATGGATTTACTAGAGGAAGAAAACAGAAAGATGGATGGAAAAGTATGTCAAAAGGGTAATATAGTAGAGAAAGCAAGGGACCAATATGGTATCTTTATGGAGAAGTAGGGAGTATATCAAACCTCTTTGAGGAGTCCATGGGTGTGGCAGCCACCAATTCATTACATCAGGATGGAAAGATTCATGCAGAGGTATAAAATATGGATGGTAGGGCTGAGGTCCAGGAGAATCATAAGAAGTTGATGAATGCGGTAAGGAGAGGGATGGGTAGGTGCTAGTAGGAAGCTTCACAGGACAAATGAAGATGTGGGGAGTGGTGGTGGGTAAACAACTAAAAAAAGCAGACATGTTGACCTAGCTGGATGATTATAAGAAAAATCTTGAAAGTCAGAGAAGTACAACACAGATGGGGCTTCACAAACTCATCAGAGTGCCGAAGGGGAGGTGTGGGGAAGAAGAAACACTGGGACGTGTTTTGGGAGTGTATATATTCAAAGCAGGTATAGGAAAGGGTCTGCCACTTTGAGTGTCACCAAAATAAACCTTTCATTAGCACAGGAGATGGTGCTACATGGATTCATACCAAAAGGATGAAAGGAAACAGTATTAAGGACTTTATTAGAAAATATTAAAACTAGTTTATAGAAAGTAAGAAACCTCTGGGTGTTTAAGGGGTTGGCTTTCACCGAAAGAATGCCTGAAGCTGGGGCTACATGAACTGAAACACTACATTGATCAGGACAAGGAAGAGATCAGAGAGGAACTGGCAGGGGAGAAATAAAAGAAAAAGGACTGGACACACTTGTTTCACTGGACCAAAAGAGAGAACTGATGGGAGGGGCAAAGAGTTTCAGGTGGTTATTGAGGTAACAGTTTTTCATGGGGTTCTGTAAGGGTTTGGTTTTTGTGCAAAGTTGATGCATGTTGTTTAAGGGTTTAATATATGTAGTTGTATGTTTCTGTGGTTGTATCTACGATATAAAGTCTTGGTAAAACAAAGATGCTCGCTATGTGTAGCTTTGTAAGTATAGGGTAGTGTGTTTGGTTTTGTTTGGGTTTGTTTACAAATTTTATTAAAAAAAAAACCAAAACAAAACAGAAAAGAGTCTCACCAGCATCTCGGCCTTGCAGCTAAGAACAGGCACTTTGGGCACAAAGGGTGTCAGGGCTTGTTCTGGACCTCCTGGTGCCAGTCAGGTATTTTAGTAACTTCAGGCCAGGGGCCAGTTCCCTGTGGAGGGAACACCTGCCCATTTATCTTCTTTTAAGGACTAAAAAAAAAAAGTTCCCATCAGCAGTTTTGGCACCAAGAGAGGGTATTGGAGCTTGCTCCAGCCTCTCTCAGTTCTGGCCTGGTCTTTCAGTGCCTCCAGGCCTGCTCGTTCCCTCCTGGGACAGCAACTGTCCATGTTTTAAGAGCCACAAAAAAAAGGTCCCCATCAGTGGATTTGCCCCATATGGGCCAGGTGTTTTATGGTCATGCTCAGAACAGGCTGCATTCAATCAGCTTCAGAGTTGGTTTCCATGACTGAGCACATGCTGCTTCTAGTAGCATTTTAATGACAGCCAGTGTATTTTAACAGGGGGGTTTGCTGGTATACAAATATAAGATAAGGAGTTTTCCACCCCCGCCCCATGCCTCACCTTACATTTGAGTAAATACAGTATTCAGTTCTAATGAATATTAGTGTGTGTGTGTGGTGTGGGGGAAGAGGGATGGGGAAGGAGATTTCAAAAGCACCTGAGTTAGGAGCACAAGTCCAATTAACTTTCAACTGGATCCATGCTCCTGCATCACCTAGGCACTTTTGATTACCCTATTTTTTTTCCATGTATATATTAATGCATACTTGGATTGCTTTTATTTTCCACCATTCTAGACTAGAATGGTTGGTGGCATTCAAGAATTTGAAACATGCCATACATATTAATAGTACATGCATACACAAGTTTTCCCTCTAATGGATGTTTTGCAATAGATAATCACAGATTCTATAAGGTCTGTCTGATGGGTAGACAACACTGAGTTAGCTTTTGAACAGAAAGAGCAGTGATAAACATGATGGGTGTCACAAGCCGGGAGGCTGCTGTGACGTGCTGTAATTACAGTATGTCAGAGCAGACTCGATTAATCGAGTCTGCTGAAGCATGGTAATTACCATGCTCCAACCAGCCGCCACATCTCATGTATCAGCATCCCCGCACTTCAACATGGTGGTGGGGGTGCTTTATCTAAAGCTCAGTTGATGGAGCCACTCATTAAAGCCTCTTCCCCCACCCCCCTCCCACTTCTGAAGCACATGTAAAAATGCCTGATCAGTGCAAACAAAAGCTGGAGAGCTCAGTTTTCCAACAGCCTTAAAATGTGCAGTCAGAGAATACGTGCCCAGCATCTGCAGACACAAGCCACAACATTTATAAACCAGTACTTGCAAAAGACACCTTTAAACACCAGTCATACACAACTATTTAAAAATGTGGAGGATACATTTTAAAAGATGGTTTTGAATGCTCAGCCCTTGTTAAAATTAAAAGCTCATTTACCACCACATGGCAATCTTGGATTTTGAGAAAGTATGAGGGAGGCATGAAAATCTAACTGAAAAGCATGCAGCTTTTCAAGAGCCTGAAAAATTCAAGATAAGCAACAAGCTCCTCTCTCACATCTCTGCTCATTCTCCTATAGTTCTGTATGTATTCAGTTTAATTTGCTTGCTAAATTCCATATACTAGTGTCAACAAAAAGCACATGCATGAGACCGCAACATATTTACATGACATTCATGTTGCAGATGTAGAAACAGATTTTTCCCAAAAGTGAAGTCAGATCTGCCAAGTAGACCATTTATTGAAGTGCAAGATGTGTGCTTTCCATATTTCTAATAATGCATTCTCCTTACATGATCGTTTAAAGAAATGTTTCAGTTTTAATTGCTATTTTCACACGAATTCTCAAGATCAGAAGAGTCATACTTTAAAAATCCATGTTTAAGCAAGCATTTTGTGATTCACAACTTTGTCTAGCCAAAGTGCAATGAATTAATTTGGCTCCCTCTAGTTCTTCTCCCTCTTGGCTCCATTAGCAGGGCTGCCTTTTGTTTCTTCTGGACAATGGTTGCTGAACATAACAGCCAGAAAAAGAAAATGTTTCAATAAATAAATCATCCACAAAACACTGTAGCAACAGTGCATAACTGGCTTCCCAAAACATTTTGAATACTTAGAGGATTTGCCATGGGGCAGCAGAAACGAGACACCACTAGTCTGGTAATTGTTGTTTCTAAAAGTCTCCAGATCCGATTATTGTCACTAAAAGTATTGCTGTATTTTAGTAAACTGAATTAGTGAGCTATCCTTGCTGGAAGCAGCAAAGTGCTAATAGCTTGTTGGTGCTATGATACTCACTGTACTAGATGCCTGGGCTTTGATGGATAATAACTAGCTGTGTTGCTGGTAAATGCAAAGACACTCTTAACTGCAATGTACTTTATGCTGTTGAAGGAGGAGGGGGTGGGCACAACATAGCAAATACAAACTATCTTAGCAGTTAACTACTGCTTAGAAAGAAGCAGAATTTTGATAAAACACAGTCAGTCTTTGGACACCTTTCCTCTATCTGCCCTCTGCCTCCTCACCAAAAAAAAATTACATGCACCAAAAAGCAAATGTTATCAAAATACACAGCAAAATGTCCTAGAAAAAACTCTCTCAATATTTTGGAATCAGCTTTTAACTGGTGGACCTCTGTGCCCTTAGGAAACACATGGCAGGACGCTTGTTTGAATTCACAGGTGCAGAAAAGCAGCACTCACACTTAAGGAAAGAATTGCCAAAATAAACATCAATACAGTGTGCGCCCTTCAACCTGTCTTTCTTGTTAGCCTCTCCGGGTTGCACTGTAAAGCTTTCTTGATAAAACTGCAGTATCTGTAGAAAAAGCCAGTTGTCCTGGTTCACAAAAGCAGGGCAAGTCCTTCACTACTCTTCCTTCATGACTTGCTCACATTTTATTTGTAAAATAAAAAAAAAAAAAACAGGTTTCTTTCTTTCTTTTTTTTTTTTTACAGAATTAAAATGTTATTTTCACTAGAGTATTCAGAGGTAAATATGGAAGTCCTGCACTGCTTTGATTCAATATAGAAAGGATTCACTGTGAGAACTAGAAGTGAGCAGAAACAGGTTTTTCTGTCCCATAAAATGTTTCAAGATTTCAAAATGTTTTCTGTTTTGCATCTGGGTAAAACCAAACATTTTGAAATTCTCCCCACATTTCTTCTCATGAAATATCAGAGAGAGTTCTACCCCAAAATAGCAGATTGTCTAGTAATCAGGACATTCCCACCCAGGATGTGGGAGACTCAATCCAGACCAAGAATTTGAACTAGGGCATGCACAAGTGGATGGTTCCCAGGTGCTCCCTTTGAAGCTATTTTACTTAGCATACTAGTGTGTACACACACACACACACACACACACACACACACACACACGAGGATCCAGGAGGGGTGCAGTGGTGCTGCTGTACTCCTTTTCTGGCCATATGTCAGGATCAGCAGCAGGGGACTTCAAGTCCCAAAGAAGGTAAGACTCCCCGCCCTCCCTTCATGCCTTCCCTTCCATGTTAACAAGCACATTCTTCTTCCATTTTCCCATTCCCCCTTTCTCCACCAGCCGTTGCTGGTGCCTCCACTGTCATGGGCACGAGGAGCTTATATCCTGCTCCAGCTGGGCTGCACTCAGGGGGCTCAGTTCAGGAAAGAGGCAGCAGTGACAGCGGCAGGGGGTAGGCAAGTTTGTTCTCCCCATAACTGCTCCTGTGCTGGTGGGGAACACTGGGCAGGACAGCAGGCAGGGTAGAAGAACATGCCTGCTGCCGCTGTCCTGGGCTGAGCACAGCCCTTGTGCATCTCAGCTGGAGTGTCTCCCCTTGTCCCTGGGACAATGGGGACACTGGCAGCAGCAGCAGTGGGAGGAGAAGCAAGATGAGAGGGAACATGCCTCTGAGCATGGAGGGGAAGGGATGAGGGAATTCTTAACTTCTTTGGGACTTATAAATGTCCCCATCTGCTGCTCCCTCATATGGTCTGCCCACCCTGGTGGGAGGGAGAAGGCAGAGGATGCTGGGGTTGGGGTGCAGCCCCCCTGCAGCACCAGTAGCTGCTCTCACACCACCTTTTGTAAAATCCTGAATCTATCACTGCTCCCTCCCCCTCTCCACACACATGTATATAATAAAGTATTCACGGACCTAGAGTAGGGGTGCTCAGCCTCCAGCCTGTGAAGCAGCGAGATCCAGCCCATGGCACTGAATATTTGGTGTGCGCGAGTGGTGGCAATTAACACTGCCACTGCCCCAACACCGCAAAATTTCCAAAGTCCTGCAGGCCAGATGACATGGCCCTCTGTGCAGGATCCTTCTCGCAGCAGGGCCCTATCCAAAGACTGGGGCTGTGAGTCTAATCAGTCATGATATGGCATGTGGGACTTGGGGCCCAATCCAGTACAAGCTGGATTGGGTTTGTAGACTGGATCTGGCCCATGGACACACCCTGCATCATTCATCTGGTCCACAGGGCAAAAAGTTTGGGTATCCCTGGACTACAGCAATACTGAACTATATACCAGAGATTAGGAGACTAATTTAGGATACTCAAATCATGTACAAGATGACCTTGATCCTGTGGTTCTCAAAAAATAGATGGAGTATCTTGAGCTATTGGTTACTCTGAGGTCACCTGGTCTACCCTCAGTTTTGCTGTATTTGGTCATTTTATGGGTTACGTATGTGACAAGAATGCAGCTACCAAATGATAGAGGGGCTATTTTTATAAGGAATCTGTGCTATTTCTACCCTGTTTTGGGGGGGGGGGGGGGGGGGGGCGGGGGGGGGGGGGGGAATTAGACCGCTGCAAAACATTGTGTGCTAACTTAATATCACAACAATAAATTAGAGTACCAAACCAGACCTCTGTGTCATGGAACGTACCTGCTCTCCAGCATTAAAGCAATAACAGTGTAGTGACAGCTATTCCTTAGAAGAAGACACTCTTGTATTAATTAGTCCAGCAATTTGCTTATATTCAGAAACAATTGGAAGTAGCCAAGTTTTCACTTAGTGATTCATCCTTTCCTTGGATCATATATATATTTTTTGCTGTTTTTACTCTTTCTAAGCTCTACCAATTGTTCATATAATTGCCAACCCAATTCTTAATAATTTCCTAAAAAAAGAACTGCCGCAAGACTGAAAAAATATCCCTTGCAGATTCCTTTTGGCTTAGGATATGCACTATTATTCAAATTGGCTAAGTTCAGGTAAGTTTTGGTAAAATGTAGCTTTATGGAAGAATTCTATACCTTTTACCTGACCTGTATTTTATGCCCAACACATCCACTTTAAATGCTAGAATAACAATGGCAAAATATAATACTTACATGGGCCATCTGCAGGACCGTAGTTGAGGAAAAAGACCCCAATCGCCAGTAAAACAATGGTCCTCCACATCATTTTACGCAAGAGTTGTATGCGCGTCACTCCTCTTCTTAACATGGCAGAAAAAGCCAGAGCCACTGAAGTCCCAAGGATAAAAACAAACCTGAAATCAAAGAAACTGGTCAGGACTTGGCTGGAACAGCCTACTCATTCATCTTCCCTGCTAGTTTAAAAGCCTGTGGGGTTCAAACCCAGAATGTGTTACAACTTTTTTTTCCTCTACAGACAATGCTTGTCAACCAAGCGGTCCAAATAATCTAGCCTTCTATCTTTTCACAGAACAACTCCAGGCATAAAGGAGGAGGATCAGTGACTAGGCAAATTGTTCAGTGAACTTTCACATTTCACATGCCCCTTAAACAAATATAGTAAATGATATGGGAGCCTATTGGCAAGAATTGGCCAAGGGGCTCCCTAACTTCTTCCCCTTCATTTAATTCCATCTTCCAGTTTGCCCTTCACTATTATTTAATTCTAACCCTCGTCCAGATTATACTACGATACCATGAACAGGACAAAATGCAACTGGGATTGCCTTAAAGCAGTGGTTCTCAATCTCCTACACAGCTTCTGTGAATTGAGTGGCACTCAATTTAAAAAATGAATTTATACATTACAGTGCTTACCTCCTTGCAGAGAGACTGGGAAGTGGGGAATCGCTCAGGCAGGGAGAATTCTGAGCCTGTGCTTATCTGCTCATCTCCTCAGACCTTGCTTGTTCCCTCACAGCTAGTGGCACCCTTCGAAGGATCTGGCAGCACCCCAGGGTGCCCTAGCACCCTGTGCCAAGTAAAATGGTATTCTCTTTTACCTTTATCCTGTAAATCAGAGGGTCCCAATCCCCAGACCGCAGCCCAGGATCGGGCCATGAAGGGTTGGCTGCCAGACTGGAAGTCCAGAAGTGACTGGCATACTGTGGACCGGCAGCCAACCTTTTTTTATACTAAGTATAAAAAAGGGTTGGCTGCCACTCTGCAGTATGCTGATCACTTCTAGACTGCAGTTTGCTGGTCTGCGGTCACTTCTGGTCCACGGTCTAAAAAGGTTGGGAACCACTGCTGTAAATGACTTGTGGAATTCACAGCTATTAAATATTATTCTGGCTAATTAATAAAAGGAGTGATTTCTTCCCACATTTCCCCAAAGTTTATATGAATTATTAGCCCCTTCAGTTACACAAGTCAAGGATAATGGTATAAGAAAGGAACCCACTATACTTTATTTACCAGGAAAAAATGGATAGCTGGCTGATGTCATGAAAAAACATTCAATCCACTGTACACCATCACACAATTAAAGGTGAATACAATATGTGGATTTATACCTTATGTTCTAAGTCGATGTCCTGTGCAGGATGCCAGACTAGACAGATTATTGGGTCTCTCTTGATAGAGCAAATTGACTTTTATTAGTACATGTTTAGGATTGTGAATCCAAAAAGATGACAAAGCCGGTAGGGAAATACAAATCGCCTGAGTGAGGGACTAACATTAGAGGGATGGGGGTGAGGAAGGGAATGCAACTAGGTTACAGAAAATACAAGGTTAGCCAACTAAGCCTGGGGGGTGGGGGAAGGGGGGATAGGGGAAGGAGAGGGTTCGCGATGCTGAGAGAGAAAGAAAACACACAAACCCGTTACAATGGTCCACAATGGTGGAGGAAGTAGTTCGACAAAAGTGTCTCAGTCCATAGAGTCTCATCATGGGGGTCCTCTTCGGGTGGAGCGGGGTTGTTCATTGCTGAAAAATCCTCTTGAAGTCAAGTCCATCTGGTGCAGAGTGGGGGTTCAGGCAGTCCTTTCTGGGTCCAGTCCAGCAGTGGTTCATCTGGTGGGGTCGGAGTACTAGTGGTGGCCTGTGATGTGTTCCATGTAGATGTCACAGGACCAGTGGATGGTGTCAGACACCATGAGGCAGCGCATCAGCTTGGCGTAGCGGAGGGAGAAGCTACAGGCACACAGGACACTCTCGTTGCTGGGGTCCCAGGCTCCGAGCGTTCCCATGACGAGCATGTCGACCATCACATCATAGCCACGGTCCCTCAGGATGGCGGCCAGTGGGGCGTACTTCTCCCACTTGTGAGCCCAGGCGTTGGTGAAGGCTTGGTGCCGGTTCTTGAAGGGGATGGTTACATCCACGATCACAACCTTCTTGGCCTCTTCATTCACTGATGACGATGTCAGGTTGCAGCCAGCTTTCACAGCCCGGGATGGTGCATTTCACAGAGATCTCCCCCGCTGCGGCCGGGATGGCCCTCACCAGGCAGTCCTGGACAGCATTGCAGAGGAGCTGCCAGGCTCTGGCATGCAGCTTGCAGCAGCACGGCATGTGGGGGAAGGTCTCTACCACATAAATCGCACCGTTGGCACCTCTTGTCCCAGTGGCCAAAGCAGACGGCCCCATTCAAAGGCAGGTAATTGAGGCAGGTGCAGTGGAGGAAGCACCAGTCCGCAAAGCACGTGAAGCTCCTGCTGGGCATGAAGTGGTTGCTGGAGTCCCACTTTGAGGTGACGCCGAAGAAGACCTTGCCCTGGTTGGGTTTGGCCCTCAGGTTGCCGGCATACTTGTTTTGGACAGTGTCCTTCAGGAACCTCTCCAGGAAGGTTCTTGTGCGGGGTGTCACGGTGACATGGTTGGCGTGTGGGGCTGGTTGCAGGGAAACTCCCATCTCCCGGTGCTCCACAGTCCAGGTCCAGACACAGCCAATGCATTTCCTGAGGCGGTGCGTGGTGTTGCGGGCTCAGCTCCACAGCAAAGCAAAGTCCCTGCCATCTCTGCTGAACTCGCACTCCAGTGAGCCGCTGAGGAAGGTGGCGAAGTCACATCCGGTCGGCTCTCGCGATCCTCTTGCAGGTGGTCTCCTCAAGGGCACTGGTAGTGATGATACTTACCATGGCATATGGGCAGGTCAGGAGGAAGAAGGTGTGTGTGACCATTGTGATGTCACAGAGGTCTCCCATGCGGGGGACGTTGGCACCTCCCTGCCGGTAGGGGATGTGCAGGATCTTGTTCCTGGCCCTTAGTGGCAGATGCAGCCACTTCTTGAGCAGCCACCGGATCTCGGCATCTGTCTTCTTGAGGGGGGTCTTGAGGACCGCTGAGCCTCTCAGGACGAACACAATGCGGGGGATGAGGAAGGTGTTCACCGTGTCTATCTTCTGCCAGGGGGCCAGCAGGGATGAGTCCCGCATACCATCAAAGATCCCATATGAGTTATTCCATACCAAATGAGACCCTCTTTCTTCCAAATTCCAGGAACTTTATTCAACAGCTTCAGCTTCCTTTTGCACCATTTTTTCCTCAACTTCTTCCATTTGTCATAAAGCTCAAGCTAATAATCAAAACAATGGCTTTCCCTCAGGCCCAAATATCTATTAGCAATGATTGTTTCAGACAGAGAGATCAAAAAGCTAAACTCAGCAACCTGTTCTGACTCTTTCACCCCCCTCTCCATCTTATTCCAGTCACCAGGGGGGTATTCCTTTTTGCTTCAAAGGTAAAAAAACATTTATAATGGAGTTTATTTAGACCTTCTTGCTTTAAGTAAGCAAGTTTTTAATCTATCTCATACATTCCTGTAATGTAGGTTTGATGTTAATGGGTTGTAAAGTGGGTAATAATTTTCTGACTGACCTCTTCAATTAGATTAGATCATATTATTGACCGCACTGTTTGTTTTATAACCACAATATGATTGTGGAAGAATATCTCTTGCAAGTTGCACATTTGTAAGTGCCCATTAAGGCAAAGGATGACAGGTCTGCATGTTTGGCACTTTTAAAATATTTCTTTTTGCCTTGCTGGGTGTATTCCCATCTGCATCCTAAAGATATATACTTACTTCCTGGGGTTCTTAGAGGGAAACTTCATGGCTTTGGTCTGCTTTTATTAAAAGTACCTCTATGCTACAAAGAAGGAATGAAACCCAAATTTCATAATGTTTAAAAAGCAAGAGACCCATTTGAGAGTCCAAAATTTTTAGAAGTCCCCTTGGTAAAGCCATTGTTTCTATTTACACTACAAAAAGGCTTTGGAAGTCATTTCATAATTAGAACTAGAACTGTGTTTTTATTTTAAGTAAGCATCTTTTATATCAAAAATGTCATTCTGCCAAAACTTTTCATAATAATGTAACAAATTTCAACAAAACTTTCGGCAGGAAAGCTTGTCCAAATGAATCTTCCAATCAGAAGCTAAGACAGAGACCATCCAAGAATGGATCTGCCTAATTCACATCTGGGACTTGAACATGGACTAACTTATTCAGTAGGTTTCTAACCATTGCACTATATGCCACTCCTCTCTCTCTGGCCCAGTAGCTATTTATTTATACAAAGTAGAATTCCCAGCAGAAGACTGCTCACTGTTCTATTGTTACTGGTGGTTACGACTGTGTCAGAAGTCCACCTTTGTTTCTCCCCAAAAACTCTGCTCTGTGACGATTTGATTAGGATGGGCCCAGCAGAGGGGAGACACCTTTACCCTGTCTCTTTAGGTAACCTGAGCTGGATACATTCCTGAGGGAGGGGGGAAACCTGCTCCCTCTGCCTACATGATTGGTATCATGTACCTGGGTGAGGGGCTTGCTCCCTGGTGGACTAGTCTGTCCGGCAACTAGTGATGTATTTCAAATTGGTTGGTTGACAGCCAACAGGTGCTGGCCTCCATTGGACCAGGTAAATGAGGTCACAAGGGCTATATAAGTTAGGGACTGCCTAGGAGGAGGGGGCAGCAGTCATGAGGGAGACTCAGAGACAGAGAAGAGCTGTACCATTTGAAACTTGCTCTCTCTCAAAACTCATGATCAAGGAACTGCCAGAAGGAATCTCCAACTGCCTCTGGATGATACTTGTGAGTAAGCTACCTGAGATGTAACTAGATATATAGCTTGCAGTGGCTTAGATGCGTGATCAAAGGCTACCCAGCCAAGGGAGTTTGCTCTATGGGATTTCTCTGATGTTGCTTTACCTTGTACCCTATTCTAACCCTACCCCAAAGGAGTTCTGCTTTGTACCTAGTGTGGGAGACTTATTGGGAGTGGGTCTAGATTATGCCTTGGGGTCCCCTTGGTTCAGCTGACTAAGGAAGACCACTACTTGTGCTTCTGACTGAAGGAAGCATCCCAACTTCTTGAAGTGAATCAAGTACCCTTGAGGGCTACTAGGCCTGTGTTTCCCAGGGTACGCAGAGACAGAATCAGTCCAGAGCCCTGGGTGGTGGCAGTGGAACCCCCAGGCTAGCAGGTGTGCTCCAGGAAGGGGGTCAGCCAGACGTGAGGTGCCCCCAGGGAGGCGCTCGGAGCCTGGAAACTGGTCGGACACAGTGAGGTGGGTGGCTCAACGCAGGAGCGCCCCCTACTGGCCTGCCACAATGACAACCCCCAGGGATGTGGGACATTTGCACTCTCACAGCTATGATATATGCCCTAAATACTAACTAGTAGTTAGACTAAGGTTAGAAATGCTCATTCTCTTTGTTTTCCCTTTCCCTTAAAACTTTAAAAGATTTCACCTTTGCTCAGTGAAATTCAGAAAAAAATCTTGCAAGAAGGAACAATTAAATTCCCACCCAGCTGTACTCAAACCTACTTGTTATGGATCTCCTCAGTAGGCTCTAACAATTATTTAGATTCTTTAAAGACCATATGAGTGTCAACCACCTATTCATACAAAGTGTACATTTAAAAGAGAAGGAGGTGTTAGGGGCAACCACCCAAGGCACCACTAAGTTGCAGGGGCTTGGGGGAAAGCAGCTGCTGCTGTCGATTGTACATTCACCATCATGAACCAGAGGTCGCCACTTCTGTTTTCCCCTAGGCACCCAGCGATGTGCCTACAGCACTGGAAGTAGTAGTAGAAAAATGCTAACAATGAATAATCACACATTTTTCTTTTCCATCTATTATATCCAGTAAAGCAAGAGGATACTATTATACAGTTGAATAGATGTACATATTTTGACATGTATATCTCTTTAACAAATAGCGCTCTCTCTCACACACACACACACACACACACACACACACACCCCTCTCCTCAAAGAAATGAGGAAAAACCTTTTTTTCCTAGATAAAGTAGATACTAGGGCTAATGTAACAAATGTAAGTTAATCAGGTTTTGTGTATTTACCCTTAGGAAACTTTTCTCACTACTGCAAACAACAAGAGTAACATTTTCAGAAGTGCACAAATAATTTAGGACCTCAAGATCATATATACAAGCCCCATCTACTTGCTGCTGTTTTCTGCATGTCAAAGCTTAGCAATTAGCCAGAGTAGACTGTTAAGAGTGGCTCCCCAAAATTCCCTGTTAAGAGTATCCATCTCTTAACAGTAACTCCCTGTTAAGAGTACCCATCCCCAAAATTGCTCTCAGTTTTTCTGTCTTGGGAGTGCTAGTGCAGACCTCACCCTAAGTCCCTTTTCCAAAATGCGTTAGTCTTGCACATGACTTAAGCACTCTTGAACATTTTAGCCTGAGGTTGAAAAAAAGCCCTTAATATGATTCTCCACCAGTCTCCATTTAACTGTAACTTGGTGCTTACTTGAGTTTTAGGAATTCAGGCAAAATCCCTTCTAAGAACTAAAAAAGTAAGGACCTCACGCGAAAGCCCAACAGCAGCTGCTACTACTTTTCTTTTAATCAGGTTGAATATATTTATGAAAAACAAGTAGGATACAAAATATAAAACAAGAGCTTGGGCTCTCAAACTAGTATGTCATTACTCTCCTGGTCCTCTTGGGACATGGAAATAGATCCAAGGCTCTGTATGCATTGCTCTAGTATCTCTCTCTTTTTTTCTTTTCTTTTTTTTTTTTTATAAACAACTGAAAATTAAGTCGAACTCAGTGACTTACCATGGCATGACAAGATCTGCAATTGTTAGACCTGCAATTAAAATCAAAAGCACACGTTCAAAGTTTGGATAGTATTTATTTTAAAATAGATTATCATTAGAAATAGAATATGCTTCAAATCAAATCCAAGGATAAATCTTTCATAACTAAGTTGCATGCCACAGAAAAGCTGTATCGGCCTAATTAGCACACAACTAGGCCTCTTCAAGTATATCTAAACCACTTCCCCAAGACTGCCCTTGTGAAGCACACCTTGACTGCTTGCTCTGCATGAACCAAATCCAGAAATGAGGCAACAAAATCAGTTGAAGGGCACCCTCTGACATCACTCTTAATCATAGCAAAACTAACATCCTAAGAGCAGTGGCAGAGGGTACCCTTCTCTGAGGCTGCCACCACCTTATTGCTGGATTTGGCATGTGCAGAGTGGCGGGGCAGGGCATGTTTCTTTGCAGCAGTCTCAAGAGGACCAGGAAAGCTCTTCAGAGATGCCCTTGGTTAACACTGAAGCTGAGAACATAGATAGTTCTTGGTATCTTCTTTTAGGTACAAGAGCAGCAAGACATGAAATTTATATCCTTATAATCTCAAACTTTGTATTGAGACCACATGTAAATAACCTTAAAACAAAGTAAGCAACCATCATTTCTATTACTCCTTTGGAAAAGCTATACTAATTGTCCAGAGTTATTTCTTCCAAACAAAAGCAAGCTTGTCAAAAGGAAGGTATTGGGTCTCTTGTTTTTTCTTTGTCCATCTTCCTTGGGGATGCCAACATGTTTGTAAAGTGTAAAAATATGAAAAGACTGGAAGCTTAGTCAAGAGAAGTTTAGACTAGAAATAAGTCAATGTTTTTAACAGTGGAGGTACACAAATATTGAACAAAATTCCAATAACATGGTATACTCTTCATCATTTGGAGTCTGTAAAACAAGAGCAGATGTCCTTTTACAAGGCATACCCTTGCTCAACCATTAGCTATTGGTCCGAAGCAAGGATTACCAATTTAAGCTCTGTGGTTGTGTTATACATCAGGTAAGTCTCAAAGAAAAGATGACAGGCCCTCCTGACCAGAAAACTGAGTCTGGGAAGAGCTATAGCTACCAACTGTATTGTCACTCTTGCTGTTCTTAGAGCTAGTACAATTTAAATTATTTGTATTATGCATCAAAAGAAAAAAGCATCTACTTTCCTTAACAGATGGAACCAAAAAAAAAAAAAGGAATGTTAGATGTTCACATTAAAAAACAGATTCCTAAAACTCTTAGAGGTTCAATAAGCAACCAAACAAAATCTTAATAGTCATAGGCCACTGGTAGATGTTCAGTTAAAGGCATGATAAAATTTGATACACAATCCCAATAATTGTGCCTCCTGTCATACCGCACATGCCTAGCAGGAAGCATGATTGTGGAATTGGGAATCAAATCCCTGGCTGCATATATACATTCAAATAATCTGGGTTAATTTGTTTGTTCTTGTGATAAAAAAAACTAACCCAGAGCCACATGTAAGTTTGGCTCTAGGTAACTTTACCCAAACCATTCGAATGTACAGACAGCCAAATGCTGAGACCCTGAAGAGTGGAGAGTTTGAAGTGATGACACTGCACAGCTAATAATCAAAACAATGGGAATCCCTGTGTACACGATCTCAGTATACTCTGCAGGCTCCCTTAGTCAGACTGGCAACAGCAGTGCATAGGACAGCTCTGACTGGCTAACCCAGACTGCCCATTGTCAGCCTATGGTGTCAGCATGTACATGTACCCACTCTCTCAGCAGAAACTCTCCAGGAAGTGATTTAACTTTAGTTGTTCCTGTTTATTTTTCTCCTAGACTGGCCATTTTTACTCTGGGAGAAAAAGACTGAACAACTGTACATTGAGGATTTCTTCTGGAAGAGCAACAATGCTCCCAGGAGAAACTGAATGTTTGTATGAAGCCCCAGTCATGCTATGCTGTTGGTACAGGCTGTCCCTGTACCAGCCAAGTGGTGCTTCCCAGCCACAAAAGCATATGGAGCCCTTTGCTCCTATGTGTTCCTGTGGCTAGAAGCACCCATCAGGTGATCACAGCTCCCACTGTGGCGTGCATGGGAGCTCAGAAGACCAGCCCCAGTCATCTGACAGGCACTCTAAACCATGGGGAACATAGGAGTCCTTCAAGGCTCTGGTGCTGGCCATGTATTTAGTTTGTGGCACTATGGGAACCAGCCACAAAGCCATTATACATTTTTTGCACAATAACGTTTGGCTTATGCCCTGTTTTATCACGCCGTTAATTGAATGAACATGTGCCCGTGTTACTACTTAAGATGTGATAAACTGGTTAATCAGGTCTTAAGTGTAACACTTGCCAAGGGCCATAAAGATATATACTTGTTGCCTATTGTTATTTTTATTTCACCTAAACATTTGTATTATAAACACTGGATCATTGAACAGAAGTTATGAATGTATATGAATATCTCCTTAGCATTATAATTTTTCAGAATTAAAGCTGTTTGAAACATTTCAGAATAACAAAATGTTATTTTCTTAAAAACAAATCTTTTCATGGAAAAATATGTTTTTGGAGAAGGAAACTTTGAAATGAAACACGTAATTTTGTTACAAAATATTTTGTTTTTAATTTAAGATATTTTCCTTTTTTGTGCTATAGAATTAATTGAAACTCAACGGCTTTTTTCTTCTTTTTTCCCCCCTATTACCACTCTAACTTTACCAAAAATATTTGAGTTACTACGTGACTAAGCTACAGTTTCATTTTACCAAAGTAAGTTACCTGTGACAGAAGTAGAATTAACCTAGAGATATGTGTGGTTTTTAAAGATTAAAATATACATGTAATTAAAGTGTATATTATGAAGATGGTAGTTTATAATCAACATCAATTGATTGGCTGACAAAAGTACAGAGAGGTAATTATTGTACTTGGCAACCTACATATCCATTTAACAGACAGCCCTATACCAGGAATCCATTGTTACAATATGTGACTGAGATTTGGTTGATAGTAACATGATCTTAAAAGCCTCTCTCTAGCTTTCACAAGTCAATACACTCTAGTGAAAAGAAAGGATCAGCAAAACCAGACAGTTACAGACCCTGCTTAAACATAAAAGGAGACCTGCATAGACTATATACTAACTATAAAATGAAAGAATGGACTCTAGCTAAATAAAGTAATGGTCCTCAAGTGGAAAGACAAAATACAATTAGATTTCACATGCTTATTTTAAGATCAATATTTTTTTGCTGATTTGCTGAAGAGGCTTTTATGACATTTAAGCAGAGTTCATTGTTAAATACTTATAGATAATACAATAGGCCATATTAATTCTTTTTCTTTTACAGATCAATTATGAGTTTGCTGATTGGCTTAAAGTGTTGAAGGATGAAGCAGAAAGATGAATGCTATACCATACCGTTCCATGGAGTGTGTTCAAAGAACCAATAGCCCCCACCACCATAGTTAACAAAGACCATGACAGTCAGGGACAATCTAGAAAAGCAAACAAATAAGAGGTATATTTTTATCCACAAACAGCACAAAGTCAAGTTTCAAAAACATAAACAGAAAAGGCACACATTTATTGTGTAAGTTACGTCTAAACTCCACACTTCAAGATATGCCAAATCAAGTCTACATATGTAGGCAAAAATGCATTCAAAATTCACTCAAGCCTACAAATGGAGACTAGGAGTGGGGAAAAAGACAGTAGGATAAGGCTTAACTCTGTCATGGGTCATAAATATAATTACAGGACAGACTTAAGGATGATTTTGTCCCCTAACTTTCACTGCATGGAAAACGTGCTGAAGCTGAGGGACAGCAGCTTCTCTCTCCATCCTACATCCCCTTTTCCTACCCACTTGCTTTCTCAGTTAACAAGGTAGAAGTATAAAGGAAGTGCCAGGAGACCTGTGCCTTGGAATCGCTTTCCACCCAATCACAGTGGTGAACCCCCCACGCCCACCTGCCCTTCCCTAATGCCCCACAACAAGGAGGCTCTTCTGCAAGGTTTACCTGGGGTGGCAACTCTTCTTGTTACACAGCAGAAACAGTACGGTGGATCTGGATTCACAGCACAAACCACAAGACTAGGAGAAATGCAAGTATATGAGCACTGCCTAGGACATATGGAAGTGGTGGGGCTTGCCTAGTATTTGTAGAGCAGGTCTAGAAAAAACTAGGACTTATAGGCACAGACTAGACTGCTTAATGAAGGATTAATACTCCTGAAAAAGCAAAGGTCAATGGTATTAGGTTTCAGGGGTAGGTGATTTCATTATGTTTCTAGAGAAAGTAGGGTCCAGAGATATAAAGATTGAAGTTTTGGCTTATGGAGGGATCAAGGGACTCCTCTGGGACTCCTAAAGTGACAGAAGAGAAATGAAGCTCAGAGATCCTCCGACTGAAGACCTCAACACTAACCACTGCTAGATCTGGGGTGTTGTTTATATTACTTGATACAAAATATCTATAGCATTCTTGGAAGGGGCAGGTTAAAAAAAAAAAAAAAAAAAAAAAAAATCAATAATGATTCTGGATAAAATGATAACATTTAATTTTTTATTTGTCAGTAATTAAAGCAACCAAGCATGTGTCGGTTATAGATGCAATGGTAAGCATTAAAGAAAAATCAGTAATTACCATGATGCAAGATTACAATAGTTCTGGAATTTCTGGTGTTTTCTAGTACTCTTTTCCATAAGATGTTACAA
Organism: Alligator sinensis; assembly: GCF_000455745.1. Taxonomy (NCBI): domain Eukaryota; kingdom Metazoa; phylum Chordata; order Crocodylia; family Alligatoridae; genus Alligator; species Alligator sinensis. Next base: position 574,349 of record NW_005841903.1, read on the forward strand.
AAATATTTTTTTTTACTTTATATTATTTTATTGCAACTTAAAAGTTAACTGAAAAAGTAACTCATTCTCTTCACTCACCTAGAAGGACTGTATGATACAGCTCAGCTGATAGCTTAATTATGGAAGAGAATGAGTATGCTCTGAACTGAAGCAAGCACAGCTTGACACCTTCTATGAAACCAGAATATTATTGATACAAAAATTGTATCTACTTAATTTTGGTTAAGCTCTTGAGCAAGTAAAGCAAACATTTAAGTTATCCATCATGCTCATTATAGAATTACTGGAAAGTATAGCTGGAGGAGACTCCTGGAGATCATCTAGTCAAAACACCCTGCTCAAGGCAGGATCATCGATGACTAAAACATCCCAGCCAAGTGTCTGCCTAACCTGCTCTTTAAAATTTCCAAAGATGGAGGTTTCACAACTTCTCTAGGTAGCCTGTTCCAATGCTGGACCACACTCACAGTTAAAAAGTTTCTCCTAATCTGAAACCTAAAGCTGAGACCATTGCTCTTAGTCCTGTCCTCTACAGCCACGAAGACAATAGTCTATCTCCATCCTCTCTATAATCATCCTTCAGGCATCTGAAGACTAGTATCAAATTCTCCCTCAGTGTTCTCTTCTCCAGACTAAACTCTAGCTCTTTCAGCCTTTCCTCATAAGTCTTGCTTCCCAGGTACCTAATAATTTTTGTTGGTTTGTACTGCACTCTCTCCAATATGTCCATATCCTTATTGAAGGAAACTGTACTAAGTGAGGCCTCACCAGTGCTGAATAGAGTGGAAGAAACACAACTTGATTTACAAGCGACCCTCCTGATAATACAGACCAGTATGCTGCTGGCCTATTTTTGCAGGAGTACACCATTGACTCATATTCAGTTTATGGTATACTGTAACACCCAAGTTCTTCTCTGCATTACTTGAGCCTAGCCAATTCTGTCCCATTCTGTCTTTGTGTTTGCAATTATTACATCCCAAGTGCAAGGCTTTGCATTTGTCCTTGTTGAATTTCATCTGATTGATTGTGGACCATTTATCTAGTCTATCCAGGTCATTTTGGTTCCTCGCCTTGCCCTCTGAAGCATCTGCAACTCCATTCAACTTTGTGTTAACCACGATTGCTAAACCCGCACTCAATCCCATTGTCCAAATCATTAATGAGAATGTTAAACAATATCAGACCCAGGATAGACGCCCTGGGGAACACCACTTGATATCTCCTCCCAGCTAGAGATTGAGTCATGGATGACTAGTTATTGAGCAATGATCCAACCATGATCCAACCAGTTATATATCCATGTTACAATACTTTCATCTAGTCTGTATTTTCTTGGCTTGTTAAAAAGAACATTGTGGGAGACGTCAAAAGCCTTGCTAAAGCTGAGGTATATCAAATCCATGTTAATGGAGAAAAACATGAAAGTCCACCATGCACAAATAACAGGCTTTGATTTGGCTAAACTTGTTCTTCAAATTGTGTGACATTATGAATACAGGATAGACCTAGAATCTTGATAATCATCTGAGACATCCTTGGCAGTAAGTTCTATTCTCTGGCTGCACATTTACACCCTGCTGATGCAGGAAGCAATTTAGAGATTATACAGTTAGTCCAATAAACGATATCAACAAAAAAAATCCTTGCCTCTCACATATTTCCTGGACCATCAAAGATACTGCATCATCCCAACCTTGTAACTTAGAGAATACCTTACTTGATTGTAATCACCACAAAAAAAATTGAAAACACATTCTTTTCTCATTATTATAGTTTACTGATGATATCAGAGTAAAATCCAAGGCAAATGATTTTGCAGTAACAGAAAAGAAATATATTGTAGCAAAACAAACAATTATATTTCAAATTGACATTCTGCAAAGTTTTGGTTGGTGGATAAACATGAGTCTCAGAGAAGTGAGTGAGATAATTTTGAAACAGGTTTAACTGTCCTCATGGCTAGGGACAGAAATGACACAAAAACCAGTATACACAATCGGAAGCCAGTTCAAATCTGTAACACAACAGAAATTCAGTGTACATAAATCAGTTTCAAAATGGCTGAAACCAGTTTAAAATGAACCTGGATGGATGTAGTACCAGACTTTACTGATTTAAGTTAAATTCGTATACTGAACTTCTGTCCCAGATCCCATCCAGATTCAAGTTAAGTCACAGTCCCCCAACATCCTAGGATCCTTTGTACTTCCCCAACTAACCTCCCTTAGCAGGGCGGGCAGGCTAGCCTTGACCCAAGCTGCCTGCTCCATCCCAGCAGGGAGGCATACTCTAGTGCCCACTGATTTCTGGCCTGGGCCACTGCAGTCATGTGGCTGCATTTCTGGAATCAAAAGTGAACTTCTGTTCACTCACTTATGGGTTCCAGCTACATACCTTAGACTAACCTGAAAAGACTGAATCAATTCAGCCTCTGGCTTTTTGACTGTCTGTATTTAGCCCATGAAAACAAGTTAGGTATTATTTTTTCCTGGTACAAAACAGACCAAACTAAAATCATTCTGAAAAAGAATGTGAGTATCTAAATCTGAATGATTATAGGTTTTGCTGGCTGTTGAGTAAATGGGAAGAATCAAGGAGAGAGAGCAGTCTGATAGTATATATTGCTAATTGACATTATAAATTTGATTGAAAGATACTGGTGTAGAATCTGAATTTTATATTGACTAGTACAGAATTAATACGTTCAGCCAAATTTTAAGCACCTAAATAATGTCATATTTATGTCTAGATCATTTTAGATAGTGATATTGTTCAGTGCTATCAAAAAACTTCAAATCTATGCTGAATAAATATCAATTAAATTTTAAGTGATAACAGACCAAAACTGGCTTTCAATATGCTTGACGTGTCCTCATTTTACCTCCTACATATCCATATGGACATATATACAAATTCCTTCCAAAAAAATTACTGACAGAACAGAATTCATAGAAGAAGAAATAATTGTGATTAATTTCTGTTATTCTGTCAATAAGTATTAACACATCCTCAAGAAAAAATATGGCCCTTTGCATTGTATGGAGGAATCTCAGCTCAAATGCAGAAGCCTGTAGCAAAACCCCCGTTTTTTCTTTTCTTTTTAAATGCATTCCCTCCCCTTCCCCAACCATTTCTGACTTCGTCTCTCCCTCTCTATTCCCTATAGATAAGTATAAGTGAGCCAAGATGTAGGATAAGTTTCAGCATTTTATTTTGGTAGCAAGTTGTTTTTGTTTTGTTTTTTCTCCTTCTTTATGTTGTATAATTATTATGTTTATATTGATTTTTACTGTTCTATATTACTGTTTTACTGGCACTATACAATTTAGGCCTACATATGTAAGTTAACATAAGTCATGTCAAGTTTCCATTTTGTTTGTCAAGTCTCCATCCTGTCCCCAGGCCCAGCTGTGTAACCCATGACTCACACCTACCCCTCCTATGTAACTTGGTTCCTGAATGAATGGGGATGAATAAGGGTGCTTGAGAGACAATGACAGTAGGTCTAAAAATAGCTCCCTGTGAATGACCAAACCATCAACACCAATACCTGGACCAATGACTCAGCCCTTGGAACCACCCTCAGCATTCAAGAAACAAAAGATGAGGCAACCCACCATTGTGCCAGGCTGCACATGCTCAGTAAGAACACCTGGAGCCCTCTGGAACAGAAATGACATTGCCTGGAGAGGCCTGCCCCATAGGAGATCAGAGGTAGTCTACCCCATAAAAGGGGTAGTGAAGACTGACTCCTTGGGATGTCCTCTCTATCTGGACCAGCACCATGCCACATCACTTATCCACCCAGAGGCCCTGCCGGCAACCCCCCTCTGGACAACACCTACAAGACAAAGACCCCTTTCCAGCCTGGACAGGTAGCTATCAACCCCACCCTCTCCTCAACCAAGGACTTGCACTCTGTTTCTCTTCCCTACCTGGACTCCAGCCCTGCCACTGAGTCTCTTTCTCCTGCTGCGTGCGTGCGTGCGTGTCAATAACTTCATGGGGCTGTGTAGTGTATTGTCTGTGTAATAAAACTGTTATTTGGACCCCTAAGTTGGGTTTTGCTTTACTATGGTTTGGCCCTGCTCCAATCTCTACTCCTTGCCCCTCTAACTTCTGTCTCATTTCTCCCTCTCCTGCTTCTGGCTCACCACCACCTCCAACACCTGTCCTGAGCTCCTCTCTGCCTCCAAACCCCCTGTTTCTTTGCCACTGTCTTATCCCCACTGCCTTTTCCTTTTCTCCTGAACAACCAGGTTTCTGCCTCAGTTTCTTTCCTGGCTGTCTCCTCCTTGCCACCACCTATCTGCCCTGCCCCTTCCCAATATCTCAGCTGTCTGCCTCAGTTTTCAGCCCCAAGCTCCCAGGTTTCTGTCTCTTTCTCTCTTTCCTGGCTGTCTCCTTGCCACCAGGCTTCCCCCCCCCACCCTCCTTTCCCTTGCACCAGTGACCTCAAGTAACCCTCGGGCCACTTGATCTTAAGTAACCCCAAGCCTCAGTTCCTCAGCCAGCTTCTCTCTAGTCCACCAGTTCTAATTCTGGTTCTGGCAACTTTCACTCCCTACACTTTAACTCTCTCTCTCTCTCACCTTAACCTTCTCCCAGGTATCCCAAGCACACACATACGTACCGTACCATCCAAGTTAGGTACTTACCTGTGTGTAGGTGGGTTGCATGTGCGTGAACTAGTGAGTGTGTGTGTATACTATATGATATAGTACACACACACACACACACACACACACACACCATTGTGTGCATGATATATGAATTAGTGATCTGTGTATATGTACTGAGTGTGCGGGTATTGACAATTGATTTTTGTCTAATTTTTAGTGTGTAGTATGTATGTGCTTGAATTGGTGTAGGTATGCATATGCCTAGGCTGGTTTGGATGTGTATGTGCCTGAGCTAGTAGTGCATGTGTGTATGTGTGTGTATGCACCTAATTGATTTGTGTGTTTGTATATGTGCAATTGTGTCACACCCTCCTGTCTAACAGTGCAATATTGAGATCCTGAGAGTTGGCCTGACCTCACAGGGCAACAAGCCCAAAAAAGAATTCTTTTGGCCTAGGGAAACTCCTCTCTGACACACTTGGGCCACTACTGAGCCTGTGGTTCTGCCCTGTTAGATTTTCTCCGGGATACATTAAGGTCAGGAGGAGATTTCATAAAACTCTGCTCTCAGTTCCTGCATTAACGTAGGATTCATTAAGGAATTTAGAACTCCCTAGCAGCAACTCTAAATGGTTCTGGAGCAGGAGCAAAGCTCTGGCACAGGAGAGAATCAGCCTTATGTATTCCCAAATTTGTGGGAACATAAATGTTTCTCTTCCATTAGACTGTACAGACTGAACACAGATTTGGGGTCTCCACAGCTTCCCCAACACAGCAGTGAGAAAGGAAATAATATACAACCTTTGACTGCAGATATCTACATAAACAGAACACACGGCTCATAACAAAAAGCAGCTTTCAGAGAAGAGAGATAATGTTAGTTGCGGAAATTGATAATTTTGCATGTTTTGTTTAGGAAGGAGGCACCATCCACAGCATAGTTTTAAGTTGCCTTAGAGTTTAAGAAGTATTTCTTTTGGCATCAGATAAATAAAAGAAAAAAGAAGACAGAGGAGATTGATTAATTTTCATTTACTGAATGCCCTTCATTATTGTTGTTGAAAAAAATGCACTCAGGCAGCTAATAAAAAAAGTATTTTAACACTAATGGATTCAAACATTGTATTTACGTTTGGCATTAGAAAATAGAAAGAGTTGTCTTAAGGCTGCTTGATGTATTAAATACTCTGTCCATTCGTCCATATTGAAAAGGTTAATCAAACAACCAAAGATATCAATATATAAAAGGAAGTTCTTGTTGAGTATTGTGTGTAGCAACTTTCCCTGGTGACCTCACAATAGTGCAAAGGTGCACAGCTGCTCAGGAGTGCAACCATTATGAATTTTATTCCACTTAATAGCACCAGCAGGAAATGGAAGGTTATATTACAGATCAATAAATGGGCTAAGGAAATCTGACAACCTTTGGTCAGAATTAGAAGAATAGATGGCATTAATTAATTCACTGGCTTGTAGGGGGGGGGCGGGAAAAAAAAAAATCAGTCTTCACAGCTGTGACAGACTAAGGAATGTTCTTCCCTTCTCTTCTCTGCCTTAGTGATTAATATGGAAGGGCAGCTATAAACAGACTTTTCAGGCATTACAGTTTCTCCTCTGTAAAAAAGTTCTGAACTCCATAAACTAGAGTCCTTTGTTATTCCTTTTCATCTCTAAATAATATATGCATGTGCAGTAAATTCTTAAATAATTGCAAAAATTTAGTAGTGAGAATCTCCCAGCAAACTACATCCATTTCATGCTGGGGATGGCAGGTTTTCAAAAGTTTGGGCTTTTGAAATTGTGCTCATTATTTATGTGCTCCTTGCTTTGAAAATCTGAACCTGGACTTAAAAACCCTGGATGCGATGCAATTAAAAAAAAGCTACATCCGTCATGGATGACTGAAGTTCTCCAAGTTACCAACTGAAAAGAGACAGATAATAAATGAACGATGCATCAAAGCAGTGCTAAAAGACTGCTCTACTCACTGGATGACCTCAAGTGACATGGGAGTCAGAAGTACAAAAGGTTGTGTCCCTATCATATGGTAGAGGTCAGTACATGTTGTCATGCTAACTTCAGAGGCTACTGTTAGAATAGTGAAGATAAAGGTAATGAACCATGTAACTTCCATAATTCAGCTTCAGTTTATTCAGGAAGTGGACTGAAATGCTACCACATTCCTATAGTTACAAGAGCTCTTGCCTCCTTTGAATTTATACGTGTGGCACTGGACAAAATGACAATATGCATGACTACTTAAGCACATGACCAGAAAGGAAGGGAAGACCAAATGATGAAGGCAGAGACTAGCTGCTTGGCAGAAATAATCTATACAAATTTATTTGATGGGAAATGGAACCAACCTGCAGTCAAAAATGTGTGCCTGGATTCAAATGACAGAGTCCAGACAATGCCATGGGAGCAGCACCCAGGAACTTTTCCTGAAGCAATTAAAATTCCCTTCCTATCAGCACCTGTTCCCATTATGCTCCTCCCACTATACTCAGGGGCACCACCCCTCCCCTCCCATTATGCTCCTCCTCCTCTCTAGTTATGCCTCCAGGTATATGAAGGGGAGGTCCCCCTGCCACCACCACTGTCCTGGCTGCTCCTGCTTCCAGCTGGGGCTGCAGAAAGACAGGCTTAACTGGGGAAAGCAGCAGCATCTGCTAGGTTCCCCACCCTGCCCCATTCCCTCAGTAGCAGGCACAGGAAGGGGAAACCTGCCTGTTGCCACTGCTGTCAGTTTAAGCTTCCTTTTGAGCTGAATTATTCCTAAAGCTTCTCTTTGTAATCTCCCTCTTTATTAGGGCTAAAACACAGCTAATCTGGCTGTTAGGGTGCGTCAGGAGGAGAGGTACTGGGACCCTCTGTGCAAGGTTCTAGCACTTGACACTTTGACAGATAATATTAAAAAGTTACTCAAGGACTCATGGAAGAAGCCAAAATATAGCTTACTCACTAAGTCCAGTGAAAGAGTAAAGGGAGAGAAGAAAATACTGAACCAGATTTGTTTCTGAAGATATAACTAGACCTCCTGAGGTAAATGGCCTCTTCTATTCACCTAGTAATTCAAAATAACTAAACAGATTACTGCCTTGGATAAGTAGCTAATCTATCCAGTTAAACCAAACCTATGGTTGATAGGCCTAGTTTAATGAATAATAGTAAGATACAACACAAGCATAGAAGAACAGCATGGTTTATGACATTCTGAAAATATCTGAGAGCACATGCACCGAATGCAATTTCCAAAGTGATCACTAGCATCACCAATTCATTACCGTTTACTGGTACAATGCGATTCCAAAGAAACCTGCATTTGAAGGGTCTCATCACTAGTTCACTCTGCTAAAGTTTCTTCCACTGCAACAAGTGACTACAATTGTTGGGATTGAGTAGTTGGCATCAAATGAGGATTCTCCTCCAGAGGTAGCTCTCTAGAGGAAGGCACAGACAGTTAGGATATCTGCATGGGCCTGCTTTGCATCTCACTCTCCTGCATGAGCAATGATAAGCTTCCCTCTGCCTTGTGCACCCAAACCCTCTAGCCCCAACTGAGACTGAAGTTTCCCAGACCCTTCATTCACAGACACCACGACACAAGTAAGAGAAAGAGCCAAGATCCTCCTCTTGTGGGTCTCATTGTTAGAGCTTGATTCTACCCTAAAATGGCTTGTCCTTCAGATTCCTTTCCTGGCCTGCTTGTGACCTTCCCCAATGCCTTCACTGCCCAGGCAGTTCCTTAGGGTCACGTCAAGGTTTCCTCCTTGCTTATCTCCCTCTCTCACAGCACATGCACTAAACTACTTAATGAATTTTTAAAATAATCTGCTGCTTCTACTCCTACACCTTTCAGCCCATCATCATAGTCTGTTCCTCATTCTCAGCCCTTTACACCCCTTCCTCTCATCCTGCCAACAAATCTAACTAGCCCCAAAAATCTTCTCTCTCCTCTTAGCCACTTGCTTCTCCCTTAAACTTCCCTTCACTCCAACTGTTCACCCATGGCAACAATTCATGCATAAATTAGAGTTTTAATTAAAAGAGC
>NW_005841903.1:583188-595840 GCF_000455745.1 Alligator sinensis
AGCACAGCAGAAAAAGTATGCTCAATAGAGCCTCAGAGGGAGCAGAGTTGCTGTTGCTGAATACCATTCAAAAGGTCTTGTAGCTCAAATTTTGAAAAGGGACATAAAAAAAAAAGAAAAATAAATCAGGCAGTCAAGATTTGATGGTTGGCTAGTGATTACTATAACCTCCAGAAGTGCTTATATTCTATTGATCTTCTTCATATTAAGCATTTTATTGGAGGGTCATTCCACAACATTCTCATGGGGATTTCAGAGTGGGATGACGATCCAATTAAAATTCATGGACAATATTCCTGATAGCCTGGCACATTAATCTGCTGTAACTCTTAGGCAGCAGACACCACAACTGTGACATCTGGAATTAAGCTATGCAGCTGCACCACAACCATAAGTTTCCTGTAATTTTGGACAGGTTTTCCAGACCTGCTTTTGACTATATCAGCACCCATGTGGCTGTTGTCTTTTTGGGTGTTTTATTAGTTAGACAAAGCTGGTTTTGCTACCTATAGCCCAAAGTGACTGACAGTTATCTCAGTAAAAGAATTCCTGGAGTAATGGTTACTGTTTTCAGTTGGCCCCACATGCTTTCACTGACTTCAGTAATTATTGTTAGATCCCCAGTTTTTCTGGGGTTCCAATGTCCCTAATTAGGGGGCTATTTTTTGGCAATTTTGAGTAATCCATCAGATAACTATGCTCTTTTTAGTCACATTGTGCAATTGTGCTCTAGGTTTTCTTAAGCTAAAAAGAGTTCCAGTATAATAACCACAACTACAAATTACATGTATTCATCCAAATTAATATTTGGTGGCACATACATATCTCAACCTCTTCCCTTGCAGTTGATGGTTATTGCAAAAGGTGTTTATTACTTCAGACTCTCTTACCATTTAGTCAATACTCTGGTAGGCAGGAAATGATTGTCCTCAGCAGAACACAACTCTCTTAGCTAACTACAAAACTGTAAAACTGTTCCCAAGAGTTGACAACAAATCCTGATTAAATTATATTTTGTAAACTTACTCTCTACTAAAGCTACCAGCAAAACTACCTTTTAAAACTGAAAAATAATTTACTATGCCATTTACTATATTGTAATCATTGAGGAAAACTGATTTGCCTATGTGCTTCCTTTATAAATTTTTTACACAGGGTAGAAGAGAGTTTCATGTCAGATGTTACCTGTAACTAAAAATAAAGAAAAAAAAAATCAGAAGTAAAAATGACTGGTAATGTTCCTTACATGTGTTAACATATGTGTTACAGTATATAGAATACTATTTTCTTTTAAGTGAAAAGGTAAAAACATCATGTGATAAATGAGTTTTCATTCACCTTTGACTGCACAACTTGTTCTCTGTTCACTGATCTATACCTCCCAGGATTTTCTTTTTCTTTTATTTTTAAGCATTGAATCCCCCTCAAACAACTTAAAACAGCTGCAAAATTAAAAAAAAATAAATCTATCCATCTTAGCAATGCATCTTCCATCTATTCCTAATGTATAATTTCTTCTTGCCTGAAGCCTTCATCATGACAAAATTCAGCTCTGGAACAGTGAAGGATTTCTGTCAAACATGGTTGTGTGCTAAATTGCAAGGCTACAGGAACAGTGGCTTTTTGCTCTCAGGGAGGGAAAAGTACTAGTCTTCTAACAGACTTACACATTTGTTTCTAACCCTGAAAAATCCCAAGAAAACAGATTCAAGAATCATGATATTTTTAAGCACGTAAATATAACAACATGTGCGTTTATGGCTCCCTCTGTTTCACATTAACACACAGTAACTAAGGTGCTTAGATACATGAAATAGTTCTGAGCAATTATTTAACTCTTAAAATATTTCTAAAATAGTTTTTCTTTAAGACATATATATCAGCTACAGAGAACTTAAGGTTATGGTGTGATAAAAGTATTTTATAGCACTCACTCGTCTGTTAAGTCTTCGCCACAATAAGTGATGTAGTGCCAAAACTCATACAGGCACTATCTTTAGCACTACTTCATAACACCTCTTACATGCTACTGTAACAAAAAATCATTGTGCCCCCACCCCACACCCACCCAAGAAAAGCAGTGCTTTACTTTAAACTCAGCAGACTCCTATGGAAAGCCCAGTGCATGCCCAGAACAGGCATCACATTAGTTGAACCTGACCTGCCCAATATCTGAACAGATCAGGCACTTCAGCAGGGCTTCTTTGATGCTTTTATCTAATATCCGATTACTGATTACCCATAAATATTTGCATGCATTTTTAATTAATTGTCAGCCATACTTCCCCTTCTCTTTGAAAGATGATTTTAAAATATTTTTTCTATCCTATTTATCCTTCTACCTACCTGAATTGCCGTCTTAGGCCTTCTGAGTAATTGTCCTGACTGTCTCAATGGAAAATTGCTACATAATTTAACAGGAAATAATGATCTTTCTGTAGGCCAGACTTATCCAGACTGAATATTGAGGGGAGTGCACTTAAAAAGTTAATTTTATTTTTAAAGTTGTGGCATTACTCCACATATTAAATATGAGGATTAAGAAGCATCATTGGAACATAATACCTCCAAAATCAGAGGTAACAACCCCAGAAGTGGTCAAATTAACTTAAGTGGGGCTCCTCAAATGTAAGTCCCTAACTGAAGGACTACTCAAAGGTATGCCGTTATGCAGCATAAAGGTATTGCAACAGGCTTCAGGAATGATATTCCTATCTGTGCAGTATTTCAAATCCCCTGTACACAAGACATTATACATATTTGTTAATTGCTACTGGCGTTGTTGCACTGTATGTGGTTAATTTTATTCATAGCAACAATGGTAACAAATAATAAGAAATATTCAAGCAAGCAGGTATATTATTTTTGGATGGTTTGCTACAGTTTTCAATAGACAAGGATTCAGCTGTGTACTAAGACTCATTTATTTCCATAATTTTACTGATTCACACTGAACACCCCCATTTTCAGACCAATAGCTCCACTAGCTTAATTATATTTTCCCCCTTTTTCAATTTCTCAGATTTTTCCTTTCATTATGGAATTGCATTTCATCTTGATCTCTAACAAATGAGTTCTTTGTCTCTTTTTCAAATCCATTAAACATTTTCATTTAGAAGCCTATTTTGCCATTCTGCTATCTCATATTCTCCTTCCCTATCTATCCTATTCATAGGGAGCATGTCATTACTTGCATGACAAACGTAAGAATAAATATTTGTACCATTTGCTATCTTTCCACTCTAATGCTCATGTACATAGGGGTGATTTATTAACCATTCAACTGATCCTAGCAAGTACTTTTTGTGCTGTTTAGACTTTTTGCTGCAGAAGAGTCATCCTTAAAGAAAGCCTGCCATTTGGCAGGTGCCAAATACAACCCTGAGATGTTAATTTTTTCTCAGGCTAAAGAAAGCTATACAATGAACACATGCCTATCATGCAGCAGACGTCAGTAAAGGAGCTCAGAAAAGAGAGTGACGAATATGTTCTAAATTAGACAGCAATGTATTTAGATAGGAGAGTTTGAGGTAGATAAGGCTGAACTAATGCCATCAAAATAATATCAGTCACTATGGGGTGAGCTGAGACCTTGCAATCCAGACTGAGTAATGGGCAGTGCACAGCAGCCCTTTCCCAGAGACATTCAAGCTCCAAAATGTGTCTCTGAGAATCAGAAGTCAGTACTTGGTGCCCCCTTGCTGAATGGGTGAAATAAGCTGCATCAGCCCTTTTCTTGGACTTCTATCTGCTTTCACAACAGCTCAGCTGCTCTAGTCAGTGCTCCCAAGAAGCAGAGCCAATGTTCAGCCTACTTCCTCACCCATCTACACTCACTCTACATTTGCCTGTACAGGACTACAAGGAGCAGGCTGGTAACTCCTGTTCTCCCTCCCACAGCTGACTCAGGTATCCCAGCGATGAAAATTCTTTTGCCACTTACTCCACTGAGCAGCTGACAAGGTCAAAGCAAAAATAAATAATATGAAACAGCCACTACCAAAATGGCATCTCAAACATGATTGAACATCATAAGACAAGATATGCTGTATCCAGCGTGGCAACATTTCAGACCATTGACACAAAATCAAATATCCAAGTTATTCTCACAAGCAGCAGACTCCAGGCAGCCGTCAAGTGTAAACTGGCACAGCAGGGAACAGTGGGGCCATACAGGGATCTCCTTGCCAGTGCAAGCTCCGTGATGCCCTGGCAACATGTCCCCTGTGCACATGGAAGCAGCAGAGGTGATAGCGCACGGTCCCCTCACTGCTGCTGCATGGGCAGGGGCACCTCGCCACAGCAGTGCAGAGCTCACAGCAGCAAGGACTGTTCCCTGCAGCACCGGGTTGCACCTAGTGGCCTGCAGAGGTCCCAGGGAGGGCAGCAGGTTGAGAGCCCAAGCCCACGGCAGGCAGCCCACACCCTCCCCATGCACAGATCTGGGGGGCACAGATCCCCCCAGTCCCCCTGAGAGTGTGGAAAGTAGCAGGGAGCTGGCCTCACCCCCCCCAGACAAACTGCCTACGGCCCCATTCCATGTCCTGCCAGGGCCCTATGGCCACGTGTTGTGGCCCTAGGCCCCAAACCACACGCACTACCTGGCTCGGCAGCAGCCCCAGCCCTGCCCAATTCCCTCCCTCCCTATGAAAGCCCCAATTGCCTACAGGAGCTGCTCTTTTCCATAAAAAGTTGCAACTGCAAGCTTCCCTTCTTGCCCCCTTAATCTGAAGCTATCAAGGCTTGGCAGTGATAACTAAGGGCATTTTTACGTGTGTTCTAGGAGGCATGGCAGGGAGGGGGAACTTTAATTAGCAAGCACTTTTAACTAAAAGCACCCAAGGGACACCTGTATTAGCATCCCTCATGCTGAAAAATGAAAACAGGGTGCTCTAGATGAGCTTTAGTTCAAAGTGTCCCACTGCCACTTTTCAGCGTGGGGACGCTAAAATACATGACACCAGAGTCTACTGAAGCGCGCTTATTTCTGTGCTCTTCCAGTGCGTCACACTCCCTGCACATGTATAGGAGCACTGAGCTGAGGAAAAATATCCTCCTGCCTGTTTTTTTTTCTTTACTCTCGATAAAAATGCTCATTCAAATATTGATGAACCCATGCCCCCCTGCCACTCCCCTATCAAAAAATTTAAAATTTTGCAGAAAAAATTAAGTCTGTTGAAAGCCTGCTTTTTTGTTGTTCAAGAAAAACTGATAATCCCTTGTCTTCCCCACTTACTTCTATCTAAAAGAAATGTAGAGGTTTGAGGAGAAAGGAATCCTGAATATGGTAAAGTAAAAAGTGAATTTAAGTCTACCTTTTTGAGCTTCAGGCTTCTTTTTAAAAAAAATTCTGGTTATGCTGACCCTTTCTTCCTCCTGGGGCTGACTATAGACTAGATCTCACACCAGTTGCTACAGCCCTTTCTTAGGGGGTTTAAGTTTTATGATGATTAACTTTTTCCATTGTCTTGAGGTAGATTGCATCTCCCATGCTCTCTCTGTAAGAGTTGGAACAGCATCTTCTGCTCACTCCTAACTGTTTTCAACTCAAGGAAATCCACAGAGTTATTTTATCAATGCAATAAAACTAAGGCTTCTGGCCAGGATAACTCATCCACACTCTTCCAAGATGATTTCTTTGCTACTGACATCAGGTTCCTTCCATCTTATCAATGTCATTAAAGCTGAATTTTCCTTCAGGTGGAAGTCTATTTAATATGCAATTAAAATTCTCCATGTATATTTTATATATTCCTCTGGGAAAGTGAGAAGGTTTCCATATTTGTTTTTTACTAGGCCACTGTAGTTGTGACTAAAGTCATTTGAAAGCCCTGTTCTAGCTTGTTCTTATATCCCCATTTTTGGTTGCCACCACTCCAACCATCTCTATCAAGCTATGCTCACTGTCTCCGCTTGTTGAGCATTTAATCATTTCTATATAGTCTTCTTTCCATGTATTAATTTTCATTTGCCAATTAATATTGCATATTTCACCTGCATTTGTTTCCTACTGGTGATGGCATGCTATATGGCTCTAGTGACGCATTCTTCCTTCCTTCCTGGCAAGATAGATAGGTGCACACTTGGAATATCCCAAGATAATCCATATGAATGATTGTAGGTATTTTTATGGGTTTGCCAAGTCTTTTCTACATAAAAAATGAAATCCAAATCTGTCAAGATGGAAAATTTGTTTGAAAGCTAAGGTTCAAACTCCATTCTTGTTTGGGGATCTGAAAACCTGGATAAAGTCACAGTTACGTTCTCTGCAGGTAATTTCTTTAATTCTATTTGCAGTATGGCAATGCACAGATGATGGTTCCTGCTCATCGCTGCACCTTTGTGTGCCCAAATATCCCAAATTTTAACAATTTTTCTAGAGAAACAGAGTGACAAGTTTGATTCTTCAGCATGTCATCTGGTGATACCCAGGCTACTGAGTAAATTTCCGTTAACACCACCACATATTAAATGTGCAGGCTGTAAAGCCAGGACTATAAACATTATTTACAAGTCACCACCAAATAGCATGTTTATAATCCTGATGGGTGCCATTTCAGGGAGTTTTGATTACATGTGGAAAATGTACTATGGGACTTTGCCATCTCTTTTCAAGAAATCCTACAATGTGTTAGGTCAGGTTGGTTATATGCACTAAAGTTTCATGAGTAAATGGGGAGAGAGAAATGGTTTTCATGGATTTCATCTAAAAATGAAATGGATCACCCCCTATAATGTATGATCTAATTCTTAACCATTTGGTAGTTCAATACGAATTTGTGCTAATATTCCATCAAACACATTACTTTCTGTCCCAGTAGAGCACCTGTTGCAATTTCAAGATTATATCACAGGTTATTATACATACATTGGTGCTTAATGAACTTGGGTAGTATGATGTCATAACGGTTTTAGATCAGAAACCTGATCCAAAACATTTTCAAACACGATAAGCAATATCAAGAGATAAAGCACATAGCTTAAAATCAAAGTATGAGGAAGGCTTTTGGATGTATCTTACTAATATTACATTTTATTCCTTTAGCACCACCATACCACAGCTATTTAAAAAAGCTTTAGGCCTTCTGCTCTCCCTCTCACATACACACAGTTACAATTATGTCCATTAGTTGCCTTAGCAACAAAGGTAGAGGTTAAGTCATTTTCTAGAAGAGGTTCAGTGCAAATTATGGCATTATACCAACTTATTGCCAATCTTTTTAATTAAAACATTTTGCTTTTACCTCAGATAACAGCAGAGATCAGTAAACAGGGCTGATCAAATTACTGATATTTAAACTCCCCTGTCTTAGGAAAGACCCACTGTAGTTTAATTACTGGCTGGGTACAAACTGATGAGGAGAGAAGCAAAAAGAATAATAGCAGTCACACAGGTATGATTCAATGCATGATGAACAACAAGGCCTGCAGCATAAGCTAGGAAATCCTGCAGTGTTCCACTAAAAATTCTAAACAACAAAGCTAACATGCAATATGTAGAGGTGTTACATGCTTAATAAAATAACTAGAAATTTAGCATTTCCACAATACCAGATTCTGGAATGATAATTTCTATAGTGTAATACCTCACGAAGGGTTATTTGTGAAAAAGAAAAACACCACCCAACTCCCCTTGAAGATGACCTACATGTTTGTTTTCAAAAAAAGCCCTGGAACACTATACACCAGGATTTGAAGTTCAGCTTGCACTACATCACTACTTGCAACTAAAGGGCATTTATACACATGCATTTGTCTGCTCCAAAGAGCCAGCGCTGGGTCACATGCATTTGTATAAATGGTGAAATGCACATTAGCACTGAGAAAATGCTGGTGGTGCGCTTTTGAACTAAAAAACCTTTGATGAGTTTTAGTTCAAAGCACACCACTGCCATTTTCTCAGCACTGGCTTGCATTTCGCCATTTATACAAATGCCCAATGCTGTGGTGCAAGCATGTGTACAAATGCCCAAGGTGTACACATACAGAAGAAAATCCCTCTCACCTGATGTATAACTTCTTTTACAGTTTCTGCATTCCGATCTTCACCTGTGCTACTGATATACCATATATACCCAAATTCAAGGTGACTGAATTTAAGATGACCCCCTAATAATTAGATTCTATGCATGAAAAATTATAATCATGTTATCATTGTTTGTGTATAGAATCTAATTATTACAAGGTCATCTCACACAGCTGTGGCAGGGAAAGCAGCAGCTGGGGTGGGCAGTAAGGGCCTGCCCAGAGGATGGGCTGCTTGCAGCAAGCAGCTACATCAGGGTCCAGAGCCCCATCCCGGCTTGTAGCTGGCAGTGGCTACTCGGGGACCTGGGGCAGTATAACCCCAGCCCCTTCCTGCCATGCATCCTGAGGCACACATGCGGCCACTGCCGCCATGGAGCCCTGGTTGCTAACAGCAGGCAGGCTGTAAACAGCTGCACCAGGTTCCAGAGCCCTGGCCTGGCTCTGTGGCGTCAGCTAAAAGTACACTTCAGGGAGCACAGCATGGAAGGTACTGGGGTTGTGCTGCTCTGGGCCCTTTCCCCGCTCTGTGCCCTAAAGCGTGCCTGCAGCTACTGCTGGTCCTGGAGCCGAGCTAGGCCATTGGACCTTGGTGCATCAGTTGCAGCCTCCCAGCTGCCTGCCACATCTGGCCCCAGCTCTGGGCAGCTGCTGGCCCCACATCTGGCCACAGAGCCCAGGCTTCTCACAGCAGGGCTTACAGCCTCTTTGCCACCTGCTGAGAGCAGCCGAGGCTGTGGCCAGCAGCAGCTGCCCAGAGCCCAGGCCAGCTGTGGTGTGCCAAGCAAAATGGCCTTATATGCCACGCTCTGGCATATGTGCTGAGGGTTGCCAACTTCTGCTCTACACTGAGTTCTTTGGCACTCCCTAGGCTTAGCATGGAGCCAGGGAGTGGTGAGGGAATCAGTGCCAATTCCTTTGCCACTTCCTAGCCTGCCCTGACTCTCTCACCACTCTCTGGCTCTGTGCTGAGCCAGGGAGCAGTGTGGGAAAACAGCACAGATTCAGGGAGCAGCAAAGAACCCAGAGACAGTGTGGAGCCAGAGAGAAGGGAGGGAATCAGCCAGGAATCAGAGAGCAGCAAGGGGATCAGCAAGGGAATCAGCACAGAGCCAGGGAGCAATGCAGGGCCCAGCACTGACTGCAGCTACCTTATTTTTACTTGGTACTCTAAGATGAGGTTTCTTTTTTGCCATGGTGAATGGGGGGAAAAAAACCCTTGCCTTGAAATCAAGTGAATATGGTACTACCATTTTCACAACGCATTTTTTTTTAGCAGGGCAAAAATGGTCTGGAGTGTGTCTAATGGCAGTCGCATTTGACTGCATTTGCAGCTTGCATCATCTCTTAGGTTGCAGACAGATGTTGCCCTGGTGCTGCAATAAAAATTTTTATGGCAACACAAGTTGCAAGCAAATTGATGTCCCAACCCAGTATCATGCTATGATATGAGTGCCCAAAAATGTTGCTCTGACCAAAGGTAGTCATAGGGGAGTCCTGTGACATGAATATCAGGCTGCTGCTCTTCCCACGTCCCTTATCCACGGGATGTAGCAGCCAGGGCAGTTGTCCCATGGGATGGGACCCCTGAAGACCTGGGAGTGGAAGGGTCCTAACCCTAGAAGACAAGAGCCCTGGCAATGTCTGTAGACACCACTTATGCAGATCAGCTGGGCCAAGATGCATTCCAGCACAGTTGATCCTGCCCTAAAGATAACATCTGTTTATAGCCTCAGATTCTTCCATCATTCTGTCACCAGCACACATTACTACTGTATGTGAGGGGCAGAAAACACTTAAAGAGTCAGGACCCAAGTTACACTTAGCCCATACTAAAATCTGTGGAATACTAAGCAGTGTTAATACAAGGGAGGGCAATTGTTTGGGCTGGAAGGCCACTTAAGTTTTGGTGAGCTGTTAAAGGCTGAGGGGGGAGCCAGCAAAATATCAGTTGATCCTATCTGGCCCATCAGCCACCACTAGGAGCCTGAGGAGGGAGGGCTGTGCCCCACACCACTCTGCTCTGCTGCAGCTGGAGCCCAGCCATGCTGCACAGCACACAGACTCTTCCACCCCTCTACACACATTTCCCCCCTGTTGGCACTGTGCAGTCCTGGTAACACAGCTGCTGGCAGCCAGACCAGAACAGGACAAGGTGCAATGCAGTGTGCTGAGTAACCATCCCACCCACTCACTAAGATGAGGTGTTGCTGCCATACACTACACCAGAAAAGTCAGAGTTGGCCACCCCAGGCCAAGCCCTATCCACCGCCCCACTGTGGCTGGCATGGATTCATCTCCTAGTGGCACCACGGCAGCAGCAGTTCATCATGATGGCTGAGCAGGATGGCTATTCGGCTCATTGCATCATGCTCTGTCCCATGTGGGCCTGGGTGCCAGCAGCTGCAGTGACAGGACTGTGCAACCACAGTGCCAACAGGAAGCCAGGTAGAAGGGTAGATGGGGGTGTGGGAGGACAGAGGAGTTTTCAACCCAGCTTGGCCTCAGCTGTGGCGGAGTGAAGCAGCCCTCCCTCCTTTGGCTACTGTCAGTGGGCTGGACAGGATCAATTGGAGGGCTGGATACAGCCCATGGGCCATACTTTGCCCACCCCTGAGTTGATACCTTTTCTTGCCTGCACAGCTCTGACTTGCCACTAGAGGGTAGGTGAGTGAGCAGGGGCAACGCTAGGAGCAGGACACCTAAGCTCTATCTCTGTTCTGGTGGTGGAAGTGGGACCAGGGGGTTGGGAGTGGTGCATCCTGGGATGATGCAGGACTGCAAATTATTCATTTTATCTCTATGGAGTAGACTGAAGGTACCATAACATGAGCTAGGTAGAACAGCCCACAGTTAACCCCCTCTTGAAGTAGCATAACTTTGAGATGCACAAAGGACACTCAGCACTAATTAACAAACTTCAATATGCAGATGTTTACATTTGAAATGCCCTTGGTATGGGTAATGTGTAACAGGTAATTTGATCTTTACTTCACCCTTAGATTTATCCAGCACCATCCTGCTTTAGTGCCCAATAATTAAGAATGCAAAATGGTTTCCATTACTATTGCATTTCATGTGCTCAACATTTTACAAAATTTCTAACTTCTGAGCTTTAAAATTCATATATTTGCTGTCTGTTGTGGAAAAAGAAACCCCCAGGCCTTAATTTCTGTTTAAGAAGTGTATTGTGGAATTTTCCATAACGCTGAGTAGGCCTATGAGGTCAAAAGGTCAAACCACAGTCTATGCCCTCTTGCAGCTTTCTGGTTCAAACTAGTTCTCTGTTTGACTTGTTATATCTTGCATCATGTGACCAGAATTGAAACATATAAAAGGCTTGCTTTAACTGTTTGTGAAGTGGGGCTTAGTGCCCCCCCCACCCCCCGCAGCTGCTTGTATAATAAAGGGTCTCTGACAACTTCAAAACTAAACAATAAAGTGAAGCTTGTTTCTTACACACTGCCCAAGATGATTTCCTTTTTCATGCTCAGGTTTTAGTGGATTATAAAGAAATGCTGATCTCTATTACGCCTGTGTGAGTAGGGAACTATTCAATTCAGATTCAGCAAATTTAGAGGCCAGTGATTCGATTTGGAGATTCAGATCACTGTTACAAACTGATTCAGCCAAATCGGCCTCAGAAGATTCGGTGCCAATTTGGAGAGATTCAGAGGTTTGGCCATAGAGTATAATGGGAAATCAATGAAATACCTATAACGTTGTCATTTTTGGCTGATTCGGATGAAACTTGCAGGGATGGTAGCCCCTTCTGAGGGCATGAAGCCTCCCATGCTTCAAGGAGATAGGTACAGGGGTTTCTGGGAAACTGCAGCTCAAGCTGCTGACAAACAAAACTCGTGACATGGGTGACACTGTATGTGTTAAGGCACAGGGGAGTGAAAACTGCAGGGATGGTGCCCCATGCTGAGGCCACAAAACCTGCCAGCTTTCAAGGAGGTGTAGTCTTTCTGGACTTCAGGAAGGCCTTTGACACGGTCTCCCACCCCATTCTCATTAAAGAGCTAGGTGACTATGGGATTGATGGCTATAGTTAGATGGGTCGCAAATTGGCTAGGGGGCTGCACCCAGAGAGTGGTGGTGGATGGGTCATATTCAACCTGGAGGGAGGTGGGCAGTGGAGTCCCCCCAGGGCTCAGTCCTCAGGCCTGTACCATTCAATTTCTTTATTAGCGACTTGGACGAGGGGGTGAAAAGCACCCTGTTCAAATTCGCTGATGACACCAAGATTTGGGGTGAGTTGGGAATGCTAGAATGCATCATAAGCAGATCCAAGGAGGTGATCCTCTCCCTCTATGCAACACTGTTCAGGCCACAGTTGGAGTATTGTCTCCAGTTCTGGGTGCAGCACTTCAGGAGGGATGTGGCCAGCATTGAGAAGGTCCAGAGGAGGGCCACTTGCATGATCAGGGGGCAACAGGGCAGACCCTATAAAGAGAGGCTACGGGACCTGAACCTGTTCAACCTTCACAAGACAAGGCTGAGAGGGGATCTAGTGGCCATCTATAAACTGACCAGGGGGGACCAGAGGGGAATGGGCGAGACCCTGTTCCCCCAAGCACCTCCCAGAGTAACAAGGAATAACAGCCATAAGTTGTTTGAGAGT
>NW_005841903.1:596007-602319 GCF_000455745.1 Alligator sinensis
CCTGCTCAGGGCAGTGGGTTGGACTTGATGATCTGCTCAGGTCCCTTCCGACCCTACATCTATGAACCTATGAGATAGGTACAGGGGCTTCTGGGGCCCTGCACTCAGGCTGCTGACAGGCAAAATTCATGACACGGGTGGGTGACATGGTGTGTGTTAAGGTGCACCCTTACTGGTGCTGGGGCCTCTACACAACACGGTAGTGTGCCCCAATGTGGTCTCTTTCTCCCCTACAGCCTCATGCCGGTCCACCACTTTACATGACAACAGGTAAGACAATCTAGTGGCTTTTAGTAGGCCAACTGTATAGTTAGAGAAATATATCTTAGCAAGTTTTTGGATGTCAGGCTGAGGAAGCACCTGCAGCTGGTGTGTGTACTGTTCCTGGATGGAAGGAATAGTAAAGAAGCCAGAGGCTGGCACTCAGTGGAGGCAAGAAAGCCAGTCAGTGAAAATGGAAATGGAGGCATCAGTGGGTGAGGGACAGGCTGGGGGGTTGTGGGGAAAGGGGGATGTAGCAGTGCAGGTAAAAGTGCAGTGGTACCTGGGGAGTCAAGATGTCTGGCAGGTTGCAGTGTGTCAGAATTCCACTGTCGATATTGAGTCCATGAGTTTCTGTACCTACTACCTAGAAGGCTGATGAAGTGACGTTCAGAGGCCTGGCTCTGAAAAGTGGTTTGTAAATTCAAACAAGCACCTAACCTCATCACCAGAACTGAAGCTAACTTCCTACAAACCCTGCCAACAATCTTTAGTATCCCCACAAACTGCACGCCAGAATCTATCAAAGACAACAATACCCAACTACCTGTGGGGGCACATTCCTCACAAGAAAATACTCTGCCTCCAGTCTCTTAGGCCTGATCCTGAGAGGAAACAATTTACAAACCACTTTTCATATCTGGGTCTATGAACTTCACTTCATCAGCCTCCTAGGTACAGAAGCTCATGGACTCAATATAGACAGTGGAATTCTGACACACTGCGACCTGTCAGACATCTTGACTACTGAGGTACCTCTGCACTTTTACCTGGGCCGCTACATCCCCCTTCCCCCCATCCCAGCCTGTCCCTCACCCCCTGATGCCTCCATTTCCATTTTCATTGACTGGCTTTCTTGCCTGCATTGCATGCCAGCCTCTGGCTTCTCTACTACCTCCATCCAGGAACAGCACAAACACCAACAGGTGCTTCCTCAGCCTGACAAAGGGTTTTTCAACCCAAAAGATGGTATCCCAGGCAACTAAGTTGAGCTTACCTAGAGCCTCACAACTCCACTACAACCAGCAAGCCTCCGGCTTCTCAAAGACATGACATGTCTGGGCTTTCCCCAGCCAGAACCACATGTGTGTGTGGTAGCTGGAGGCTATGGTGCCTCCTACCCGCCTTTCACCAGGGGATCCTCAGTCCTGGCATTCATGGGACTGCTATGCTGCCAGCAGTCCCACCAGGCCTCTCTGACCCTGGCAGGGAGCAGTTTTAGTGCCCAGGATCTGGGGCCTCCTCCTTTCCCATAGCCCCAGCCTGTACCTCCAAGTTCATCCTGGCACAGGAGCTCAGCAATACTGAACACCCTCTTGCTTGGAACACTAGTTGGTGGACAGGACAGGTGTTGCTGGGCAACTGTGGCCAGATCTTGCCACATCTGGCTGTGGCTTGCCCAGTAGACCAAGGGAACATGGAGCTGCTGGACTATGACCTTGGCAAGATAGATAGGACCAAGGCTTTGATGGCTAATTGCCCAAGGCTGGGGTCTGGTGCATCTAGACCCCAGCACTGAAGCCATGCCCGTAGCCCACATTGGCAGCGGCTGGTGTAGAGTAGACTGGCTGGTGCTGGAAGTGCTGGTATGGGAAAGTGGATCCCCCTCTTCCACATCCCCTTGCCTCTGCCCTTCTGGCTCTGACTCTATTGACCAACACCTGGGTCCAGTGATTGAGGGTTTTGGTGCTCCCAGTGCACATGCTCCCCTTCGCCCTCAGATTGCACATGCCTGCCAGCATGTGGACTGTACTGGACCACAAGGGATCCAGCTGTCTCTTGATGCCCTCCTTCAGCCACCTCACCAGTGCCTGCATATCTGGTGACAGTGGCTTGCCCCAGCCAGGAACATTGATCCCCTGGAACTTCTCTATCTGGTTCTCCCATTTCCTCACTATGGGGATCACCTGGCTAAGGAGGGCATCGGCAGCACTGAGGGTCTTGGTGGCCTCAAGGAAGGGCTTGAGGACCACCAAGATCTGGGAGATGGTATCCCATTCAGCTCTCTTAAGGGGACCGCTGATCCCAATCTCCCGAAGCAAGGCCATCTCATGGATGGCCTTCTGTCGCTCCACCAGCCTTTCAAGCATCAGGTATGTGGAGTTCCACCGAGTCTCCACATCCTGCATGATTCTGTGCTGCAGGATGCTCAGCTCTGCCAGTTTCTCCTGCAGCATCTTGCCCCCCTTGATGCTGTAGTGGAAGTAGCCCACCAACTTCCTGTATTTTGTACTGGCTGGTAGTGGCAGTGCCATTACTGGCAGCTGTGTCCCCCTCCAAGGCATCCCTGACTACGAGGTGCAGACTGTGTGCCACACAGCAGAAGCCAAGAAAGGTGGTGTCATGGATAGCCTTGACCATATTGGCCCCATTGTTGGTGACCATGAACCCATGGGTGCACTTGCCTTGCCCAATGTACCCCTGTACCATGTGGTTCATGGCCCCATGTCTCTGTTGCTGTGTGGGACTCATTCAGCACCACGGCTTGGAGGAGAGTCCACCGATGACCTGACTGATGGCACCAGTGTCCTGTGAGAAAGAGGTAGGCATGATCTTCACCCCGGCTGCTCCAGATGTCCAAGGTGAAGTTCAAGACTACCTGTGGCCCTGCCTTGCGCAGCTCCTCCCTCAAGTACTCCCTGCATGTCTCTTACAGGGAGGGTACCACCATCCTGCTAAAGGTGGTGCATACGGGCACTTGGCAAGATGGGGCCACGAGCGCCATGAGCCGCCTGAACCCTGGCTGCTCAACTAAGGAGAAGGATTAGCTATCCAGAGCAAGCATTTCCCCAATGTTCTGGGTGATCTCACTCACTTTGGGAATGCTCCCCTCTTTGTCTGCAGCTTTCCCCCACTGGTCCAGGGTGACCTGCCTCTGCACTGGGGATACGGGGGCTTTGGAGCAAGTGAGGGACTTCCCTTTCGGCATGCTCCCACTGGTGCCAGGCTGAGCAGGAAGAAGGGCAAGGGGGTGCTGCCTCCTGAGATGCAGCAGCATCGCCATGGTGGTGAAATGTTTCACCCCCTTGCCCCGGCTAATTGGTCTTCGGCAGTGCTGGCAGATAGCAAACCTGGGATCATCTGCCACCTCAAAATGATCCCATACTACACTACTCCCCCACTTTGAGGTTGAGGGTAGGGATCCTGACTTATCCCCTTCCTCAGCAATCTGGGGCACAATAGCAGGAGGAGCTGACTCAGCTGAGCCACTTGCCTGAGCCTCCACAACCTCAAACTCAACCTCCTCCAAGGTGCTTTTCAGAGAAGGAGACCTGGGTCTAGGGGAACTTTGACGGCGGGGGTGGGGGTGGGGGGGCACAAACTCCAATTCCTCCTCGGTCCCCAGAATTGCTTTAAACTAGGGCGTTCAGGTCCCCTGGTTCCAGCTCCAGCTTCTCCTCTGGCAGTGGGAGGCTCATGCTAGGAGATGGAATTGGGGTGGAAGAAATGGTCATTCTGCTGCTGGAGCCTATTTCTGGAGTTAGGGGAGGTGATGCAGGTTCAGGGACATCAGGTACTCCTCCCATCTCCTTGCTTACACTGGCAGCAGAAGCCTCATGGCTGCATCTATGTTTTGGTGGGGGGGGGGGGGGGGGGAGAGCATCTGTTTGGGTGGGGGAAGGGGGGTGGAAACTTGCAGCTCTAGCACTCCCCCTACCCCCTCTAGCCCCTTTCCCTCCCTTGCCAGAAGACCTGGCACCTGCCTTTCCAGCACACTTCATATTAATCTTTCTTGTGCTGGAAAGTGTGTGTGTGTGCGTGTGTATGAGAGAGAGACTTCTTCTGTGTTGTGTTTTGCTTACTCTGTGTTGTGTGTAGTGGATCTCTGCTATGATGATTATGGATTATTAGTAACTATATATATGGTGTCTTCTGTGATGTGATATGAATTAGGAATGTGAATGTGTGGCTTCTTCTTCTGTGTTGTGTTTCTTTACTGTACTGCTCGGTGTTGTGTACCTAAAATAATAATATATCTTCTTCTAGGACACTAACTTCTGCATTGTGTGTGTTAATCTCAATCTGAATCTCTATCTGACTACTTCTTCTGTGTTGTCTTTAGTCTGTATGTAAACTAAACTAATAACTATATAATAAGTAATTAATAATATTAATAACTAATAACTATATGTATCTCCTCTTCATCTATGAACATCTGACTACTTCTTCTATGATGTGTGTGAGTATGTATAATGACTGTTTCCCTGCATAGTAATGGATCACACTGTCAGGGAAAACACTGAGCTTTCTTTTTAAAAAGTACTGGAAAAAAAAAGAGAACAGATATAAATTGAAAAAAATGAATTGGATAAGGATAAGTAAAGTAGAGGGATTCTAAAAGATAAACAAAGATAAATCCTATCCAATCCTTTCTAAGAGCAAAAAGGAGCAGGCGTCTGACTAGGAAGTCAAGCCATTCCAGTACCTTTCAGATGGTGTTGCTCACTCAGGTAGAAATAGCTCACAAAAGGCACAGAAAGCCTTCAGACAGAGGCTTTTATGCTGTTTCTATGTCCCTCCCCCAAACACTGTGATTGGAAGGGGACTCAGAGAGAGATCACACTCACTGGACAGCTAGAAATGTCAGTCCTTTCCCCCCTGGTCCCCTTTCCTCTTCTAAGTTTCTGTTTCCCTTGAAACACCACCTCCAAATCTCTCAATCTTTTCTGAATCAATTTGGAAAGTTTTATGCATCTAGTGATTCGATTCAGCCTCCAAATCAGACCGAATCTTCTCCAGATCGAATTGCAAACCAAAGCTTTGCACAGGCCTAATCTCTATTATACCATATCCGTGTTCAATTGTAGAAGAGTTAGCAAGAAACTGGGTATATTATGAGGACAATTTTATCAGGGAGACTGAACAGTTGCAATGGAACATTCACATTCAGCATAAAAAAGGTACGTGTGTGACAAAAATAATCTTTCAGTCTCAAAAATCCACATCTTTTTTTCTGTAATATTTCACAATATTTTGCTAAATTAAAGATTTTGTTTAAAATCTATAGTTCTCTCTCATTAAAAAGATTCATCCACCCAAGTTCAAGCCAATGTGCAAGGGTCCAATTAACTTGAAACATAAGCAGCAAAGATGTGGAACATGTACCTCATTCGCTGCTCTACATACTTTTGTAAAATGTGAACATCAAAGCCTAAACAGATATATCTAATTGCTGCTCTTATTAAGATAAGGATTATTTCTTGCTCTTAGCAGCAAGTGAATTAAGGAAGGAATTATAGGAGGTTTTTAGTGGCAAAAGAACTAAGGGAGCTAATTATCCTTTCCATCCTGTATTCTTATGTCCTTTCACTTGTATATGTAGTGTATATAGCATATGTTAAAAGGCATCTATATACCCATTCCTTACTAAAATGTTGACACAGCTTACACTTTTCTATACAGATAGAGCTACTAGATACGAAATATCAGCCATACACACATTCATTGTCTGGAAGATTTCTGAGATGCAGTGGCATGTAATCCTTTTTTTTTTAATTTTAATTCTTTTCTTTTTAATACTACAATCCATTTTGTTGAAAAAAATATATTCAGGGAAGAGGGTTAAATTTGGATATGAAGAAAACATCCATTAAGGAAAAGCCATTACTCCTCAGCTAACTGCAAAGAGTAATCAGAATAATTAATCTAAGTGAAATCATAAAAATGTAACCCCAAAAATATACAAACTTCATGTAAAAATCCAAGATACTACAATGCTTTTATAAGATTCATCTTTGAGCTATTCCATCAACAAGCATAGTACTTTTATGCCATCTGAATACTGGTGATTTGGAGAAAAATATTAGGAGACAGAGCATAAAAGCTGAATCTCCAACCTGCTTTAGCTACTAAAATATTTTACTTATACTGACATTGATGGCTTGCTTCGTTGAATTACCTATATTTGGGTCCTCTGGACACACAAGTCAGTTTATAGTTTTCTCTCTAAAGATGTCCCCTCAAAAATGGTATGGCAAGAATTAACGTTTTCAGATGAGAAATGGATAGTCATTCCATTTGAGCTTTGCCATAGATTTCAGAACAGCAGGA
>NW_005841903.1:602350-603727 GCF_000455745.1 Alligator sinensis
AAGCCTAATGCCCACATGAAAGAAAATGCTGCAAGAACCCAGCACTCTGTCAGGGTCTGAACCAGGGGTAGGCAAAATACAACCCATGGGCCACATCTGCCCCACCAGCTGAGTGGATCCAACCCACAGGCAGTCACCCACCAATTAAATGTATCTGGCCCCGCCCACAGCTGCTCCTGCTGCACTCTGCTTGGAGCTGAGTCCTACCCGAGGCAGAGCATGCTGTGCTCCCAGCCTCCTCCGCCAGCAGGCACAGCTTCTGAGCAGGGCTCCTGCTCCTGCCACTGCCTAGGGAACTTCTGGGCTCCCCCAGCCTCCAGCAACTCAGGAAAGGGTAGGAAAGCAGCTACTGCCACTGACAGGAACAGAAACTCCTATGAGAGGGGAGTGGAGGGACAAGGAGCAGAGTCTGGCATCGCTAGCAATCTTAGAAGTGACAGCAGCAGGAGCCTGCACGGGCTCAGCTGCAGCCCCGCCATGCAGGTGTGGGACAGAGACTAAGAGAGATGGTGATGCCAGACTCGGCTCCCTGTCCTCCCTCCCTTCTCACAGGGGCTTGTGTTGTTGCCGGAGGTGGCAACTGTTTTCCTGCCCTTTGCAGCTCACTGGAGCCAGGCAGGCAGCACTGATCCCTTGCCTGTCCACCCCCCCTAGCCTGGACTGGGCTGGGCTGAACCACATCCTGAAGAGCAGGCAAGGGGGATGCCCCCAGCACACACACAACCAACCTACCCACACCTGACACATGCCCCCATGCTGCCTCACAAGCCCCACCCCACTCCATAGCCCCACACACACCCAACGCTATCCCACACACCCCAACCAGGCCTCAGACTTTTTGACAGTCTGTACTTAGACCTACTGTATTTTAAAATACCAATTTAATTGGAGCCACAGGTAGCACAATGACATATTTCTAGTGAATTTTATACCTCAACCAGCTTCATATATAAATACTGTTTAAGTTTGTCATGTGCTCTCAGCTCAAACGAGGGCACTGCCATGAAATGCTGCCATCTTTATCACTGTATTATGTCTATTTCTCATTTTACTTTAATAACTTTTCATGCCTAGGCAGAGGGCTGTGTATTTCTGGGATTAAGTATGAGTTTTATTTCTATTTTGCAACAGTCTACTGGCACCAAAAGTCAGTCTTTCCTCATGTCAAAGCAGGTGCCAGTATCCTAGCCATCTAACGAAGGTGAATTTGGTATGTTTATTCAGATCCAGGTCATCTGAGGTGTAAAAAACTTCAGAGGCATGTATATTGATAGGGCAATAAAAGAGATGCTTCTTAATTCAATGGCATTTAAGTGCAAGACCGTGAACTGCTTACTAACATGTATAAGTACATGTCATAGATTTCAGAACAGCAGG
>NW_005841903.1:603737-621126 GCF_000455745.1 Alligator sinensis
CAAGAACCCAGCACTCTGTCAGGGTCTGGACCAGGGGTAGGCAAAATACGACCTATGGGCCAGTGAGCGCTCACCCATGCGCTCCCACTATGTCAATGGGATTCCTACTATTACAGCTGTAATCAATGGGAATATAAAATACCCATCGATTTGATAGCATTTTACCCCAAATCTGGACTGGCATGACTGATTTCACAAGTGGGGAATTTGGTCCATTTACTCTGGAGTCTCCAAAGGGTTAATGCTCTGTTCCACCATCATGTTACTATTTTGATTATTCCAACTCAATTATACTTCAGTCAGGTTTTGAATCCACTGATTTGATTGATTGCAAGGTTTAAAAAAAATACAGGGATACAATCAAGCAAAGTCTGATAAAGAATAGTTCAAATTGAATTACCCCTTGATAAAGATGCTCTTAAACCTCCTACATGTTGTTCCTGGCTACATTTTATATTTAAACTCACTCAGACACATCTGTATTGCCAAAGAAGCTTGCTTTTAACTGACTCATAATTAAAGCTTAGCTCTTCTTAACAAAAAAAAAAAGAGCCTACGAAATTTATCACATTAAGTGCTCTGGGAAAACGCAGCAGTAAACAATACAGAAGGTGAACATAAAGGGGAAAATGGGCACTACAAACTATTCTTCATCCTATAAAAGCCAAGCAGCAATTCCCTGTGTTCCTAAATTTACTAACATTTTGGTAGTTAAAGGATTACAGTCCCTCAGGGAATTTTATTTTATTGATGGGTTGAGTGATGTACAAGAGCTGAGATGGGTGGATGCTTAATCCTTTGAAACAAAACAAAGCCTTTAATGGACAAAACTAGGTCTCTAAGAGAAACAAGTATCATTTTTTAAATCAAAACTTGCTTAGATACAACTAATTAATTCCCATCACCCGGTGTTTTCCCCCACCAGGGGCTTTACCTATTGATTTAAAACAATCCATGAATGTCTATAGATTAGCTGAAAGCATTTTTATTAAGATTATTTGTTTTGATTATAGTGTCTAACATCCTGGTTATTAGCCAAGATTCCACCATACCATGTGTTGTACACACACAGAACAAAAAGACGGTCCCTGACCAAGGAATTTACAATCAAAGTCAAAGCTTATGATCAATCTAAAATGAGTAAGATTATCTGTCCTTATCCAAGTTAATATTGCAAGCACCTTATCAAGCAACCAGAAGAGAACATCAGTCAAGATGCAGGCTATAGATGCAGAAATACAATATACTTCTGATTTGACTTCACTTAGCAAGGATTAACCTTCTAAGATGTATATATCACGTTTGCTTCACAGGTCCTATGATCTGATATTATGAGTTGTGCCTTTCCACAAGTATTGCCAGCCCTAAGGCTTGTAGTGCATTTGACAAAATGTGCTGAACTTTATCTATTTAGATTCCCAAACATTGTTGGATTGCCAAACAGCAAGCATACACCCTCAGAATGCTTTTTCTTTTATCATCACTATCCATTCATTTGCCACTTCCACCTCCAGCTTAACTTATGGCTACCCTTGATTGATGTGACAATTTGGAAGAATGAATTATATACAAATTAAGAATTCAAAATTCATATTATGAAGTCTATTGTTATCAAACCATAAGGGTGATTTGTAGATTAGCCTTTTCTTATATCTTTTTCTCTCCATCTTGCAATTAAACATACAAGAGGCAAGATAGAACTAACACTGTAGAAACCTTCTATGGACAGAGAAGGTAGTCAAACTGTGATGTATTGTGCATTAGCTATTACATATGGTACAGTTTATTTAAATGTTGCTATACTATGTACCTCCTTAGGTGCACACTTTCAGTTTCAGTTTCTGTTACTGTTAGACTAATAAAGTTACCAGTCATGTCAACTGTGCGGCATTCTCTCCCAGGCTAGTCTAATCTCATCACTGTGGCAGGGCACTATTGGTGCCTGCCATTTTAAGGTTTGTGTCAAGCAGCCAGCAGGTGCTTGATTGTAGTGGCCATTTTAGAACCATGGCTGCCTATATAAACAGAGCAGTTTGCTGTTGGCAGGTAGAAACATTACCTGGCTGAAATGCTGAATGAAACATCTGCAGGTAGGAGCAGGAAGCTCTTGGTCCTGGGCATGACCTAAAACTGCACCCTGCTGGGAGTGGGTGGTCTGGTGCAGCTCCTAGTGGCACGGCAGAACCCATGAAATACCAGGCCAGTTGCTACCCCAGTGAAAGGCGGGTCTGGGCGCCTTAACCCCAGTTCCCACATCTCGGGTGGATTCAACCAGTTCAGGGGGAGCCCAGGCTCTTGGGAGTCCTGAAGCAGGGTCCAGGTTGGCAGAGGAACCTGGAGCAGCGCCTAGGCTCTTCATGAGTCCTGTGGCTGCAGGGACCCTCAGAGGGGGCCAGGCACAGCTATGGCTACCTGAGCCTCATAGGGTGTAATACCCCAGGGCAGAGGACCACCTGAGCTGGATGAGGCAGCAGACCCCAGTGAAGGGGCAGTGTGGAGAGCCCCATTGAGGGGATGGTGTGGGGGTGTAAGACCCTAGGGCCAAGCAGGGCTGTGGTCACCTGAGCCCCAAGGGGTGGAAGATCCCAGTGTGCAGTATGTGTGTGTCTGTTTGTGCATATGGTTTATGAAGGACCCAGTGCAAACCACTGGTGGATGCCATTTGAGAGGCTTGGGCTGCAGTGTAGGGGAGGATCAGAGCCACAGATAGCGCCTCCTGGCATTGGGGGAAGAATGGGTAGCCTCCTGCCTAATTGGAACCAATTATGAAACAACAAGGCATGGCAGACTAGTAAGGTCTGTGGTTAGCCCAGGAACAGGTGGACAGGCCAATGGTGAACTGGTCCCGAGAAGGCCCCCTGTTACACTCACCACTGTGAAGCCACAAGTCATTACACAGACCAAGAAAATTAGCCTACCTGAGCGATTCTCAACCTTTCTAGAGTCATGGCACTGTTTGGAAAATGCCAGATCTTAACATTCACTTGTTTTTTAACTATGGAAAAATAGAGTAATTCTTTGCCTGTAACTAGCTCAGAAAGACCACAACAAGTCAGAATGTTTCTAATACTATGGATTCCTATTTAAAATCTCTAGGTTTTACTTGTCAATCTTGCACAGGTGTTTGAACACCTACCAGTGCTAATATTGTGTGGCACCCAATATGCATCCTCAAAGGGAAGAGTTTGATGACAAGTCACCCCACAAACCATACCTCACAAGTGCATAAAACAAAGATTCCCAACATCTACTTTAGAGAGATGGATTTGACACATTAGATGACTCTGGCTTACCTCTTTATTATTTGGGAATCAATTAGAGAAGGATGAATAGGTCTTTTGTACATTGTCTAGAAGACTTCTATCTTTTGTCCATTTTAAACCGAAGAATAATTGTTTCAGTTTGCATTGTATGCTTCAACTATCACTGTTCAACTATCAACTATATATTCCTGGAGAGGTAAATTAGAAGGCCCACAAAGCTGGAGCTCTGGGGGGGTAAAGAAGAGGGTGTTTGAGAAACTGGGACTCTAGGACAAGAGGACCATGTGGTTCTGTCTCTAGGAAGGTCTAACCAGACACAATCTATGCCCAGGAAATGGGCCAAAAAGACCAAAGAAACAGAGCCACAAAACTTGATTTTTACAACATATTGTAACTGAGAACAAAAATAAGGGCTTTGAAGAATCTCCATTAATTCAAAATGCAATCTTTAGCCTACTACACAACACAGTTAAATGTAAGTATCTACAAAATGCCTTTAAACTACACTGATCACTCGCAGATCATCATATCAAATTCAAAAGGCCTAATTCCATTCATCAGTGAAAACTGAGTACAATTCCATAATCGGTTAAATTATTTGTGACTTACATAAGGTAGGGACCAAGATCTTCAAATTTTCCAGTAGGCTGGTGCCAGCTTATCTGAAAAGCTGTCTCTCTGTAATCTGAGTTACCTACACAGATAGTGGAGGTAATCAGAAACAAGATCACTAAAACAGTAAAGACAAGATTTATAGGAACAGTAGACCTGACTTTTAGCACTTGACCCATTGCTGAATGGGCTTCTAAGCTCTCTGTGAAAGTAAGAGTCTTACTGTCTTCAGAACAACATGTAACATGTTTTGGCATTCCTCTTCCACATTGTCACTTCTCAGCAGAGCAGAGCTGAGTAGAATGTTTAAAGACTGAATTTTTTTTCTAACAGACCTATCATAATATTTGAAACAAAACTGAAAGATCCCCACACCCACTCTGTATTAGCCATATCCTTACGTTTGGGAACATGGTAGAGGCAGGTATGCTGGATCTAAGATTTTGGAAAGCAGATGGTATGGTGCATCATCACATGCAACACAAAACACATTTTTCTCCAGTTAAAAAAAAAACTAGAAGTTTTGCTGATAAACTAGGGGCCTAGAGGTATATTATTCAATTTAAGATTGAAGCAAAAATATTTACTGACATGTGCATTAATTTGCTATGTATTATATATAAACATAATAAACTAGGCAAAAATAGTCAAAAGATTTTGTTTCATTAGCTCTGTAGTCATTATTAGTTAAATGTATGACTCTTTCAGATTCATAAAACAAAATCTAGTGTTCTTGAGAACCTTGCCAATGCATTTGGTGCTTTACTGAAAGTTATTTCCACACCTGAGCTACTGTTCACTTGAGTTAAGGTTTTTGGCTAGAGTTAAAAACAGTCTGCAGGGCTGTGAAATGGAAGCTACATTACCAGGAGCAGTTAAGACAGCAGAATTGCAGAAGAAAGGATAGCTTGAACAGTGGACCTGTTAAAGACCATTAAAAAGAAAAGTGGGTTGTTAACACCTGTGGAATGAAGAGCTTAGAAGAAATCAAGTAAATTATAATAAGCCATGAAGCCAATAGAATCCCTCGCTGCTGCCTAAATAGAAGTGCTGCTACCACTGCCAGGCAATTGGTTTTAAACTTTGGACCAGGAATCAAAGGGAGAGGCAGCTGCATCACTGCATCTCTTCCCCAGATCTACCCCTGAACACAGGTTCAAGACCTTGCTCCAAAAATCAGGTAGAAAAGTCTGTTGAACTCCCCACTCCCTGCTCCGCTTCTTCCACTTGGCAAATCCTAGGCAAGTGTCCTAGGACTAGGCTATGCTATTCTACGGTAAGAAGGCAAAAGATAGAGTTTGGTTTTCTGCAGTTTTGATAACAAATTCTACCATAAACATGAGAAACTTTTATTTAAATTAATCCCCATGAAAAAGTCTTGGTTTTGAAAAATCTGTTTTTTTGTGAGCAAACAAAAAATATTCTGCTGAAAATTTCCATATAGCCCTACTGCTCATCTGAACTGAGAATAAATGCTCAAGAGAAAAAAAATCACAAAGGAAACAACATGTGCAGAAAAAGGGGGGAGAAAACCAAAAATATCATCTGATATTGCAATCTGTATGCAATAGTTTGTCAGGTAGTCAGATACCATGCTGATAAGCTATTTGTACTTTGTCTGCTTAAAGAATTACAAGCGAGTAACACTTGAAAATTGTGGTTAGCTTCATCTGCCTGCTTAGCTGACAGTCTCAACATGAATGTACTACTCCCATATACCAACAGCACTAGGTTTCCATATGCATCTGGGTGAAAGATGGGGTATTAGAAACTAGAAAATGATAAATGATTTGACTTGATTATGTTTCTCCTTTGTACTATCATCATCATTAAGCATTTGTGTTCATAAAACTGCTTAATAAACAATGTTTTCCATCCTATGGAAATGTCTGTATGCTACACTGGGATGAAACAAAGACCTTTCCAAGTTTTTCATAGAGAAAGACCCACCCAAGAATAGTCAATAACCTGATGATTAGGGTAATCTCCTTGGATATAGGCAAACCAGATTTAATTCTCTAGTCTGAGTCACTTGAACAAAACCTAAGGTGAGAGCCCAGCCTATTAGTTATTCTAGAGTGAATCTCTGTGTGTCTGTGTTTGATCAGATATTCCTTTCCTAAAATAAGGTTGTATATATAAATCAAATATATATATATATATAAAAAAAAAAATCAAAATGTTAAAGTTTCAGTTTAAAAAAAAAAAAAAAAAAAACTCAGTTCTCTCATGAAAAATAATTCATTGAAAAATTCCAAATCTGCTTAACTGAAGATAATTAGGAAATGGCCAGGGGAAAAAAAATGGATACCTTATTGTATGTACAGACAATCAAAACTGAGCCACCATTGTAGTTTATGAAGGAAGGATGGAGAGGATAGAGTTTAAACTGTAGAAAAAGAAAAAAAAAAGGAGATATAAATGCAAAATGGAGAGTAAAAAAGAGGAAGAGATGCTGTCAGATGTATTAAAAAAAAAAAAAAAAAAAGGCAGAAAGGGATGGAGTTACAAAGCTGAGATCCATATTTCTACTGTCCCAAAGTTTAAGGTGCTAAGGTCTATGGGTAAAACAACGAAACTCACACAGAAATTTCCAGTTCTATGAAGTTGAGAGTTTCATTAAGGATCAGATCAAGAACCAAGGAACACAAGAGGCGGCCTATAAAGTAACTTTGACAACACAAAAGTAAATGTTACCAGGAACAACTGGATTTTGAGGCAGCAGGTTTTGGCATCCATTTTTCTAAGCTCCAATTGATGGTGGCAAATGTGTGATGGGATTTAGATACTATCATACTAACCCTAACTTCATTATAATAGTTAAAATGGGCATAAGATAGCTTCCTTAAGTCCTTCTCTTATTTAAAAAAAATATATTGCTTTTTTTGGTTATTAAGAAATTAATGTGCCCCATGATATAGAGATTAGTGAGTAGAGATGGCCAAAAAAATCAGGTGCTTTGGGGATCTGTTTACATATCGGGCTTGGCTTCTGGGAGGCGAGGGTGGAGGGAACAGCCCAGGATTCCCAACATTTATAATTTCAAATTTTGAAAATCATGTACATTACAGCATTACTATCTCCTCCAGAATTAATATGTATTAATGCTAGAAACATTGTTTAGTATGAACATTGCTAGTTGCATGATTAGGAAAGAGTTTACTGTAATTAACACACATTTATAAATACCTATAAATTTAGTAGGGATTAGATTATTAGGTGTATTTATTAGCAAGAACATGTCTATAATCTAAACTGAGGCCCAGATCCTCAACTGGCTTAAATCCATAAATCCAGTGCAAATAGTAGATCACGCAAAGATTTAAAACAATGTTTCAATTAGTATTTTATGAAAATGAACTACAAAAATGTTAGCTATTGAAGTTTACTATGCTATGCATCTCCTTCAGCACACGCTTTACAGAGGTTTCAACCACTCCCAACTAGGAAATTAGGGGCATTTTTAAAAATACATATTTAGGTACCTTTCTATACCTTCAGGTACTTACACTTCTGAATATCTGGCCCTCGCTCCTTTCACTCACACTGAAGAAGCTTATCTTTTAGCTCTGTTGATCATAACTGGACAACCACTGAAGACCAACCTCAGTACATGCTACAGTGGTTATAGCAGTCACCAGACTCACAGGTGACCCATGTCTGGGTACCTGTTCTGAATCAAATGGAAAGGGGATTTGAACCTGAAAGTCTTATACTCCCATCAGATACCCCAATCAGCCCTCTCCTCTCCTATTATATGAATGATGCCTAAGTCCCCTCATAAATCTAGTCCTTCATTTCTAAATGGCTATGGATTTTTTAAAAATATGGTTAGAAATCCTTCAGAACAAATTCAAGTTTCATATCAAATCAATAGTTCCTCAATTTGTTGACAATTCTGATACTCCATTTTGGACTGCTCTGATATAATCATCATCTTGGAAACTGCAAAAAATATAATACCAGTTATTTGCACAGTTCTGTCCTGAGTGTAGTCTTTGGTGTTGAAAGAAATAACGATTATTACAGTGTTTTTAAGGACAGATACTAGAAACCCAAACTACAGAAACCAGGTTTATTTAGGGCCTGTTCCTGCAAACCATCATACAAATATCCCCAATAATGTCAATGAGCCAGATCCTCAGGTAGCGTCAATTAGCAGAGCTAACCTGCCACACACCACCTAAGAACAGGATGAAACAGAACTATTTTCACAAGCAGAGACACTAGCACATGTAAGGCATTAAGAGAATCAGTGCCTTCAGTTGTTTGTTTCATCACTGATTTTGTATTAATATTGTTCCTTTCATGCACTGCATTTTCTTATACCAATGAGAAAGAATAGAATGTACTCCACATCTGTAACCACAACTACTAAGCGTGATTCAAATTGTTCTTTGCCTCATTGAACTGGATTCCCGTCCATGAGCAAAGAAATGTACTTCCTTCCATTAACTGTGAGCTGAACAAAATCACATAAAATGATGGGAAACTATACAAAAAGAGATGCAAGGAAGTGTTGGACCATCTCTGTAACCGTCAACAGAACACAACTTTTGTTCATAAGCAGTCAAGCAATTGAAAGAGCAAGTCATCCCGCCATTCACAGCATCATCAATGAATATCATTGTACATCTATTGCTCACTTCAACATATTACCCCTTTGGGAGTCAGTGCCTGTTAATTGAAATGGGCTCCCCTGTGCAACAGTCAGCAGCTGGTTTGATTACTGTGTTCCAATAAATAATATAGCTCTGTTAATTCAGACATAGCAATTAACACACAGGCCAGACACTTTCATTATGTCATTTTTACTGTGTACTAGCAACTGGATATTTCTGTCTGAAATACTGTCCTCTATCAAAGGCCAAATAAATTTAACTATAGCATGATCCCTTCAATAGCAATCTGCTTTGGATGCTCCTGACAGAAATACTTTCCTTCAATTCGCACACATGGTTCTTGTGTTGCCTATAAACTGCATCACAATCTACATCAAAATCCTTCAAGGGCTAAATGTGCCTCACTTTTAAGTAGCAAAAACTGACACTGATATTTTTCACAAAGGTATTCAAAACTGACATTGAATAGTTATGTCTGGATTCTGCCTTTCATTAGATGGACTCTGACAGTAGTTCTGATTTTTAAAAGTTTGGGGTGGATTTAAATAAATATTGGAATAGTGTAATATTAGGGAACAATTATTGGAGTTTGAAAAAATGTATAAAATTCTCATTTTTAGCATTCAAAGCATCTCTTCCTCCATAATTGCTTCATCTTACACATCTTTTCTCTCCAAGAAGTCTAAGCCAAGAGGCATTTGGGAGATTGCAACACAGATGTACTGGTATGGAGAGAGAGACTGAAAAATATTTATCTATCAAACCCTCAGCGGTATTGTGAGGTCTTATTAATTAATGTCTGTACAGACTTTAAGACTGTTGAGGGGGATACATGATACAACTATAAAATATTACAGGTAATTTTGAGGTGATATTGTAGCCCTGATGGTCCAGAAAAAATGCAAGTCAAGGATTTCTGT
The DNA here is from genome assembly GCF_000455745.1 of Alligator sinensis. Lineage (NCBI taxonomy): Eukaryota > Metazoa > Chordata > Crocodylia > Alligatoridae > Alligator > Alligator sinensis. The sequence continues at coordinate 613,155 of NW_005841903.1, forward strand.
GAGCAATACCTTTTATTGGACTAATTGTATAGTTGGGAGTGGCATAGACAAGCTAAATATCAGACAAAATAAATGCTTGTGTGAAAGTCCACGTGTAAATTAAAACAATCTTTTTTTTCTGCCCTTCTTGGTTTACAGTATTGATGTGAGCACACCAGTACAGACATTTTGCTGTATTTCAGTGATTTAACACTATCTCCTAAACCTACATTTCACCGTCGACAGAAAGACCTATCCATTTATTGCTTGGGCAGTTTCAAGAATTGCTCATCTGTGGTTCAGTTGTGTCAATAAGATTAATTTTACTCAGAAAAGACACCCAAAGAAGAAACATGTACAGTATATCATGTAAAAAATAACTAAAAAACTCATAGAACAGTTATATCCTTCCATGACTAAACTTCCCATATTTACAATTCTCACTGTACCTTAGCTCACATCTGTAAAAGGCAGCTAATAACACTACCTTTCACCTTTTTTTTTCCTCTATCTCGTCCATTTAGACTGTAAACCGGAACTCTTTTTTGCTGTGTGCAAACAGCACAATGGGGCCCAGTCCCAAGTTAAGGGTTTTAGGAGTTATTGTTTTATTAAAAGCAGTAGTACTTCCTTCTTAAGAGTGTTATGAGGCAAACTTTATTCATGTCCATAAATTACTTGCATAGACCTGGAACACAGGTGCTGCAGAAAAGCAAACTATGTAGGTTATTACTTTTCAATTTGGGGAAACTTTGCTATAGTGCCTTGTCTTGGCTTATCAAATAAGCACTAGGCTTTGTTATTAAAGCTGTGAAATAGAAGCAGGAGGAGGTAATAATGGTTTCATACTTCAGAGACTTTCACAGATTATAGGTCCCCCCCACTAGATTAAATAATGTATTACATCATTACACAGCGAAAAGGCAGTGAAGGAACCAGCAGAGCAATCTGCCTCACAGTTCCTGCTGGAAATAGACTTCGACTTCATTAGAATAAAAGCTTCTTTGCAGAAAGTATGGGAAGAAGTTGTAGAGCTACTAGTAATGATAACATAAACCATGTATTGATTCTGACCAGTTAGGCATAATGAGGGTGTGCATAAGTAGCCTAACAAACCCAGTTATAGCCCAACACCCTTGGCCAGACAAGGAGTCTTTTATTCCCTATCCACAAGAATATTAGAAGGGTAGGACTGGGCGAAGCTTCAGCCCCTGATTCAATTCGGTGGAGTTTCAGCCCGATTCGGTGGCTGAATATCCAAATCAAATCAGAGGACCCTTTAATCTCTCCAAATTGAATAGGAACTCTCTGAATCAATTTGGAGAGATTCGCAGATTTGGACATAGACACAACTTTAAATGTTTTTTCTACATACCTCTAGGTAGCACGGGTTTATCAATGCTGCGATACTGGGGCGCATGGAGCATCCCACAGAAGCACGGGGGGGTGGTGGGGAGGACTCCCCAGCATGCTTGGCAGCAGACCTGGAAGTGGAGCAGAAGCACTTCTGGTCCACTTCCGGGTCCTCCAGGGAGCATATGGGGTACCCGCCTGTTCCCCCCAGTTCAACAACTAGTGCCTCCTGGGTCTGGGGGAGGACACCCAGTGTCCCCCTGAGGCCAATCACTGAACCGGGGAGGTGCAACTTCAAAGAAGTGCATTCTGGGGACAGAAAAAAGTAGCGCACTCCCCGGCAGAGAATCAGTATTAGGACTTGTGAACTTTTTTCTGTCCCCTGAGTGCACCTCTTTGAAGTAGTAGGCATGTGCCTCTACTTGTCTTTGAGATGCAACCTTGACACCCAGCTTGGAGACTAGTAGATCTCTGACTTGCACTACCCTGGTTACCCACCAGGTTACTCAGCAGGCCCAAAGCGTCCCTTCAGGAGCCAATGAATGGTAGCAGTAAGCCATAACACAGAACCAATTTCTTCACCAAGTAAGTTTTGTCTGCTAATAGGTGCACAGAACAAAGCAGCCAGATAAATTAATTTAAAAGAAAGTGACCATGTATATACCATATCTGACTTACTACTCTTGGCATCCTGCTTAAACCATTAAGTAAGATATGAGTAAAACTTGACACACTGCCCAGTTTCTGGGGAAACCTGTCAGTGTTTCCTTGAATGCCAGTCATTTCTCACCAATACACCTTGGGTAGCCTTTTCACAACTTGATTATAACACCTCCCTTTTCCAGGAGCCACATCATGTCACATTTTAGCATCCATCTATGATGTTAGTCTTAACCTTGAGAGGAGGAAGCAGGGTGTTTTTTCCCCATTGTTTCTTCAAGGAGTCTTATCTGCATTTTTTTTTTCTGGACTTGTCTGTCTAATATTCATTTAGATCTAACTCCAGAGCAGATAAACCATAAGCAAGTACCAAACTGCACACATTGTCCATATAAAATAACACAGACATTTCACAGTATAAAGAAGGTCATCTATGTTAATGTTCCAGAGCCTGTCTGAAATAAATGCAGTCTGTCTGCGGATGGCAGAATTTATTGGATTTAAAAAAAAGGCAATTTTTTTTTTTTTTACAAAGTTAAAAATGTATAGAAGTTTAAGTAATTTTAATTCTGAATAATGAGAAAAGTCTAGTATACACTCTTTATCACCTGCTTGTATTTGTTTTTGATGGATTTCCATGCAAACAAAATTTACAGTAAGCAAATTTCAGTGTCAAGTGCAAATGTTTATTACAGAAGCTGGAGAGAGAAAAGGAGAGAGACAGACTGACAGACAGACATAATAAATCCTTCCCACTGATCCAAACAGGGCAGAAAATACTACACAAGTTGTCTGACAAACCACAACTACCCAACTCACTTCAAGTAACAAACCCACAAGCACAAATATTAAATATAATTCCACAAGGAATTACTTAAATATGTATTACCTTGGAAAAAATGAGAAGAAACACCATTTGCTTAGACTAGTGATTCTCAAACAGGATGCCCTGAGGTCCTTTCAGTGGTGCTGCAGGGTGCCACACAATGTTAGCACAGTTAGGTTTGCAGACATGATTTACAAAATAAACCTAGACATTTCAAATAGAAATCCATAGTTGTGGTCTTTCTGAATCCTTTGCAACAGAAAAACTGCTCTATTTTTCTATAGGCAAAAAAATAGTGAAAATTAAGAGCTGGCATTTTAAAAGGGGTGCCTCAAGTCTCCAAGGATGTCTCCAAGCATCTAAAAGTCTCCAAAGCATCTAAAAAGGATGAGAATCACGGCTTGGATGAGTAACCCATATATAGCTTTTGGCTATAAATTACTACATGAGCCCTCAAAATTGGACTCAAGGGGCCAAAAACAGGTGGGGCCACAGGAGACAACTTCCAAAAGACCTACAGAAGAGGACCTCCATTGTTAGATGGTCTGCTCCATTAAAAGAAGATACAACATGATCCTTCAGGTGTTTCAGGAAAAGAGACTTTCAAAAAAGATCCTTGAGGGACACCAGGGTATAAACAAATGCAGAAAAAAGCACAACAATCTATATGTCCACCTAATACTTTGTCTGATCATCTAGGAAGTGCCAGTTCTCTAAGAATCATTAAAGTATTCACCCAGGGTATAAGTGTATTCCCTTTAAATAAATTAAAATTATCAGACTCCAACAGCACTAGGAAAGGGTGATGAGCAGTACAAGGAAATATGAAGTACTAAGAGAAAGTTTAAGTTCATACAACAGAAGAGTATGGCTGCAGTGCTTAAGTACTATCCTCATACAAAAATAAATCAATAATAAAATCGACAAGAATTAAGGTAACTAGATGAACCAATATTGGAATTCGAGAAAAAAAAATCAACCCCAATAAACAAATAAAATCAACAGAAAACCCACCTCCTGGTTGTTTTAATATTTTCGTTATAAAAGTGCCACGAGTCTCAAAGAATCATTGCTTATGAGAAGCACACAATCTGAAACAGTCATTTAAAAAATCTTGATCATATTAAGACAAAGGAAAGGAGAACAGAGAATTGATTAATAGATACATTTGTAGAATGAAACTAACTTTGGTTCAGCTGCATTTTTACCAATAATATTAAAACTGGTCAATTTTACAATTACCTTAAATAATTGTTTACTTGGATGCTGGCAAGTGACATCAAACCACTTCAAGAAAGTAAATTTATATTACACAGACAATCACATAAGACCCCTTGGACAAATGCTGCCACTTCTTATATGAAATAATGACATTAGGAAAGTACTACATGCATTTTTCACCTGATAGTTGTGAATTAGCCTCTAGAAACAGAACAGTAAGTAGTATGTGATCACCTATGTCTCCAGAGTTTTAGAACTACTGATCTAGTCAAGTGTTCAACTGTACAAACTATAAAAATGACATTTTTTTAGTGGTATTTTGTGGTCTGTAAACAATATGAAAGCTCCTTTGTCTATTCTGAGAATTCTCTAGGCATATCACTTGTGCTTGCTGACCTAATTGCATTGAACCTTTCGTGTTTAAGATACAGTGAACTACCAATACAATGGACAAGATTTTAAACCTCAGCTAGATGTTACTCTGATTTTAGAAAGGTGCTGTAGCTTGACATTAGTACAATATATCAGAATCAAGGCAAAGGAATTTGGTTGATCTGAACCCAGCAGCTTGTGCCCATTCATCCCCAAGAATGAGCAAACAATTGCTAGTCCTCCTGCATAAAGTGAATAGACACTATGATGCCTGTCCAGTTCTGACAAGAAAAAGAAAGCAGAGAAGGAGAAATCAAAGGAGGAAATAAAAGCGAAGTACTAACACCCACTTAGTGCCGATTCAGCAAAACATAAAAAAACATGGAATATTTTGCTTCACTGGTGTATTTTTCCCCCACTCTCAAAATAATTAGCACCCTTGATTCAAAGCTTTTACAAGCCTTGTCAAAGATACCAACTGACAAAATACTTCATGGTCAGTGCTGTCATTCTTTGCATTATTAACACACGAAAAACACATCATAAAACGCTGTTTAAAAGGTGCAATAAAGAGCACCCAAGAGCCACATTTGACATGTAATCTGTGTTGACAAGCAGTGGGCTGACTTCACTGGCCTACTGCTCCTGCCCACAGGCAAAGCATGTCTCTTTGCCACAGTTAATCTCTGCAGCACTTCCCTGCCACAGTGGAACCCCATTTGAAACAGCTGAAAAGGTCAAAGAATATCTCCTCCACCTTCCAACTGAATTTGAATCAAGTTGTATCTGGCCATGAAAATTACTCTAATTTGCTACAGCTGCCTGGAGGGCTTTTTTAATTTGGTGAGTTTAATGATACTTTTCTATATCTGGGCATGGGAAATTGCCATGGCAAGGCCTGGTTCACTGTGGCCCTTCACTCTATATGGTATCTGTACTTTCACAAATGGTAACAGGATGAAAAGCACAACCTCAAACCAACATAACAGTGTTCTGTGGAAAGTGTGCCTACAGAGCAACTAAGAACAGAGCTCATGGAGTGCATTCCTATGGCCCTTTTGCCTAAGGGTGGGTCCTCTGAGGTCAGTGGGTCTATATGCAGGGATAAATAGCAGGGTGGATAGGGAGTGGAACCCTTCTTTGAAAAGTCTTTATCGATTGTTCTCCTGTGATATGAGCTCTTCACAAACTTCAGACAAAAAGCAGCATGTGCAGAGGCTGTTTAAGCAGCTGGATTAGAAAAACAATGTTTTACTGACCTTTGTAGCTAGAAAAGAAAAGACACGTTTCAATTGGACCACTAAATAAAAACAATCCAGGTAGGTAGTGTTTATTATATCACTTCAGTACATTTATAATTTAGTTTCCATTAAACCTTGATGGAAAAAAAGTAAGTACCGAAAACAATGTTTGTAGAAGTGAATTATCCTCTGGCAAGCTTTTTACCATCACCAAAAGCTTAGTTCAAGAAGCACCATCTCTTTTTAGAACTAACCCCAAAAAAGAGCTTTTTCCTCACATATGTGCTGAACCCGAAGCTGCATTAGCTTTGACTTAATCTTTCCATCAGAGATAAGCATAGTGCCACTAAAGCCAACAGCAAAACTTACATTTATCTTGAAGAAAATAGGTTTGGGACACCTAAGTTGAAACGAAAACACTTGGATCCATAATGGGGTATGGACTGTTCACAAACTGAGTTTCTTTGTGAAGTAATTTCCTCTTGACCAGAAAGTTAAGATTCTAAAATTGTTTTTCTAAATATTTAGTTCATACATGTCTGGGCCATTTGTTTTAAATTATGAATTTATTCATGAGAACAAGGTATTTTGAAACTACAGAATTAAAATCATTAACAATCTCAGACTCCTACTTTGATATAAAGACGACCAAAATCTAAGAGTCTGCTTCCTGTAACTGAACAAAACATAGGTTGATGTTGAATTTCTACAGCCGTCAGGTAATGTTTGTGGCATACAAAATTAACTAATCCATTTATACCTACTAGAGGGGGTCAAAGAATCTATCACAAACAATTTATTTGTCAGATATTTCCCTCCCATCAATGCATCTTCTCAGACGCTAATCAGACATGGGAAAATTTATATTACGGCTTTCTAGCTTCTGTGGATTTGCCTGTCATTCCACAAACACGTACTCTCCCATACTTTCCTGGCTGCTTCCTGCTTCAACAGTTTTCCTAACAGTAGCAGGGCTGATGACCCCTCCTACCTGTTTCTTGAAATAGGACTGGTGATCATCTGATCAGGAAAGATATTTGTGGTCCTGTACTATGACCAAAGGTAGATCCGTAAAGGAAAGAAGTATGTCCTTAGCCACTGTTTACACTGCCCCCCCCAATCTGGAAACACCTTGCTGCATGTTCAGAATTTGGAAACTTCTGCTACTCCATCTATTCGGGAGCTAAGGAGAATTTATAGATGTCAGCTAGTTAAATGCAGTAATAGCTCTGAGGCTGGATTAACAAAGGCACTGTTAGCCCTCCTCCCTCTCTTCCCCCCACCCCCCTCCATGGTTTTTAAACTCACCTCCTTGTTTAAGAAGAAATTGCAAGGGCACCAGCTGTCATGAAAGCTGTTCCCTTAGAGCTATTTGGCCATGAGGTCACAAGGGAAAGATAGCCTACACCCTAGTTAAGGGTCTGATGGTTTGGAAAGACCAAACTACATGCCTATCTATGAATATCTATGCAAGCATGGAAGGATCAGTCACAATGTCCTAGAGAATATTATGCCAGAGAAATGCCAATGTATCATCACAAAGAAAATCTAGTGCAGTTTCCATTTTCCCTGTGTTGATGATCCTAATTATAAAGGATAATGCTACAAAAAGGACCACTATTCTAATTTCTGCCCCTAATCGCTGCCTGAGGGACTCTTGCACTCATTCTTTTGATATCAATTTAAAAATCTCCCCCAAATCTAGTGATTTATTTCATTCATGCTCTTCTTTGTGACCTTGCACCAGAGTTCATTTAATTCAGGTTTGAATCCTATATTATGTCCTGCATTAATATGCTAGTGGATAATTGCTCATTAAGTGCAATTCCCAAGGAATTGTTCATGGAATAGAGCTCATTTGGGGAAAATTATTTCCCCAACATGGTTCCTACTGAACAAAGATTCTCAGACCAGTACAACCAGCAGCAGGATCAACTGGTAGACTCCTGTCATTTTGATCCCATCACCTAAAAAACATGCTGGCATCATAGATGGTTATAAATAGTGCAATTTTCTGTTGTCACCAGTTATTAGGCTGTAATACATCAGTATCTATAAAAGTTGCAGCATTTATTGCAATATCATTTCATGGTAACAAAGGACACAGTTTTGACTGAGTAATGACCAGAGGATGTGTCCAAAACAATTAATTTGTCAGTATATATGGGCCAATACATTTCTAAGGCAAATTTCTCCCCTCAGATTCATACAGTAGAACTCAGTTTAAGTATTTTGTTCTCCCTGCAGTACATAAGAAAAAGTAGTGCATGCTGAAAAACGGGTCTTAAAGTCAAGAATCTCTGTGCTGATCTGGAAAGAG
>NW_005841903.1:621152-656501 GCF_000455745.1 Alligator sinensis
CCTTAACTTTCTTTCTACTTATTGTCCCCACCCCACCTCCATCCTGCTTCTGTTCTAATCCTCTTAAGGGCTAGGGACAGAAATTACACATACACCAGTAAAAGTGATTGGAAACTAGCTCAAATCTGTAACACAACAGAAATTCATTGCATATAAACCGCTTTCAAAACGGCTGAAACCAGTTTAAGATAAACCTGGATAGATGTAGTATTAGACCTAATTGAGTTAAGTTAAATCAGTTTTATTGAACTTCTGTGCCAAATCTCCTCCAGATTCAAATCAACTCAGTCCCCCCAACATCCCCGGATGCTTTGCACCTCCCCTGCAAACCACACCTTGCAGAGTGGGCGGGCTAGCCATGGTCCACTCCAGCCAAGCAGGGAGGCATGCTCTAGCACTCCCTGGCTCCTGGCTTGGACCACTGCAGGCATGTGGCTGCATTTCTAAAATCAAAAGTGAATGTCTGTTCGCTTGCTTATTGGTTCAACATACACAGCTTAGACTAACCTGCAAAGATTGAATCGATTCTGCCTTGGGCTTTTTAACACTCTGTACTTAGCACAAAAATTGTTTAGTATTTCCCAAACCCTCCAAAGAAACAGCAAGATGTGCAGATTCTGTTATGGGCTTGGGTTCTGTATCTGTTCCCAAATCCCTTGCTGGAAGCATTCAGTGGTTATGGAATGAGGCCTAAGAACATTACTAGTGCCTTGACATTCCCCAGCACTGCCCTTCTCAAGTTGGGTCCGTACCAATACAGAATTTGTCCCCTTTGGTTCACTGCCCCCCCCCCCCCCAAATACACACCAGACATATTAAGTTCCATTAACTTTTCTGACAACTAGCTTTTGATTAACAGATAAGAAAAAAATTAGTTATCTCCAGGCCTAAAAGCATAAAGCAGTTCTTAATTAAGCTAACAGCTAATAATAACATGTTTTTTTGTGGGTTTGCACAGACAGGACTTAAGCCCATTCAGCCAGTGTGCTGCAGTTACACAGAAAAACATAAATAAACCAATACTTTTTCAGCAAATACCATATTAGGGAGAGAGAAAAGGTGGAGAGAGTTGGTCCCAAATCAGAACACCAGCACCAAACACCTACGGAATTCATTGATGTACAAAGCCATATTACAGCTTTGCAGACCTCCCATCTCATTGAAAAGCTAAGTCAAAGCAAGGTAGCAAGGCTTTAGGTGAGTTCTAATGTGAAGATGAAATATACAGGTCAGGCCTGTCATTAAAGGGACCTCTGTGGGTCCCCTGCTAGGGATACTGAAAGGGCATCAGAACTGTCTTGTATTTGGATTACATGTTTCCTGTAAACTTTCCTCCCATAAGAGTGTTCTACTCTCTTTAACACTTACCACCCTCATCTTACCAGCTGCAAGAAAAAAATGAGCAGATTTGTACATGAACAGGTGGAGCATTGTGTGAATGCTCTACACATTACAATTAAAAAGCACATGGATTATTTCCAGCTCTCTGGTCTGTTGTAGACAATTTAAGAGTCGACATTTATGCCCTGCTTCAAATGGGTTTCCAAAGAGTTAACATATTGCAGCCATAGTCATCTTCACCAGTGATTGCCTTTCTGTTTAGCCCTATAAATGAAATTTATTAAAACCATTACGTGAACAGTGATGCCACAATATCCAGAACAAAGTTACTAAATCTAAAAGAGCTTTTATTTAATCAGGAGATAGCTAACAGATGTAATGACTGGAGGATGAGGCAAAACCTGGTTTTACATTCACTCTCTGATAATATGGTTAAATCACTTTCAATAATGTAGATTCCATATTTCCCTGAATCTATTACTTTAAATAAAAAGCAATCATTCCTGAAAATGTCCCATTTATTACACCAGAGCTTTTGCTGCTTTTGTAGCTGACAAGAATCAAATTTTTTTCTGTCTTTAGACATCCCACCCCAGTCATTTTTTTTAATGAGCAGTTCCGCCTCCTCATCCATCTTGTCTGCATGTAGAAGGGATAACCTGCAGCTGAATTACAGAAAGCTTATTCTCCCAGAGGGATCTGAGATAAGATAGACTACATTAACCCTAAGATTCATTTCCCAGCCAGGAATTCTTCCCTACTCTTAAAAAGATCACAGAAAACAGGCTGGATAATGGTAAGAGATCTACTGAATGCACTTTCACCACCAGCTTTCAGTAAGAAGGGAAACAGCAATAAACTCACAGAAGACTGAAATGCTGTGTGTGGCTTCAAGACACTTCTTTAAGTAGACTGACATTTCAAACATTATACACAATGCAGCACATAGACATTACTACCAAGACATCTGGGGATCCTTTGTCCACATGTGATTAGAATTCCCATTAGGATCAATCATTATATCAAATCATTACAATTAGTCTTTGAACACAATCCAGTACATCAAGAAAAAAGGTATTATTCTATAATTTTTGAGTATCATTTGAAACCTTTAATATTTGTTGATATGTATGCATTTCCCAGTCCACTCTCCATCATCAAGAAGACTTGGGGGGATCAGAATATCCACAAAAGATTTAACATATATTTGATTTCCTGTTATTATTGCATCTGAAAAGTAGATAGTTATCACTATTCCAAATATACAGATGAGTTAGCTTACACAAAAAAAGATTAAGACCTTGAATCAAGCAAAACCTGGACCCAAACAAACCCCACTGAAGCCAAGAGAACATCTGTGCAGTAACCCTTGGACAGGCAATCAAGGCCCATGTGAGTTACTTCACGTCATGCACAGTATCAGCATCAAAGTTGGCAATAGAGCTCAGAAGCCATGACTCCTGAACCATCCACTCTGACCTCCAGACTACACAACCTAAGTACATGGTGCTGCGTCTCTTTATTCTGAAACAAAAGACTCTTGTCTAGGCTCCCCATTACGAAGTGAAGAGAATCAAGTGCAGAGCTAGGTACAGACATCCAAAATGCCTGAGGCAAAATAGATTTAAGTTGCACAGTTTTCTGTAAGCAGCATAGTTTAGAACAGTAGCAAACAGAACACACATTCATCCTTGGGGATTGAAGGGGGTGTGCAAATCTTAGACTGGTTTAAAAATTGTGGAACCTAGTCTATGGGCACATCTACATGTGCCTATTAACGTGTGGCAATAAGCTCTGGAATCAATCACTCTGGAACTTATTGCTGCAGGGCACACATCTGCACATGTGCCTGGGATCGCAGCACACCGAGCTGGGGTGGAGCAGCCCCAGCTGGCAGGGGACCCTGGGAGTCAACCTGCTAGCCAAGAGCTGCTTCCCCTGGACAACCTGCTAAGGAGGGGCTGGCTGGGGCATAAGGGAGCTTCAGCAGGCAGCCCCTGCACTGAAGCACCCTCATGCCCCAACCAGCCTCCTCCAGCATCCAAACATGTACAGCTGTTGAGATTTTTACTTCACAGCAGGATAGTATTTGTATTTACTTGTAAATGTACTATTGTGCTATGGAGTAAATTAATTTAATCCAGCCTAGTAGGGGCACACGTGTAGACACTGAGACATTGATTGCACAGCCAGTTAGTCAACAGCTCAGTAAACATCTTGTGTAGATGTGCCCTACACGTGCCAAACTTCTGTTCTGTTACAGGTACAGACCAGTGTTATGTCTGTACCTGGCCCAGAAGACCAACTTATTTTTCCCCCTTACACCAATCCATAAATTCAGTGATATTTCAAGGTAAATGGAACACACTGATTTAAACAAAATCACCACTTTGAGAGCAAGTAGGAAGTAAAGTCATTTCTTTCACTATTCCTGTATTTTATTTATAATTAACCATCTTCTTAGCCATTCTTTCACAGAATAAATCTGATTCTAATACACTTCTTTACAAGATACCCTTGACTTGCATTTTTTAAGTTTAAAAATGAGGAATAATTCTACCTTGGAACTCTGCCTTTTTCACACTGTCCTATTAGGTTTGGGTCCAAAGACAATACTGGAAAGCAGGTGCTGCTAGTAAGGACCATTAGCAACTGAGAGCTATGAAATTTTCAACTGCACAAGCTACATTCATTAAGGTAATGAGAAATTGTACGCTTTGGGCAAAGAGGAGAACCAAAGTCAATGAGGTGGTACAAGGGTTGGTAGGACTGCTGCCTTGGACCTGGCTGTTCCAGTTGTTAATATTATCTGGTTTCGCTGGTTACTTATAATTTTCCTTTAACCCCAAATTGGGGTGGTACAAAAAAGAGACAATCTCTACCAGTGTACATGGAGCACCAGTATGATTTTTAAAAGTCAAATTCTTATCCAGGTTCTGACAGTTAATAGAGAACATAAATCTAATTATGGCATTTTAGGGAAACCATGTGACCTCTGATTTCTTCTGTTCTTTTTACAGAACAAACACGGTCTGAGGTCCAGTTCCACAGACTTAATCCATAGTCTTAAATCTGTTCCGTGCCTCTATTTTAGTTTCAAACAGACTTGAACACAGCTGATCCAGACCCCTAAGAATAGGTTGGCATGAGGAACCCCCACTACTGTTTTACAGGGCTACACAAACCATACCATGCACTACCCTTAGCCATTAGTATCTGATGGGCTGAAGTGTCAGGAAGCTAGCTCCTTGATTTATAAGGCTACCCAAGCCTCACCATAACTTAGGCCATATGTTCTTCTGCAGTATTTTGGTTGATAGCAATTGCATCCCATATTTTTCTATTTGACATTTGTGGCACAAGCCAGAGATCACTTAGGAGAACATTGATAACCAGAAGTGGTAAATGCAAAATTATCCCACACATCTATAAGCCATGCAATGAGGATGACAATCTGGTTTATGTTGTACCAGTGAGACTCATTCATTTTCATCTACAGTGTGATGTTACAAAGAACCAACTTCACTCTTGATAAAGCATTAACAGCAGGTTTGATTATAAGGGAAATTTCGCATGTGGGATTTTCAGGAATCTGTTTTTATTCAGTGAACAAAATACATTTAATGAAACAAAATACAAGAGTAAAGTCCTTCAATGAGGAGGAAGAGGCCAATAGATTCCCTTCCCTTCTTAGAAATTAGTTTAAATTCAACCCAAAGCGTTTCATGAAATAGACTTGGCAGACAGACCCTGATAATGCTGTTCACACCATTCAAAGTCTGACATGTAGTGCTTGGCAGTGTCTGCCTAGCAAGGGACAGGAAATAAATTAGAAGGGAGGCTAAAGTGACCCCAATCTCACTTAATAAAATGTAGTCCCTCCATATGTGGGTCAAGGTTGCTGGCATACTTTGTTGGAAGCTATATCCAATCTATTGTATAGATTATTCATATATCATATTATAATATTCATAGTATATATAATATTCTCTCTCTCTCTCTCTCTCTCTCTAAAATATTCATAGTACACACACATGCAAACAGTTTGTTGCATATATAACAAACAAAGATTTCCCTTCCTTCATAAAAAAGTAAATGTATTATTAATTCTTAAATCCTGTTTGCTTCAAGAATATGCATATAAACAAACTGCTTGCATTATCAGTTTACTCAGTAGTGATTAGCAGGCATGGCTTTAAAAGCAAGCATACAAATGCTTAAGGCCATTTATAGATGATACTTTAAAGAGGGTTTAAAGCAGGTTAAATGCCTTTTGCACCATTTTAATGGCATTACTGTTTCCACATTTGGTGGCATAATGCGCCTTAAGTGACTCTGGGATGCAGCAAATGACTTTGGGGAGCTGCAAAGTAAAATACCTCAGAGGAGTTTTAGTTTCCTACCCTACAGCTGCAGAGGGAAGCACTGGGCTCTGTGCAGCACAGCAGCTGTGCAGGCAGACCATGCAAGCAGCCTGGCAACAGCCTGGGATGGCAGGCTCCACAGAAGGAAAAAAAAAAAGCAGCAAGCCTGACCTCCTCCTCCCCCTCCCCCCTGGAGCCTGCCTGCCTGAGCTGCACAGGGGCCTGGTGCTTCCCTCCATGGCTGCAGTGCCCCTCGGGACTGCCCGAGCCAGGTACCTGTGGGCAGGTGCTATCTGAAAGTGGGGGGGGACCACTGCTGTGGAGGAAAACACCAGCCCTGCTCCCCCCACCTCCCCTGCAGCACAGGGACCACCGCTTCAATTTAGGGAGAATTCAACCCCCATGTCGTGTATAAATGCCCTTGCTATCCTGTTTTAGTACTCACATATGGAGTCTTCCTGTAAGCACTCTGGAGTCATACTGCAAAAGATCCCATTTAAGATGTCAGAAGTAATACAATTTCTAGTTTTCCAGCCTCCATAAATGCACTTGATCACAAGTATGCATTTAAACAAGATGGTAAGATATGTGGTCAGCTTCAGTGTATGAGCACTACTAAGGAAACTCTAATATGAGGGATTAATAGATAAATGAATTTTGAGGGAGACAATTTCTTGTTGGAACTCAAATACTTCTGAAAATGACTTTCCAAAACAGTCTAGCTTCTAAGTATGAATGTCAAGCTGTTAGAGTGAGGCACAGCAATACAGTATGTAAAGTCAGAAATAGAAAAATCTGCTGTTAAGCAAAAAGTTAAGTACTCTAAAATCTACACACTTGCTAGAATTTTTCTGGAAACTGCTGTGCATTATGAGAGTCCAGATACAGAGAGAATAGTTTAAATCTGATGTCATTTGGGCAAGGGGTTCCTGATATGTATTTCCCCTGAAATTAAGTGACGTCACATTTTTACATTTATTACAACTTTTATTGCGCACATCTGGAAATCAAACTATGACATTAATCAATCTGAAATCATTACCATCTTTGCAAAGATTGATTTTCTCTAAAGTTTCACCTGCTATCTTTTTTGGAAAATACTCTTTTAAAAAGTTATTTGGATAAAAGTTGGATATATAAAGGTGGCTCACATCAGGCTGACAAGTCAGGGAAAGGGACTAAGACATTGAAATCTATGGTTGTAGGCAGCCTGGTGATGTTAAAAAGTGAGCACTGTGGCTAGTGAACTTGAATAGTACTCTGCAGCTAAGAGTTCAAGTCAACCATCAGCAGGTTTCTGAGACTATATATAGTGCACACTAATTGTTCTGTCTGCATTTGAGACGTTTCTTTGGAAGTACTGCTCTGAAAGCTACTAGCTTAAGGACCATTATTTCAAAGAGCTTTTAAGTCTTCACTCAATTTTTTTTCCAAATGCAATCTCAAGGAAAATAGCAGGAAGATGCAAGATTACAGAAAGTATTAGAATAGTTTACTTATACTGCATGCGGCTTCTTTTTTCTGGAATAATGTAACTGGAAAAGAAAAGCAAGTAGTTTCTCACCAATGTCAGCATAATACTAAGGGGTTTAGGGAATAAGCAAATTCACCCATAATACAAAGTTCAGTTCTAAGACTACAAGTAAGACCTATGTTGACTAATGCAACCCCAGCATGCTGTTCTAAGCTGTGTCACAACCCATCCTTGATAGAGATGGTAGTATTTTACCCTTCCAAGCAATGTGGAACACAACACATTGAGCTGAAAAACTATCAAAGTGTATGCTGTTCATTAAAGGTGAAGATCACATTTAGGGAACCCATCTAGTTCAGGGGTGGGCAAAATTTGACCCACAGGCCAGATCCAGCCCACCAACTGATTGTCACAATCATGGTATCCCTAAGATCATCTCGTCATAGGATTTCCTCCTCATTCCAGATGCTTAAAATGAGGGCATAGAGCTGTGATGTGAGTTCCTCTCCCCCATGCTTGAAGATTTCATCAGCTTCAGGTGCCTTTTCATTCTTAATCTGCTGGATGACTTTCTTCACCATGTTAAGGGTTCAAGGGATTCCAAGATCATCTCTGACTGGACACTGTGGGATGGAGTTTAGAGCATTCTCAACAGTGTCAGTTGTAGTGAGATACAAAACAGTCCCAGGACCAGTCAAAACATGGCGTCCCTGAGGCTAGGAACATACACTGCATTTTTCCTGGGGGGAGTTGTGCCTATATTTGTCACAGAACACAAATGTCCTGTGATTAGTGTGTATACACATTGCCCTTCCAGTTGGCATTTAGTGAGCAGCTAAATGTATTGCCATTTTTCTACCATTGATTTAATGATGTAATCTCAGGACAATCATTCAAATGCACTTCACAATGTCTTGGGACAAACTATTAGCACTTCTTATCCTATAAGCCTTTTTAAGGTTTGTCCCAGGATAATGAATGTGGACAACTGAACAACTGCGCTTCGTCCCAGGATAAAATGGTTTCTCCCAGGACAAATAGGATGTCTATTTGTAACTAAAAATAATGAAAGGCACTTGGAGTGTATACATACATGAAAGAGTACAATTCCATGGGGCCTAAAACACTACATGAAAAGGCATATTTGTCATTCTGATATTATTCTATCATGCCTATTTATAGGCTAGCCAGATTAAAATATGCTTCCATTATATCCCCTGTAGCTGTAACTGACTCCAGAAGAAACATTTAAGGGAAATGTGCCTCTGGCAGGAAAGGACTATTCTTCTTAGTTTGCAAAGGTTTCAGTTTGTTTGACTTAAATGCCTGATTGGCAGTACCTAGTTGGTATGACTATAGTTCTATTAATCCCTGGGCCAACTTTCCACATAGATGCCACAAAAGTGATGAAGATGTCATTGCTCTTATACCTGCTCATCCTAAACACTGATCATTTATGACTCGTGTTAAATTGTGTCAATATAAGGCCAATTTAGCTCCCACTGAATTCAAAAGTAAATTCCAGTTAATTTCATGGAGACAGAGATAGATTCATCTTAGATATGTGACAAATTAATTATATTTCTGTACTTGTTACTGCACTGCATGCTTTCAATAACCTTTCAAAGTTACTTTTTCTGGTGATTACTTGTGCATTCTTTTTAGTTCAGAACCGTCTATTTCAACCATAAAAAAATAAAAAAAAAATCAAGAAAACCAAATTACATCTTTAAACATTAATTTAGGGAAATGATGCTGTAGTCGTTCAACAAGTCCAATTGTGCCTTCAGTCATTTTCTAATGATATTACCCGAAGTTTCCTCACTCATGTCCTGCCACGCAGAATTTCTGTCAACAGCAGTGGGATAGCTGTACCTGTGATGATGTCTGTATAACTGATACTATAAAATGGCAATTTAACCCATACCAAAGAAAAATATATTTGTTTTCTAAAATACTTTGCTATGTGCGTTTTTGTACAACTTCACTTACCCTTCCCAAAAGAAACATCAGAAATTGATGCTCCTGGTAGCACTGCTATCTGCTCTTAGTATTAATTGTAAGTTGCCCCTTTCCTCACAATAGGAGGTTTTTTAATGTGTTTCCAGGAAAGAAATAAAAGGCTGCATGGCTTTTTGCTCCAACTAACGCTTTTCTTCTTGATGATTTTGACACAGATAAAGATTTTACTAGCCCCAATGGGAATCAAACAGATTGACTCTAATAGGTTTTAATGTACAATGATTAGCTCATTTATAAAAGATTCTACCCAATCCTCAATTATTTAGATATGGGTCAAGATCAAGGGAGCACATCAAAACAAATCCTGCACCTATAGGAGAATTTAGATGTTAATTAAATGGGAAACAGATCAATGGATTCTAACCTCATACAGAAGATGCAGGAGGAAATGTATTAGAATTCAGGACAGTTGGGACATCACTACTCAGGATAATGCTACCCAAGTCATATCAGCTGCTTACACAATCATTGTTGCTTTTTACTTTATGAAGCTGCATTAAATCAAGTAATGAATCATGATTCATGATTCATTACCTGACACAGACTGATGACATCTGACCCACAAGAGAAGATTAATATGGGTAGTTAAGCTGAATGTTGGTAAGTGCATCCTATACAAAAAAGTTGAAACAAAAATGAATCATGGCATACATGTCACATGACATGTCAAATGCCTGAGATTCATAGGCTAGGAAGCTTAAATAGCATTAGACTAGTCCTTGGAGTGGTTCAACAGGTTAGAGGTGGAAGTCAAAGTTGATTGTCTTTATTATTGCTTCTCTCTTTCTCAGCAATGTTATCAGCTGTGATTAAGTAAGCACTTCCACTCTGAGTCTGTTTTCAAGTTCATATGAATGATGAGACTTAGAATCAATTTGGAGCTGGACCATAAAGGACTTCAAGAATTACCTGCAAGATGCAGTTTCCTCCTCTCTATTTTTGTAAGGGAGAGACTGGCTAAAATTGAGATTGTCCTTTCATATCATAGGATGGAAAAGCAGTATTTTCCCAATTTTCAGATGCTATGATATATAAATGTCTTTGAAAATTATATACAAAAACCAAGCTAACACTCCCAGTAGTAAATATATTTTGGCCCTTTCGCCTGTGGACATGCACACAGCCTAAATGCAATTAACTTCAGTAGAAGCAAGACAGAGATGTATGTTGGCTGTAGGAACTATCATTTTTCTGGTAGAGCTATAGCCTCAACAATAGAGGGCATTAATATATCCTAAATAGTGATATAAACAAATTACTAGCAGAAATGTTGAAGTATCTGAGCACCAAACAACATGCAGCATCTGGACCACAATGGGTCAGGTACAAGCACTAGATGTTAGGACTTCCATGATTCAAGCCCCAGCTCAGTCCTAGCATGGAGATCACAACCACTAGAGCCTTCCAAGACTCATAGGGCCAACTAGCTCTCAATGCTGCCTTATTTTTTTGGCCCACGTACGGATGTTCTTAGGATGCGATCTACAATGACACTACTTATTTTAAAAGGCATGACTAGATCAGGGTGCTGATTCACCAGACATTCACCAGTGCCAATAGTCTGATTTAAGTAAGTTCAGGTAGGTCCATGGGGTTGGAGGTGGGGAGGGGATTAGCAGATCTGCTGGGGCATACAGTGGAGGTCTGAAGATAGCCCAATTGGAGAGAGGAGGAAGGGGACAGGGGCAGACCAGCAATTTTTGCCTGATCTAACTTTCCTGAAAGCCTGTACAGATCTGCACTAAGATCAACCTAATTGGGATTAGGTTGATCTAAGTGTATTGTCAGTACGTAACTTTAGAAAGTGGCTACAGCCAGGAAGTATATTTGTCTGAAATTCCCAACCAGCTTGAGCATTTAGCCCATGGCTCTATGAAGTTTAGGAAGGGATACTTCCTTTATACCCAGTTGTCTAAAAGCCTTCACCGGGTAATGCAATGACACAATTGTAGCCTTTGAGTAGAACCTAGGCCACAGAGGTTCTGCATTTTCTAACACAGCCTCTCTGAAAACTGGGATAAAATTCCAGCCCATCAATCTCCCAGAACTCTCTAGAAGTACATCAAATATTTGACAACTTTGCAGGAATACTTTTCATCTAAATTAAGTTTCATAGATACATCATAGACACAACTACATGCACTCAGTTTAAAAGGGCCCGCCAATGGAATAAAAAAATGCAGTTAGAGTCCAGGAGTGGCAAGAGACGCATGGGTGAAAGCCCATCGTGCCCCTGCACCCCAAAGATCCCCAGCAGCCATGGTGGACCCCGTCTGACCCCCAGCAGAGCCAGAGGTAAGCGGGGCCCATGGTGGGAGGGGAGTAGCACAGTTGCGGGGAGGCAGCTGAGAGGAGCCGAGGAGGGTCTTGCCCCACCCCGGCTCCTACTTGGCCCAGCCCCCCAGGGAGCCATGCAACCAGAGCCATGTGAACAGGACACGCAAACAGGTGTGCTTCTCTGACCAGTGTGCGACATAGCGCTGGAGTTTGCGCAGGAGGGTAAGCAGGAGGGTACAAAGCTCCAGACACTGAGCCGTAGCCAAGGGTCTGCACAGTAGTAGCCACACTACTACAAGGACCATGGTGGGTGGGACACATTGCACCCCAAGGCTCCCCCCTGCACCTGGCCTCCCCTGCTCTGACACCAGCAGGGTCTCCACCCAAACAGAGCGTATGGTTCCAGCCTCTACCCAAACGGAACCTGTGGTCCCTGCCCCTAGCTAGGCAGGACCAATAGCCCCAGCCTCCACTCAGATGGAGCTCCTGGCTTCATGTGGAGGCTACCTAGCAAGAATGTAGGCAGCTGGGTTTAGGGGCACTGATAACTCCCCTTGTGGGATGTGCCCAATGGTGGAGACCCTGGAGTGCCAGATTAGGAAACTCCAGGTAACAGTCCAATAGCTGCATTCCATTAGAGATGCAGAGCAGGAACTAAACTCTTACTTTCAGGCTCTCCACCCAATGGCTGATGACACCATGGTGGAACCAAGGAACCACCACGAAGTCCATCCTGATTTCACAGATTTCATAGACATTAGGGCTCAAAGGGACCTCGGAAGATCATTGAGTCCAGCCCCTTGTCCCAAGTGCAGGAAGTCAGCAGGGGTCATAGGATCCCAGCAAGATAGCAAACCAAATTTCTCTTGAAGGCGTTCAAGGTAGATGTTTGAACCACCTCCGGTAACAGTCTATTCCAGGCCTTGGGGGCTCAGACAGTAAAGAAGTTCTTCCTTATGTCCAGCCTGAAATGGTCATTGGGGAGTTTGTGACCTTTTGACCTTGTCACCCCTTGGGGCGCTCTGGTGACCAGAAGTTCCCTCAGAACCTGGTGAGCACCCCTGATAAACTTATAGGCGGCCACCAGATCACCCCTGAGCCTGTGCTTTTCCAGGCTGAAGTGTCCCATAGCTCTCAGCCTCTCATCATAGGGCCTGTTCTCCTGCTCTCTGATCATGTGAGTGGCTCTCCTCTGGACTCTCTCAAGCTTCTCCACATCCTTTTTGAATTATGGAGCCCAGAACTGGACATAGTACTCTAGCTGCGGCCTCACCAAGGCCAAATACAATGGAAGAATGACATCCTGGGATTTGTTTGAGAAGCATCTATGGATGCAAGCCAGCGTTTTGCTCACTTTACTAGCTGCCGCATCACATTGAAGGCTCATGTTCATCTTGTGGTCAATCATGACCCCCAAGTCCTTTTCGTCCGTAGTGCTAGCCAACATAGCACTGCCGAGCCTATAAGAATTCTGCAGGTTTTTCTTTCCAAGGTGGAGAACCTTGCATTTTTCAGTGTCAAACAACATCAGGTTCTCGTCCACCCATTTTCTGAGCCTGTCAAGGTCAGCCTGGATCGCCCTCCTGTCCTCTGTTATGGATGCTTTACCCCAAAGTTCGGTGTCATCAGCAAACTTGGCCAGTCTGCTTCTGACACCAGTGTCCACATGATTAATGAAGATGTTAATGTTGGCCCAAGGATAGAGCCTTGGGGGAGCCCACTGGTCACAGGGCACCACAGCGATTGACTTCCATCAACCACCACCCTCTGGGTCCGACCATGGAGCCAATTCCACAGCCAGCAGATCGTGGTGGACCTGAGGCCGCAGTTGGCCAGTTTTGCCAAGAGGTGATCATGGGGTACCAGATCGAAGGCTTTTTTAAAGTCAAGATATATGACATCAATCTCTTCTCCCTTATCCAGGTGATTGGTAACCTAGTTGTAAAAGCAAATAAGATTGGTCAAGCAAGACTTACCTGCAACAAACCCATGCTGGCTATCCCTCAGGATGCTGCCATCGGCCAGTCTGTTAAGAATGGCCTCTTTGATGATCTTTTCTAAGACCTTCTCCAAAATAGAGGTCAGGCTGATGGGCCTGTACTTTGCCAGATCCACTTTCCTCCCTTTCTTAAAAATAGGCACTACATTGGCCTTCTTTCAATCTTTAGGCACTTCACCACAGTGCCAGGAGCTCTCGAAGATCCATGCCAGGGGTTGGGCTATGATGCTTGCCAGCTCCTTGAGTACCCTAGGGTGTAAACTGTCAGGGCTGGCTGACTTAAAGGTGTCCAGCCTCTCAAGGTGTTCCTTCACAAGGTCAGCATTGATGGAAGGTAAGGAATCACCCTCACCCAGGCGTTCCTGTCCCGTTATAGGGAGAGGCGCCCCTTGGGACTGGTGAAAAACCAATGCAAAGTACCCATGTAGTAAGTTGGCTTTTTCCTGGGCATCTGTTGTCAGTTGTCCCATCTGGTTTGGCAGGGGTTCAATGTTGCCCTTGCTTTTCCTCCAGCTCCCCACATATCTGGTGTTGCCTGGACAATGGTTGTCTCCAGTCCAAGGAGGCAAAGCACCTGGACTCCCACTCTCCTGCAGCTGCACAACTGTTTGTATCTCTCACATCAACTGAGCTAGCCATTTCACCAGCTCCAGCATGGGAGGATGAAGGGCCACCAGCACCTGCACCTAGAAGAAGCACCAGCGTTATCATGGTGGGCGACTCCCTCCTTAGGGGGACCTGTTGCCCTGACCCCCTAGCCCATGAGGTTTGCTGCCTGGCTGGAGCTCATGTCCAGGATGTGACAGAGAGGATCCCCAAACTCATGTAGCCCTCCGACCACCATCTCACACCATATCATCCATGTGGGCATGCATGATGCGGTATAGAGCAGTCCGGGCCGGGTCATGCATGACTACAGGGCTCTGGGGGCTAGACTCAATGGTCTGGGGACACATATAGTTTTTTCTTCGATCCTCCCAGTCGCAGGACATGGGCTCCGGAGGGAAAGGTGCATCAGTGAGGTGAATAGAAGACTCCAGCTAGGTGCCATCGCTAGCGGTTTGGCTTCCTTGACCACGGTCCACAATTCAGGGAGAGTGGACTGTTGGGAAGGGATGGCCTCCACCTCACCTGGAAAGGGAAGCAGCTTTTCTCAGCCAGAATGGTTGATCTTCTGACAGGGCTTTAAACTAAGACAGCTGGGGGACGGGCAATCTATTAACAGTTCTAGCCCAGGTCATGTCAGCTGCATTACTAATAACTGGAGCAGCTCAAGGGAACCCACTCTGATGACAGCCCAAGGAAAGGTCCCGCCTCACCCCATAGAGAAGCATGGGGCTTCTCATGGCAGACTCAACTGCCTATACACGAACGCCAGGAGCTTGAGAAATAAGCATGAGGAACTGGCCCTTCTCCTATGTGAAAATGACTATGACCTTGTAGGGTTAATGGAGACCTGGTGGGACTCCACCTATGATTGGTTGGTTGCTTTAAAGGGTTACACTTTGTATAGGAGAGACCATGTGGGGAAGAGGGGTGGGGGTGTTACTCTCTCTGTCAAAGATCAGTTCACTTTCCTGCAGATGGAGTTGTTGTTTTTTTTAACCAGGAAGGGCGTCTTGACACCCTCTGGGTCAAAATACGAGGAGAACATGGGGAGGGTGACATACTTGTAGGAGTCTACTATAGACCTCCCCACCAAGAGGAAGAACTAGATCGGGAATTCAATAGGGAACTGGTTGAGTCTTGAAGGAACTGGCAGACATCACTGCAGCCCCCTTGGCAGAGATATTTGAAAATCTGTGGTGCTCAGATGAGGTTCTAGAAGACTGGAAAAGAGCCAACATGGTCCCTATCTTCAAGAAAGGGAGGAGGAATGCCCTGTTGAATTATAGACCAATCAGTCTGACATCCATTCCTGCAAGAATCCTGGAAAAAACTGTCAAGGGATCCATCAACACCAGTCTAATGGAAGGCAAGCATCTGAATGCCAGCCAACATGGCTTTGTGACCGACAGATCTTGCCTGACCAAACTCATCTCCTATGACCAGGTAACATGTGCCCTGGACAAGCGAGATGACATAGATGTCATATCTGGATTTCAAAAAAGCCTTTTACCTAGTTCCCCATGATGTCCTTATGGTTAAGCTGGGGAACTGTGGCCTTGATCACCTTACGGTCTGATGGCTAGGTAACTGGCTACGGGGTCGGACCCAAAGAGAAATAGTTGACAGGAGCAAATCAACATGGCACAGGGTGACCAGTGGAGTTCCTCAGGGCTCGATACTTGGACTAGTAGTCTTTAACATCTTCATTAATGATCCAGATTCAGGAGTCAGATGTGAACTGGCCAAGTTCGCAGATCATATGAAATTATAGGGGAGGGTGGTCACACCACAGGACAGGCTGGGGATACAGGCCGACTTAGGCATGCTCTCAAGGTAGGCCAGCCAAAACCTGATGGTGCTTAATGTAGAGAAGTGTAAGCTGCTGCACCTTGGTAGGAAGAACCTTCAATACACTTATAGACTCAGCAGTACTATGCTCACTAACATGAGCACCTGGTGGCTGGGGTGGCACGGCAGCGGTAGGAGCATGGAGGCGGGAGTAGCGGAAGCAGCAGGAACACGGTGGTGGTAAGTGGGGGAGCTCACGCAGATGCCACCAGCACTGTCAGGAGTGGGAATGGGAGGTGGGGTGGTGAGCGTTGACCAAGAGTTGGTGACTACCCACAGTCATTGCCGGCAATGGCAGCGGTGGCCAGTGGGGATCGTGGACCACCCATAAACACTGCCAGCGGTGTCAGTGGTGGGGTAGCAAGCAACAACTGCCTGCAGTGTTGGAGGTGCCTTTTTGTAGGGATGCACCACCACACTCAGGGTGTGCATGAGCACCCCCTATGCATTGCCCCTGCCCACTAGCACCATGACTGAAAGGGTCTTGGGAGTCTTGACTGACCACAAGATGAATATGAGCCACCAATGCGAAGCAAAGTGGCTGTGGCTAGCAAACCAAACCAAACTCTGGCGTGCACGCACTGATGCATCTCGAGCAAAACCAGGGAAATCATCCTCCCTCTTTATTCAGCCCTGGTAAGACGACAGCTGGAGCACTGCATCCAGTATTGGACCCCCACTTCAGGAGGGATGTGGAGAAGCTTGAGAGAGTTCAGAGGACAGCCACTCATATGATCCAATGCCTGGAGAGCAGGCCACAAGAGGAGAGGCTGAAGGACTTGGAGCTCTTCTGTCTGGAAAAAGAAGGCTCAGGGAGGGACTTGGTGGCAGGCTACAATGATATAAAAGGGGTACATCAGGACCTGGGAGAACAGCTGTTCACCAGAGCTCCCCAAGGGATAAAAAGGTCTAATGGCCATAAACTCCAGGAAGGCGGATTTAGACAAGGCATAAGAAAATTTATTTACGGTGCGAGTGTCCAGGGTCTGGAACAAACTCCCCTCAGAGGTGGTGCGAGTAACTACTCTGGACTCTTTCAAAAAAACATTTGGATATATTTCTTGCTGGGGTCACTTGATCTCAGCTGACTTCCTGCCTATTGCAAGGGGGTAGACTTGATTTCACCAGGTCCCTTCTAGCCCCTAATCTATGAAAAGGTTCCATTCAAGACATAATTGAGTGCCAAACTGATTTTGACTTTTGGATCAACTTTTTAGAGGTTATATTGAGCTCCTTAAAGGAAAAAAAATTACATCCTGAGGAGTGAGTTAAATTAAAAAAAAAGGAGGGTTTTATTGATGCACAGGGAAAATAAGACTTGTAAACAAGTGGTAGCACTGAAATAAACCATAGTTACATGAGTAATAGAAATGGAGCTGGTTAGGAAGAGAAAGGGAAGAGAGTGGGGAGGTGGGCAGAGTGCAAAAAAAGAGTAATGTTTACTATTGATTTCAATAAGCATTTACACCTGTGTGAAACTCACTGGCTCTTATAAAACTGGTTAAACCCTCTCAGGTCTTGGAGTAATTCTTATCAGCAGCTTATTCAAGACTTTTGGTCTGAAACCACGCTGTCAAGTTCCCAGAGTCTGGTCTCTTTTTGGATTTTTTATTTTTAAACACAAAGCTATCCATAATTTCAATACAGTAATCTATATGGGACTTAAGGTACTGTTACAAAGAGGTAGACACATTAACTTTGGACAAAAAATAAAAGTACCTGAATAGAAAAAGAAAAAAAGAACATGTGAAGATCATGGGGAAATGGAAGAAAATTCAAGGGGGAGTTTAAGGCCAAAAGAGGCAGCAGGAAAGGAAGATGGAACTATCATTGACCTGGGCATTGATCAATTCTAAAGCATCATCCTTAGCACTTGCATCCAGGAATCCCATCCTAGTTTACAGAAGGAAACTGAGGTACAGAGTTCAAGTGATTTGGCCCAGGTAGTAACACAAGAGAAAGGTCTCACATCATTGCACTAAAATAGAAAGCAACGTCTTTTGTAAATGAGTTATACACAAACTGAACAAGGAAAATGGTATCACACAGATGCAGCGATATCCATCTGGCTAGCTTTCTATCTGTCTAATTAGAAATCAGAAGGGGAAAAGGAGAAGGTGTGCAGGTACTGCCTAACTGTGCCATTTTGTTGGGAAGAACTTGTAAAGTTGTAATTTACAGTAGTGTGCTCAGGGGAATGTTAATAATGAATGCACTATTAAGATGCCGTGTTATTATTTGCTGGAGAATCGTATATGCATAACTGACATATTTGCTTTATTTTTAAGCACTTTGTCACGACCCAGTGATTTTTTGTGCCTCGGCACTATGGAATTTCCTGGCCACATGAGAGCTCCTTTGCACGGCAGAGTGTTCTGCTGCAATTAAGAGCCTGCGTGCAGGAGAGTTCCCGCCAATTTGCAGTTTCCTTTGCAGGATGCATTTCTTCTTTGCAGCACAGAGATGCACGGTGCAAAGAGTTCCCGCTATTCAGATGCAAATTTGTGCCCCGTTATTGGCCAGTGCTAAATTATTCACACATGGCGGCTAGTAATTGGCTCGCTGGCCGTTTAAAATTACGCGCGACTTCCGCCCAAGTCGAAGAGCTTTGAGCACGCTGCAGAGTGTCTCTGAAGTTATCTGACTTGCGGCTGCCGATCGATAGACTGATCACCTATCGATCTTTCTTCCCATCACCGAGCGCACCCCCGACGTACCCCTTTCCCCGCCGGCTTCGAATTGCGGACGGATTAACTGGCTGGGGCCCCGCCAGCTGGAACAACTCGTGTGGTTGTTCCGACGACCGGACCACCTGCGTCGTGATTGCAAGCGGCACGAGTAAAGTTTTTTACAACCAATAAGTTGTGTCTGCCTCTCCATTCACCAGCCCGCCCTGACGTACGAGCGTAACTCGAGTCGGCCCTGGCCGTCCGAGACACACTTGAGACCAGATCTTCAAAGTCTTAATTCCCATGGTCCCTTTACATCAATGGAAATTAGGTGCATAAATGCATCCTTGCAATTCATACCTAAATGCATCTTAGGAGGCTGAGGTGCCATGACATGATTAATACAGAAGGTAAGGCCAAAAATTGCTTCACAAGTGAGTCTGTGGCTCCTCACCATCCTCCCACCCTGCATCACTGACTAAGTTTAATTTTAAGCTTGTTGAAGGCAACAGACAGGCTCCCCTGGATTTCAGTGGGCAATTGGCCTGACCTTTGATTGCCAGCTAAAGCCACAACCACATGAACAGCCTTGCTCTGAGGCAGGGAATCTCAAGAAAAAGCCTGGAAGCAATAGCCACAGAGCAACTGTGCGCAAATGAATAACTGTCCCAGAAAGACATTACCTTGACCCCAGGATGAAATTACCCTGGATTGAAACTACAGTAAAATACCAGGGCCAAGGCAGATTTATTTTAGTTCTAGGCTGCAAATTTTTTTTTTTTTTTTTTGGCCTCAGGGCACCTGGGATATCCCTTCAATGAGTCCATACCCTGACAGCATTAAAAGAACAGTCATGAAAAAAGTTGATTCTTTGGTGGGGTTTTTTTCTAGAATAAAAAACAGTAATGCCAGCTTTATAATATTGGAAGTTCTCACCTTGAATCAGACAATCTTTGTCAAAACAGAAGCAGAAAACAGTAACATCAAATAATTTAAGACCATGGTAGCTATCAAAACCAGGCCACTGAAAAAAACACACACCAATTCATTACAGTTATGTTTAAAAGAAACCCAAACATTTGATTAATATCCTTGTCTCCTTACTATTGTCAGCTGTCCATTAGGACTGTGCGAGGCTTTGGATCCAGAGAAGTTTCGGACATTTTGGCGTCTAAAGCAGCATGTCCGGATTGAAGCGCTGGCTTTGTTAGGCTTTCCGAAGCAGTTCAGAAAAGCTTCAGAGCTGCTTTGGAGATCTGGCCATAGGGTATAATGGGGAACCAATGAAATATCTATAACTTTGTTGGGTTTTTTTGTCTGATTTGGATGACATTTGTAGAGGTGGTAGCCTCTGCTGAGAGCATGAAGCCTACCGAGTTTCAAGAAGATCGGTGCAGAGGTTCAGGGGGAACTGCACCCCAAATTCTTGAAAGCAAAACGTGTCACGTCTGTGTGTTACACCACTGGAGGGTGAAATCAGCAGGGGTGGCGGCCCCTGGTGAGGCCAAAAAGCCTGCCAAGTTTCAAGGTGATACTTGCAGGGGTTTGTGGGGGGAACTACACCTCAAGCTGCTGACAGGCAAAACTCATGGCATGGGTGACACCGTGTGTGTTCAGGCACAGCAGGGTGAAAGCTGCAGGGATGGTAGACCCTGCTGTGGCCATGGAGCTTGCCAACTGTCAAGGAGATAGGTGCAGGGGTTCTGGGTTCTGAGGCCCTGCACCTCTGGCTGCTGACAGGCAAAACTCGTTACATGGGTGCTTGTACAACAGACTGTCTCTGTCTTGGGGGGGGGGGGAAAAGAGGAGAAGTGGGGGGAAGGACTACTCTCATTATTGACTGTGTAGCTGGCCAGTGACTGTCATCCTTCCCTGAGGCCTCTTCCAATCCCAGTACTCTGGAGGAGGCATGGAAAACCTGCATAAAAGGCAGCATTGTTTGAACTGCCCTGCTTTCTGCCTTGGTGTCAATTGAGTGAAGGCACACCTTAACACACACACAGTGTCACTCACCCCCACCCATGTCACCAGCTAGAGGTGCAGAGTGCCAGAACCCAGAACCCCCCTGCACCTATCTCCTTGACAGCTGGCAGGCTTTGTGGCTGCAGCAGGGGCTACCATCCCTGCAGCTTTCATCCTGCTGTGCCTTAACACACACAGTGTCACCTATGTCACTAGTTTTGCTTGTTCGCAGCTTGAGGTGTAGTTTCCCCCAAGCCCCTTATCTCCTTGCACTTATCTCCTTGAAACCTGGCAGGCTTTGTGGCCTGAGCAGGGGCCACTAGCCCTGCAGTTTTCAGCCCGCTACACCTTAACCCACACAGGGTCATCTGTCACAAGTTTTGCCTGTCAATAGCTTGAGGTGCAGTTCCCCCCAAACCCCTGCACCTATCACCTTGAAACTTGGCAGGCTTTGTGGCCTCACCAGGGGCCACCACCCCTGCTGATTTCACCCCCCAGTGGTGTAACACATAGACATGACATGAGTTTTGTTTTCAAGAATTTGGGGTGCAGTTCCCCCCCAAACCTCTGCACTTATCTTCTTGAAGCTTGGCAGGCTTCATGCTCTCAGCAGAGGCTACTAGCTTGGTAAATGTCATCCAAATCAGACAACAAACAACAAAGTTATAGATATTTCATTGATTCCCCATTATACCCTATGGCCGGATCTCTGAGGCGGCCCTGAAGCTTTGGAGCTGCTTCAGATGGATCGAAGCAGAAACCTGGTCCAGAGCTCCGGATCGGATCCATGGCATCCGAAGCGTCTGGATCCAAAGCCGGATCAAATAGCTGCCTATTCGCACAGGCCTACTGTCCATGTTCCCCTTCTCTGCAGGGGCATCAGAGTGTGGGCCTAGAACAGTGGTTTTAGACTCAAGACTGCCCTCAGAAAGTGCCAGCTCTTAGATTTTTACTTGTTTTTTTTAACCACAACAGATTGGAAGGGTTTTGATGCTATGGATTCCTATTTGAAATCTTTGGGTTTATTTTGTGAATCATGCATAGGTATTTCCACAACAACCAGTTCTAATATTGAGCAGCACCCTTATAAAAAGAATATCACAGCACTCCAGGGTGCTGCTCACCCTTGCTGAGAATCACTGACCTAGAACATTACTTTTATCTACACGTCTCCAACAGCAAGTGCAATTCCTACTGCAAGTGATTTCACTGAGTAGTTGTGTTTGGAACACTCTATTCAATCCCACATGAGTTTTGGTTGGTACAAGAAAACATAGGCCCTTGTCCTGTGAAACAATCAATCAGGGTCATGATATGCTTTAGAAAAGAAACCTTCAATGTGAACTCTGGGAAAGATTGGCAATGAAGCAGAACACTAAGGAATGACTTCCTAACCAATGTCTCCTCATTAAATTTCTCCAACTCTATAACATATCTTGGCTATCTCTGGGAATTAGGACCCCGGAAATTCTCTTTGCCAGATTCTCATTTGAATTAATGTCCTATTAAACCACACCATTCTAAAGCTGTCTTAAACTATAAGAAGTCCACTGACGAATGAAGTCCTGCTATAAATGAGAATTAGATCATAGGAATCCCATGCTATAGTTTTCAACAGGAGTTACGTTTTGTATTGTTCAGTTTGTTCATATATAAAACTCAAGAAGCCCTCAAAGAAAGGGAGACAGCATTATAGCTTGGAAGCAGGAGAAGAGATCAGCTTTTAAGAATACTAGCTAATTTTCTTAATAAATGTGTGCTGCACAAAGACAGAAACTGGAGTGACTCTGGACAATCTGAGAAACCTCCTCCCTTCTACCCTGCCCCCCATCACACAGTCTAGTTGCGAGTTACTTTTATGCTCACAAGAAAATATTTCTCAGAGCTTCTTTTGCTGCTTGAATAAACGTTTACTCAGATATTATTTTCAAATAGGATGCTATTCCCTTTCCCAGTTACAGTACATCAGTGGTGACAAGACCAACCTTGTACATTCTGCACTGGAGCAGAATGCAGCATACATCCCATAAAATTCAATTAAGTCTCACACAGGCACTAGGCTGTCCTACATCAGTTTTCTTTTCCCTCATATTTTACAATAAAAGCTCAATGTTCCTATCCAAAGCAGGCCCGTACCTTCATTGACTGAACAGGCCTGTAAGTGAGGTCTAAATTGCCTTGTAACTAGCTCATGACCTCCATGCCTTTTCATTACAGAGGTTTCCTTTTAGTTGCCATTTAACATTAACATGCGCAGGGAAGGGGAAGGGAGTGAGGGGTTACAGTCTGAGGGGAAGAAATATGATACACAATAAAGATCCCATAGCTGACTTCAGAAGTATAGCAGCCCTGCACAAACTGAAAGTTGCTTGCTTTTGAGCTACAATATTGGACGCAACAAGCTTAAAAGGACAAAAAGAGTGCAATTAACATAAATATTGAATGACTCCAGTATAGAATATACAGGCAGAACTTGCTTTAAACTAACTAGTATAAGTAGTAATACCATAGGATAGGATAAATAAGCAATTAGATACATTGAGCTCCATGCTGACACAGCTACCCAACAGAGCCTGTGGTGGAAACATGCCATTACTGGTTCCTTTTCAAATGGGATCCCAACCGTGTCTTCAGAAAAGCAGTTCAAGCACAAGTTACTATTGATACTTCTAACTAACTGTTAGTTAATTATGTTCATAATTTATCCTTTTGCTAATATTAATGGGAATTTTAAAGAGAAATGATGGTACTGCTTTTTAATTATTAAGTAAACTAATTTAAATTTAAGGTAATGCCATACCAAAAGGAATAAATATATGTTTTGTCATGTGCAGCAAGATAAATCTAGATTTTTCCAATATTACTCCATTCTCATGCTTAAAGGTAAGTGTGTATGAGAGTTTTTTCAGGATGAAATTAATTGCCTCCCTATTCTGTACTTATAGGAATAAAATATATTTAGTTAGGCTTTATTTATTTCTTAAATCTTTATTTTGTCTCTCTCTGTATTTTAAAAGAAATTAATATTTTTACTATCCATAATGTTTTCTAGTTAGTCTGTAAAAGTTCTAACAAACTGATTATTTGGTTGAGGGGCTCTCATTTAAAACTCTATTGTAATTGCACAGCTGAACCTTTCGTTACTGGGGAATCTTAAATCAGAGACTTAAGAATCTGGTTTTTGCTTTCAAATTGCCCTTATCAGCCTTCCTGTGTAAGAGTCTTCTGTAACAATAGGACTGAAAAATCAAATTAGTCTACTAATAAAGTTTTAAAGTAATTGCTTTAAAGCACAGATTATCATTGTGAAGCAAATTACTTGTAGGTACTTTCCTGTTTATTCTCATACAGGGCCTGAAATTGTACACAGTTTCACTCTGTTAGTTTGGAGAGCTACAGTGAGAGCCCACTGTTTTGGCATTTTAATGATGACATTTCTTTGGAATAAATTAATACTGTATTTCTTCAGAGACTTCTTGTCTTTATTCCTTTAAGGTTCTACAATCCTTAAAAACCAGCAACTCCACCAAAGACAGCAGAGCTCAGCACTGCACTGGGTTAGGACAATTAGTACATCCAAGTGTTTCATGAATTCACTGCTGCTCGGTTACCCATATTCATGGTTGTAAGCTGCTTTCAGCCCCTTGCTTGGGCTCTGGTCTGGAGGGTGCTGCTGTTAGTTAACAGCCCCCTCTACCAGCTAGCGGAAGCAGCTCACTCTGATTTTTTTTAAGTGACAGTGGCACAGGCCATATCTTTATATAAACCTAGGGCCGAGAAACAGAATCTGAAAAGAAACTGACTATTTACTCTTTCACAAAGATTCCTCACCTCTGCGAAGAGAATACAAAACAAATGCAATCACCAATTGTGACTATGTTTTGAGACCTTTTTCCAGTTGTTGCAATTACTACACAAGAAAAAAAGAATTCATAAGGTTTTCAGCTGTTTGTTCAGCAAAAAGCAGTCGTCTCATAAAGCACCATTGGTGAAAATTTACAATAGCCTTTTCTTCAGTGCCAGCATTAGGTCTGACATTAAAACAGAGCTGCAGACCCATCAATAATGAAAATCTGGTTAACTTTTAAGTTTTTGGTTGGTGAAGGTGATGTTGAAGGCAAAATACCCATTAGTTAACTAGAAACATGGGTATTATTATTTATAGGGGTTTTTTTAACATTGTCCAACACTTCCTTTTGTAAGATACTAGTTTGTGTGTTTGTAACTATGCTCCTTGAGTGGAAGTTTTCCATGCTACTGTCTGCCTTAAAATTTAAGAAAATTAAGTCATTTCCAAGCATGAAGCTAATGAAAATTATACTGTATCATGTGGATTTAAAAAAAAATCTGGTAGCCTTTTCTTTAAGAAGCTTTTATGCTGTCTCATTATGGATCAGACAAGGACTGGAAATTTATCCGAAGCTGGCCTTTATGTATCTGTTGCTATTCCCACTAAAATCCACCCAAATAAAATAAAATCCACCCAAATCTGACCAAGTTACAAAAGTCACAGTTCTCACGGGTCCAAAAGAAACTTCTTCACTTGTGACGGTGAAAATCTTCAAATATAAGACCCTCACCGAGGATATTTAAACCTCTCACCACCTCTTGTGGCTGACCCAGCTCTACAGGCACCATGCCCACAGATTGACTGGGGATACTCCACTGTGGAAAACCTGACTTCTCCTGTAACAGCTGCTCGTATCCAGCCTAGGCACTGCCACAGACTAGGGAACCCAACTCTCTTTTGTTTATAGGGATCACCCTTCTGATTCAAAAGCAGTAGACTGCTGATTCTAAGCCTGTTGATAGTCCATGTGAGTGACAGTATGGTGGCACATGCCAGATTTGGAAGGGATGTCAGTTTGCTTTTTAAAAAACTAGGCAATTATACACAAAATAGATATCAAAAGAGGTTATTAGAATTGCACATCCAGGAACCCAAAAGTTAGGATCATGCCTACGGTTGCCTGTGCAGCCTTAACTCAGACTCCTTCCGCTGCTTCCATTAAATGACAATGTATTATTTTTCTCAAGGATTCCTGCTTCATTCAGTGCATAGCACATTATTTTAAATAATATTTTTATATCATCTAATAAATGTGTGTTTATTATATATAATGTTACATGATGTAATTTATATATCATAAAATATATGAGTACCTCTCAGAAACTCTGTGATTGGGACACTGTTGTCAAAATACTGTATGCAAATACAAACCTGAAAGAAAAATTGTGGAGAGGGAAACAGAGACCCTCAAGGAAACGGACTTGTTCCAGAAAACTTGGACTCTGGTAACAGAGTCCAAGTACCTGACTCCTAATGTATTGGAGGCATGTGAATATGTATGGCAAGTTGCCAATGAGTGGGCATTAGTCCACTGAAGCTCTTCTAGATTTGTCTGTCTATCTGGGAGGAATCTTTTCTGACCCACTTGTAGTAAGTTTTGCAGCATGGTATTATGCTTAGTCGCCAGCACAGTAAAAAGTAGGCTTTTCATACAGAATAAGTATGTGTAAACAGTTCAGCTGTTTTTCTAATACAGTTTACAAAACTGGAAGCATGATGAGCAGGACAGGGCAGAAGAATCTGACAGAGGTTCAGTACAGCAATGAGCGCACCCACCCTCGTGGGAGGTCACCAATACATGCCTACCGAAGGGTTAGGTAGCACCTAAAGCAGAGATTTAAAAAGGTGTGCCATTCTTTGTACATCACATTAGTGCAACAGTGATCTGCATGGGAAAAGCTGGCCTGCTTTTGCAATGTGGTTGGCTTTCACTGGCCCACAGCCTATGCTGGAGTCATTCAGCTGACAGAATGCCACACTGCTCCTTCTGCAGCCATATACTGCTGCCAACTCCTGAATTACTGGAAAAATACTAAGCAAAAAAAAAGGAAGGAAAAAAAAAACTTGTGGGCAAACAGGCAGAAACCCAGAGTTTCCTCTATATCAGACTATAGGGAATATTCCATCGCTGTTTGTGCTTTCTCATTGGGTTTAAAGAAGCTGGACTGATTAAACAGGCCTAACTGTTTTAAGTGCATCCTAAGTGCATTAAATCTTTTCACTAGAGTTATATTAGTAAGTGCAGTTGCTGTGGGCAACCATGGGAGGAACAACAAACATGAACACTGAGCTGCAGGGCTTGTGTTAACATGCTACTATTTACTACTTAATGCTAGCTCCATTCCAAGTGGAAACTGTTCTTTCAGGATTTCCCAGAGATTTTTGGAAACTGGCAATCAGAAGTTACAATAACTAATGGAACAGACAGCTCATTTAACATATCCTGACTTAGGTAAAGATGAGCTTCAGTTTTAAAAATTTGAATCTCAGCCAGAGGTTTTCCAAAATGTGGGGGTTTAAATCAAAATCTGGAGTTTAAATGATGGAAAAGAAACATACAACAGAATGATGACTATGACAGGAAAGTGCACTAGTTAAGAGAAAATCCATATGTAAGATGGAGACCCAATGAGTCTTTGCTGAAACAGTAATTTGCTAAATTATTTGTGAGATCATTAAGGAGAACATGTAACCAAATTTCTTTTTCAGGAAAGCTCTTATTACATCTCTTTCGGACACTCCTTATAAGCGTATCTTTTCATTACACTAAATAAAATCCAACTATTTAAGAAACACACAGAAACCAAAGCCTTGGTGGAAAGTTTTACCCTCTGAATGTGTCCAAGGAAAGAAGTCGTCTACGTTTAGGTTTCCCCACTTCTGTCCTTGTGCTTTCTGAAGCGCTGTTATCCTGAAATGTAAAACAGATAGTTTTTGCTTTCCTGTCCTGCTTTTTTTTTTTTTTTTTTTAATGTCAAGACTTCCGTAAACAATAAACTCCACTTTATTCGCTGGGTAGAATTAATCTTTTATGATGTACATTACATTGGTGCCCAGAGAGGGTTAGAATCCCATTGTGATAGGTAACAGATGATTAAGTGACAAAAAGAGCTCCTGCCAGATACCTTACAACTTAGGTGTTAAACAAGACGCAGCAAATAAGTGAAGGTAGAGGAGATGGCAAAGAAAGAAAGAAAAAAAAAAAAATCAGATAAAAAAAATATGTCCTTGATCATGTTTTTCCCTGTAGGCAAATTTAAGAGAGAGGGCACTGCTGAAACACTCCTAAATAGCAACTCTGCCTTGAGTCTCAAGAAAATCATTTGTTTAAATCATTTAGCAATAGCATACCCTTAAATGATATGCACCATGCCATGATTTGAATTTGTAACAAATGATTGGAGCATTTTTTCAAAAAAAGAACATGAATAAAACCAGGAAAGGAAAGTGACCTAGGTTGACATGGGGGCTATAATTCACCCTCTAAGCACAGTGAGCCAGCTCCTCATCTGGAGGCTGGAGGGTATCAACATAGTTCATTGCTCTTGCATATTGTTTTCTCATCAAACAGACTATGCATCAAAAGGTGAGAGAAAAGCATTTTTTCCAGTTAGTCCTTTCATACCTTACAAGAGTCATAAATCACTATAGGCTGGTTCAAGTGGATTGTATAAGTATAAAGGGTGTGGAGGGAGGGAAATCAGTGGAACTATAGACAAATTTTGGAAACCTCTTTTCTTATTACATCCAGAAAAGATCTTTCTGGACCTTTCTGAAGTCTTTTAGTCATGTTTCAGGAACATTCCTAATCACGTGGCAGAAATTCCCTCTCTCGAAATTTCTGGAGTGGACTGAAAAGAACAATACAAAACTGGTTGTGAAACATCCAGTCATACCCAGTAAACAAGAGTAAATTGGAAGCAAAGCTCCAAATATCAAAGTTCCTTGATAAACCTCTCCTGCCATGCACAATATGGCCTTATATCTTCTATATGTATATATAGGAAGTTTGCATATTAATATTTCAATGATGGTAAACTGGAGCAGCACTTCATTAGATTTGAAGGAGCGCCTCTTCTCAGGCCAGGCCTCTGGTTTGACTCATATTAAATTACAAAGCTAAACAGAACAGGAAGGATCTGTGCTCCTAATTCTGTTTGATAGATCTCTTTGTCATTTTCAGATGCCAGATTGAAGATAGCCGCCTCTTCCTTGGCAAAGAACAGTGCTTTTAAGCTCCAGGCTATCAGAGAGAGAGTGCCTACAGTACGTGCATAGACTGACAGTTGCATTAAGATGTTTCCTGCAGTTTCTTTAAAAAGTTATGGCAACCTGCTTATTATTATTTGCTTTCTACAGGTAGAGCTAGTGAAATTGGGCAAGACAGAGCACAAGTAGCAGTTGAAAGTGCATTGGTCTCTCTCACAAAGCAGTAGCAGCATGCATCTGCAGATGTGCTAGTTGAGGGAAGCAGCATATGGAAAAAGGCATGAGGTTTAACAGAGGTTAGGTGGATTGATGGGAAAAAAATCTTTAGGAAATTAGTTTGCTTTCCCCAGTTCTTTCTAATTTCAACAGGATTAAGGGGCACCTCATCTTGGTAATTGTCTCATGTTTAATTATGATTATTGAAAGCTCTTCTCCTAATTTGCTTTAAGATTCTCAAATTGCTGATGGGTGGGGAGGAGTGGTGGGGGAGGGGGAAAACAAACAAACAAACAAACAAACAAACAAGAAGATGACAGATCCAAGAACATTTGGAACTCATTAACAGAACAAATTCATGGTTGATTTTCTCTTATCCTTATTTAGTATTTCCAGCTCTCTCTCTGGGAGATAAAACAGGTGCAAGTTAAACTAATGTAAACCAGGTTTAAGCGTATAGGTGTCCACATGCAAAACAAAGCTTTAGATAAACCAATGCAACATTGCACCTTCAGTTATACCAATGCACCTCATAGGTGTTTAGAAAAGCCAACTTTCTCTCTCATTTCTTTTCTTTAATGTATTACTTTACATAAAAGTTGGAAAGAAAAATTATAGAGATTTTCCATTGCATGTAAGTGAACTAGGCACCTAACTACAATGGAACTTTGGTAGAATTGGGGGCCTAAGTTCCCTAAATTTGAAAATCACAGCCCTCAGGAATGCTGATACACTGCTGTGGTAATAATGATTTACATTGATAAACTTTTTTTTTTTTTTTTTTAAAGAATTCCTTAGATAAAAAGTCTAAGATCTCACAACACCCCTGGGAAGTAGATCAACTCTGCTCCCATTTGACAAATGGTTAAACTGAAAGAATCAAGTAATCTTAATACCTAGAGCTCTTATATAGTGTTTTTTAGCTGCAGATCTCCAAGCATTTGACAAAGGAGGACAGCAAGATAATCTCTATTTTACAGATGGGGAAACTGAGGCATGGAGAAAGAACTGATCTTTTCTTGGTCATCCAACAAAACAGCAGCAAAACCAAGTGTTTACTCCAAACCCAGCACCTTACTGGTAGCTGCACTGCTTCTCTTAAACAAAGTGCCCAAGGTGACACAAGGAATTCATTGTAGAAGCTAGAATACAACCTAAAAGGCTTATGTTCTAACCACTAGTCCACATAATTCTTAAAGCAAACTCACTTACTAGGTCTGACCACAGTCCTAATTATTCTGTGAACTGCGCAGTGCAGCTCACACAAAACTGATTACTTAAACACTGCATTGAAGTGTTGGATAGGGAAAAAGAACACAGCCAAATATCATGTAGAACCTTTATCACAAATCAAGAAAATGTATGTACAATTTTGCAGCTTCTTGAAGGATGATGGTTTTGGTGGTTTTAAATGGTCACCTTGTTAACTGAAAATCTAGGTGAGGCTCTACAGCTGGAAGACAGGAGGAAGAAAGAATAGAAAATATTCTAATCGAAGGACAAAATGTTTATATTCATGCTATGCCATAGACTTGCTTGGTTTAAGCCCATACCACTTTAAATAATCTTCTAGGTTAATATTAAACAAAACTCAACAAATTATTAAGAGTTTATCTCATCTTCAGAGCCATTAACCTGTTGTGCATGTCAAAACTGATACCAGAACGCAACTCAGAAACTTAGCGGGGAAATTGCCATGAGGTTTCACCTGCTTGAGCTCTCTCACTGAGAAGTTTGATCTCTAATGAAGCAATTTAGGGAGAATGAGGGAGTTGAGGACCATCTCATCAACATTTGTCCTGGCCATGTTTCTCCTGGATTTAGTTATGTAGTTTCCATGTAAAAACTCAGCCTTTATTTTTGTTTCAAGGATCAAGTCATGAAAAAGTATGCAGAATGCGCATATAATGACATAGATAAAAAATGTAATCAGAGAAATTCTGAACTCTCACCAGTGTTCAAGTGTAGTGATTCCATGGAAACCAATAAAAGTTGCATCATAAACAGTTTAATTTTGGTGCAAAAAAAGGGATGTGATTAGCAAGTAACAGGCAGGCATGCCAGCAC
Organism: Alligator sinensis; assembly: GCF_000455745.1. Lineage (NCBI taxonomy): Eukaryota > Metazoa > Chordata > Crocodylia > Alligatoridae > Alligator > Alligator sinensis. The sequence goes on from NW_005841903.1 coordinate 652,060, forward strand.
ATTGGACTAATATTGTGCCATCATTTTGAATGAAAGAACAATGGCTTCTGCTCTGGCAAACAATTCTGCTTGTCTAAGGTTTTTCCATTCATTTTCATATTTATACATTGGCTAAATTTCCCTGCCAGAGCTGTTATGAGGTTCAAATGCAGTGTCACAACCAGAGATATTTATGGAAATCTGACCTCTCTCAGTTATAAATTTTTGGATCATGTCAAACTATGCTAGCTTTGTAATCTGAAAGTACTAAACTAGGTGATTCTATGGGCTCTGTTCCCATCTGTTTGTGGTAACTTCAGCTATTCTGAAATGTGGCTCATTTCACCTCCTATCATCAGGAATACAAAGAACCTCAATAAGGTAAATCACCCTTTACTATAAGGCCCCAGGGATGCAATGAAGCATCTGCACAATAATATATAAAACATGAGTAACAAATCTCATATAATTCATCCCCTTGCACTTGTGAGCTGAAGTTTACCCTAAGGTCAAAACCTTTAATTGTCCAAGCAGATGAAAATATGGCATGATGTTTATTTTACAGTTAAAAAAAATAAATTTAATTACAGAAAGCACAGCATGGAAATCAAAGAAATGGCGCAAGCTTGATTGTCTTCAATAAAGGAAATGTTGACTGGAAGTTTTCAAGGGTAAGGTATAAAGTAGCTGAATTGTAATAAAAGTTACAGAACAATTTCCAATACACAGAATATTTCTTGTGTTCTGTAAAAAATTGAGGACTTATTTTTTCAATGGAAGTATGGAAGACTAGCTATGTCCCCAAAGTGAAATTGCAGCCTCTTCCTTGCTGGACCAGATAGTCTCCTTTAAACTTTCCTGCCACAACTTAGATGGAAAAGTAAGGAACCAAAGATGCACTCAGTCCTAGGAGACAGTTGAGTTACTTTCTGCAATTTAGAAGGCTGGCTCCTCTTCATAGGGCTTCACCATCCCCATACCCTGTGCTTACCACACCAGATATTATGATTTTTCTTCCATTAGATGTCCTCTGTGGGAGTCAGAGTCTCTGGGCTGCCTGGATTAGCTTACAGGCAACCTGCTCCTTCCTCATGGTCAGTTGCGCCGTTCTTCCTTGCACATGTCCCAAGCAGACCATCCCACAGTTCATCTCTGCCCTTATCTTTCAGGGCAGAACTATACTGGGCCAACACCCCAAACTCACATCCCCACTCAGCTTTGTCTTCTCCCTACTTCAGGTCTGTGGGCTGGGATATCGCACCCACTGGACTCAAACTCACTGGTTTGGATGTTGCAACTACCTCGTCTTCCCGGCTCCACAGGCAAGTTAATCTTCGGAACTCTCTCCTGAGTCCCTTTGGTTGGCCATGCGCTGCAGTCGTCATTGTGTGTCCCTATGGGTCTCCCTCTGTGCTGTTCTCTTCACCAGCAGAGAGCTGACTGTTTGGTTGGCTCTCTCTTAATTCCCCATGCTGATCAGCAGTGAGACCGGCCGCAATGTTCCATTTGCTGCCTAGCCAGTTCTCCCAGCTAATTGGCCTAATTAGCATCTGGAGTTTTCAGCGTGGCTTTTTTCCCTGTCCCGGCTGGCTGGTGCAGTAAGATTGTAACTTGCCATGCCTGTCCAGAGCTCCCCGCTTAGGCTTTTCTAGTCATCCCAAGCCAACCGTGGTTCTGTGGACCAACAGTTTGCCATGGCAGCAGCTACCTAACCCACTGATACTTCTTGCCTGCCACGTTTTTAATGGAAATTTTTATCTTGGGGACTACTGTTAATCCCAGTTCAGTAGTGTCCAGCTACGATCGCTTGGTAGCATGAGAATCGTGGGGCTCCACCTCCCCCACAGCACACCTAGCACCAACCTGTTGTTACTTTGTTGTCACACAGATGCAGTGTTGTTGTCAGCCATCATCCTTATTTTTCCTTGTAGGTCTATCATCATCTTTCTCAGCCCTCTCCACAGTAGAAATCCCACATCTCCTCTATCCCACCGATTGACTCTGCTGAGTCAGTGTGTGGGGGCAGCTCCTCACATCAGGGTCACCACAACCGGTCTTACTCAGTCTCTCCGCCTGCCCTAGGCTGCCGAGGACTTCCTCCTGGTCCCCGACTTTGGACTGGCACACAGGGCTTTTATCAGTGCCTCGCTGCCCCAGGAAGCAAATTGGTGCCGGCATGCACTTACAAAGCACGTCTATGCCAGCACTGGATTTTTTTCTTCGTCCCATCTCTGGGCTCCTGCTGGCTGTGGCATGGGATGCTGCTAGGTTGTCAGTGAGTTTTGCAGCGTGGTGAACCTGCCACCACTGTCCTGCTCCCGGGTTCCAGGGTGCTGGGCTTTTGCTGGTGCAGCCATTCTGCCCCTGCTGACCCCTGTCTGCAGCTTTGTGTGCTGCGGGGTCGCTGGCATTGCTGGTGGTGCAGTGATCCTGCCGCCACCGCCATGTTCCCGTGACTCAGCATACAGCAGTACCACCAACTATTTCAGTGGTGTGGGGCTTTCACCATTGCCACCAGATCCCCGTGGCTCAGCATTTCCCTTGCCTGCACCATAGTTTATTGCTTCTTTGTTCTCTCAGCATCGTGCAGCAGGGTGGACCTATTACCCTGTCACAGAAAGCAATGACATAATGGATAGACTTTCTTCTGCCCTGATCCAACTCAGCTCTGTACAAAACAGCATTTATAGCAGACTATCCAGAATTCTAAGATATACCGTTTTCTTGCTCCTTTTCCTTCCTACTGTGGTGCTTTAGATTGCCTAAGAATATAGCATTCCTTTATAGCACTCTGAATGTGCTGGCCCCCAAGAATTGATGAAGTGTAAATTAACAGCATTTCATAACTTTGTTCCTTTTTGGGGGGATCTAGAAAATGTTTTTCTTTTGGACAGTGTGATTTCAGGTTTTCAACCAATCATATGAGTGAAGTTCTGGAATGGCTGACAAATTAGCTAAAGAAGGGAACCTGAATTGCTTCAGGAAAGACCATATGAAAATTATGGAAAGAACAGTGTGTTCTTGGAGTTGTAATTAAAGCATGTGATAAGGCTTAGGGATACTTCATTTCCTTGATGGGATTGAAAGGAGACTGTTAGCTCATCCAGTCTGGCCAGCAATTGTTAACATTGTATCTATAACCCTGAAGACACTTACCACTTTTTTTTCTTCACTGTTGAACTTAAATTATTGATTATTTAATTATGACCAGATCGTACAGCCTTATTCACACTGTCACCATGTGGGTTTCTTGCACATGAGAGGTGTCCAGGAGCACTGGGCTTGATTTTGCTGTATCTGTACACATAGACTGAAGCTTAAGAAAATGGGGCCAGGGTGAGACATGGATTCCTTGCACTAGTAGAAGGTCAATGACTAGATAGTTTTGCATTGGAGAGCTCAGTTTTCAATATTCTAGGATTCTTGAGGGAAATTTTTGGCTTTTTATGGGACAGTTCTTTAACAATTTTTAAAACTGTATTTATGTAACATTGAAGACATTTACCATGTTACTGTTTTTTCCTCACTGTTGAAATTAAGTTACTGATGATTTAATCATGACCAGATTGTAAAACCTTATTCATACCATTGCTGTGAGCACCAATTTGCAGTTACTGATCTAAGACACCTCCATGAAATCATTGTAGCTGACAACTGTCAAGTCCATGGAAAGGAAGACTCTTCCTTCGGTGCTCAAAAGTCATTCACACCACCACAACCATCCCTCCCCTTCCCGTTATGAGTTAGTGGACAATATTAGCATGATAAACTAGCCATAACCTTGCCCTCAAAATTCCCCTCTTCTTCAGGATGCTGGGACGACTCAGCAGGCCATGCATTTCATCACTGAGGCATGCACCTTAGGTGTTGTCTCATCAACTACTGCCCTCCCACTGGATAATGAACTCTTGGTTTCTGGTACATTTAGTCCATTTTCAAGATCCTTCATTATCCCCAATCTCCTGGGGGAAAAAATAAAGAATTTCTGACTCATTCACTAAGATGGAAACCACTTATGAGATGGATTCAAGAGCCACTGTTTGCCTATTATCTGAAAAGCAGCTGCTCCATCAGCACAATGCCAGGATATTGACTCAAAACTTACTCAGAAGTAAAATTTTCACCAGTAAATTGCTAATATTTTTTTTGGGGGGGGTTGAGGCAGAGCCCCAGCCAGTGCTCCTCCAAGCCCAGGTTCTGTGCTCCTGCCACTCCTCGCCTTGGGGCACCGACATGGGCACCATGCCCCCACTCACCACCACTTTCCCCTCCCATCTGCCACTGCTGCTCTTCTCATGATGCTTCCCCGTTTCACCCGCCACCCCCCCAACACACACACTTGTTGCTCTGGCACCATATCCCAGCTGCGCAGCCGAGACCCAGCTGTATAGCTGAGACCACAGGACCAGCAGAAGCCCGGCTGGCACTGCAGGTAGCCAGCTGAGAATTGAAGGGACCTGGCC
>NW_005841903.1:656511-658543 GCF_000455745.1 Alligator sinensis
TGCAGCCCCAAGTTCTGTGGCAGGAAAGCAGGGAACTGGCTGTGGTAGGCAGCAGGGGAGTGGCAGCGAGCAAGTACATGAAGCGCAGCAACAGGCTGGCAGGAGTGCAGGGCTGTATGGAGCTTGGCTGAGCTGTGCCAGCAGGGAGAGGGGGGAGCCAGCCCGGCTCCCAAGAGCTCCTGCTGCCCTGCTCTGGGTCCCACCAGCACTGGCCCCAGGAAACTGGTGCCTGGCTGTTGCTGCACTCCTGCTCGCTGCCCCTTCCCCCCACATTCCACAGCCATTACCCTGCTCCACCCCTGCCCGCTAGCCACTCCAGCACCATGTGGTTCCTGGATGCAGCGCCAGGACTGCAGGAGCCGGCCCAGCCCGGCCCCGAGGATTGAGGCAATTACCCATGGTCCTCCTCTGCCTCCCTCCCCCCATTCTTATCTGAATTTCCCTCCAGCAGAGAGACACAGGAACAGGCAGAGGCTTCCAGCTGGGTGTAGGGGGACTGGGGGTGGGGCAGGGATGAACTGGCCTTCCTGCCGAGGCTGGAGCCTTCCCGCTGAGGCTGCATAGTGCTGCCACCAGCTTCCCCTGTGTTCTTCTGCACCTGGCTCCTGTCACCTTTGTCAGGCAGCCAGAGGTAGATAAATATTAACTGTCTAAATTTTGTAGGGGCCCCACAGGCTGGATAGAATGGGCCATGGGCTGTATTTTGCCTGCCCCTGAATTAGTGCCTTTTATTTAAGACTGTTACTTCATTTATTGTGATGAGTAATCAGGAGCCTTGTTATACCATGGATGCACTTAGGTATTAGTGTTGGTGGTGCCAGTACAACATTCTAATACTAGACAGTTTATATGGGGATGAAAAAGAGCCATATGATATAGTACACCATGTTTTCATTCTTGTTGCTCTTGAGCTAGAGTGAAACAAGAGGAGACTTCAGTTGCATTTAGGAAAGGAATCAAGAACAGGTCTAGACATCATTTTGGCATTTCAATCACTTAATGTATCATGGGCAAGTAGGGATTAATTGGCTATATTTTCAATACTTTGGTAATCTGCTTTAGAAAGGGATACAGGAATATTTCAATGGAAAAGTACACTGCTTTACTAGAAGTTTTTTCTAATGTACTAGTGCACTGGGACTTGGCATGCCTGCCTACTTCTCATCTAATAAAAAAAAGATGATTCATTGATAATGGAAATGATTCCTAAAGTAAATTGCTGCTTCTGCTGTGCTTTGGTATTTTGTGTAAGCAATAACTGGAAGCTTTTGTACCTTTGCCCTGATATAACAGCTGTGTTTTACTTCAAATGAGTCTGCACATCACTGTTGAGGGTCTTTGAGGCACACACATACGTGTATGATATAAACATATTTAAATTTAATTGCCATCCTGTGAAAACTGCCAACCACACTGGATGAACTAACAAGTAACAAAGTTACAAACAATGATTTCCTCAGACCCAGATACTATAATGTAATAGCAAGAAGAAGAAGAAGACGACGACGATGACGACGACGAAGACGAAGACGAAGACGCCTACCGCGTCTCGATGCCCTGGAGGCCGGCGAGCTTGAGCGGGACTTGTCCCTGGAAGAGCTGGCGGCCGCCACGGCCGGCCTCGCCTCCGGCAAAGCCCCGGGCCTCAACGGGCTGCCTGCTGAGCTTTACAAGACCTTCTGGCCTCTTCTCGGCCCCAGCCTCCTGCGCGTTTTCCAGGAGAGCCTCGCCGACAAGGTGCTGCCGATCAGTTGCCGCCGAGCGGTGCTGACCCTGCTGCCCAAGAAGGGGGACCTGGGCTACATGAAGAACTGGCGGCCGGTCTCCCTGCTGTGTGCGGACTATAAGATCCTGGCCAAAGCGCTGGCCACCCGCCTTCGCGCGGTCATGGCCTCTCTCACCGGCCCCGAGCAGAGCTACTGCGTGCCGGGCAGGACCATACAAGACAACCTGTTCCTGCTGCGGGACCTACTCACGGCAAGCAAGCTCTTTGGCCTTGACGGTGGCCTCCTCTCTCTAGACCAGGAGAAGG
>NW_005841903.1:660624-701517 GCF_000455745.1 Alligator sinensis
AGGCGGGACGCCTGGTCCTCGTGCTGTGAGACCACCGGCTGCTCAAGCTGCAGGGACGCCTCAAGAGGGGCCGAGGCCTTGGACTTTGGTTCATGCGGGGCGACCCCTGAGGCCTCATGGGTGTCCCCCGCTGGCAGGACTGTAAAAAAAGTGAATATAGTCCGAATGTTCGTTTGTGGTTTTTTGTGGGGGTGTGTGTGTGTTGTTTTGTTAGTTTAGAGTGTACGGGCAGGCCTTGCAGGCCATGAGCCCAGGCCTTGTCTGAAGAAGAAGAAAGAAGAAAGAAGAAGAAATTCTGTATTTGAGTAGGAAGAGAGAATAAACAGTTAAATTAAGCCCTTTCTTCCTTAAATAGATGTTTGACTAGGCTGAAGCTCTCAACTGAACCCAAGGCCTAGCTTCCATTTTTTTCCTGTTATGTTTTCTTGGTAGTGGCATTGAAGAGTTTAGAGGTGAATTAGGGGAAAAAACAACTTACTGTATTGAGAAAGAAAGATTAATTCAACTAAGCATCAGTGAAACTGCAAACACCAGCAAGACTGAGAGAATTCCAGTGTCTGATGCCACAGAGGCATCTTCTGCCAAAATTCTTCTACAGAATATTATGTTAAAAGCATTGTAACATGAAAAAACTTCCCTTGCCAAATCATCACTCCCCTTGAACTGCTTCTACCCCAAGGATATTTATTCTTCGGTCTTTGAAAGCAGGAACCTTTTATATATTAACCCTTCCATGCGCATCACAGAATTTTCAATTCAACAGCATAAACAGGACCCATGGTGTGGCATAGCATGGTTCTTACTTTCTGTCTGATGATTTTTATGCAACAGTCATTTTTCGAAGCTGTGTATATAACAGTAGCACAGAATGAAAGTAGTGTCATGATTTATCTACAGTTAGGCCAGATACAGATGCTTTTACAGGTATAAGTAATCGGAAACCAGTCTATACCCAAAACAGAACAGAAGTTTGGCACATGGAAACTCGTTTAAAAATGGCAGAACCCAATCCAGGATTTGCCCTGCCCCCTCACTAAAGGGCCAATGTGTGTTCTGTTCACTACTATCCCAGGGGAATGAAGACAAGGAGATCCTCCCCACAGCAGGGCTCTACATGGAAACAACCCAACCCTTCAAGGAAAGCCCTGAAGGCAGGGCAAACTTATCTATTACAGGGCCAGAAGACACAAAGGAGCTGCACCGGGATGAGACACCCGTGCAGTTCACCAGCTGGCTCTGTGTACAGATAAAGATGGCATGGGCAGTTGACATCTCACTGAACGCTGCCTGGCTGAAATAAAAGCTGGCAGCAAAAAAGCAATGGGGGAGGCAAAGCCAGAAGTGGTGAAGGTGCTCCCCATGACGGACACAGGCTGTGCTGACCAGCATTGAGGGGCTGCAAGACAGACCCCTTGGAGGGGTTCACAAGCCCCTAAAAGACAAGGATGACGTCAAGGGACCCTGGGATCCACAGACGCTGGGGTCATGAGTGGGGACCGGCTGAGGCCCTACTCTCCTTTCCTTTTCTTTACTAGTTCATTAGTTAATAGCCTGGAGGGACCCTTGAGTGAAGGTCAGGGCCCTGGGGCAGCACTTGAGAGTCGAGAGTGGATAAGGGGGCACTACAGGGTGTAGCGCAGTTAAGGGAGACACAAAGGAACATCGGGGATGGCCTAGCATCCTAAACACCCTGCAGCTGGGTAAGGGCATCAAGGGCCCAGCAGGCAAGGAGGGTGCAAAAGCCAACACTAGAGGGTGAGCCCAGCAGATCCTCAAACAGCTGTCCTGAAGGCTAGTGCATGGCTGGGTTGTAGGGGAGCCCCAAGAATTCCTGCTAGCGAGCATGACCAAGCTGCAGGGGACCACTGGAGAGAACACCAAAAAAGTCATGGTAGGTGAGTTTCAGGGTTTCCCACAGGAAGAATGCAAGCTCCCACTGAGATCACAGGAGCAAGTGCTGCGGCCAAGCACAGATGCATGCTCCAAGGAAGCTAGGGAACGCCTCCTCAAGACCAGGTGGACACAACTACCAACTTAAACTATACCACTTATAGAAAACCATGCAACTTAAATCAATTCCACCTCAGGCTTTTTGATGGTCTGTACCTAGCCTTAGAGAAAGGTCAAAACACCAGAGTTCTCAATGTCCGAAATACAACCTTTAACATTTTACAAGGTAGCCTTATTTCTATGAAGGGCTGAATAAGAACCTAGGATATGAATACCCTGAAACTTGGGGTATTTAGACTCTGTATTTGAATTTTCTGGTTCATATATATTTTTATAGGAGTTTTCTTGAAATAAATTCATGAAGCCAACCAATGCTGCTGTGAACTAATATTGGCAATTGCATCAAGTCAAAAAGAATGCCCTTCAAGATTGAGTGCCTGAGCTAGAGGGCAGATTGCATCCCACTAAACTCAATTCCTTTTACCCTTGATGAATGGTACCACCTTCTTTATTTTGGTTTTATATCGTTATACCCACCTAGCCAGCTGAGGCCCATTTCAAACCCACTCATAATTGTTATCCATTTTTCATGGGGAACAGTGAGAAGTACATTATGAACTAAACACAGACTGCATCACTTTAAAAAAAAAAAATGACCTAAACATTCACATCCTGTTGTTCTCATTACCTGGTTTCTCCTCTTTCTTCAGATCAATACTTTTATGACACATGATTTATGACAAGTCGCAAGTATATACCCAACTTTGCCTATAAATGTGCAATGCAGTAAATTCTATTCTGACTATGACACTTATGTATTACCTAGGCAGACAGATTAACTGCTGAAAAACGTGTGACAATGTGTTATGTAACCAAAATATAAAGCTTATCTTCCTGATAAAGTTTCTTATACATATTGTTCATTTTAGGTTTATATAATACTGATTTGATAAAAGTAAACTCCCATTTTTAACTATTTACAGTGTTTTCTTTCACATGAAATTAATTCATTTTTACTGAAGGGCCTCTCACACTTAGCTTTTTAATATTTGTATTAGGAAAAAAAGTATCAAAGTATTATATTACCCTCACTCAAACTCTACTAAAAAAGAATGAATATAGAATTTGGGTACAGGAGGCCATACCATACACCTCATTTTTAAAATGACAAACCTCCTTCCAGCATATTATATAGTTCTAGCTTGCGGGTAAAGTTCTTGGTTGGTGTCAGTATTTTACACTCATGTGTAGACAGGTCTCACTTGCCCAGTCAGCATTTAATCAAGTGATAGATATTTGGGGGGAGAGAAGGAAGTTGCTTAGGGGGGGGGGGGGGGGGGGGGGGAGGTCTTCAGTTAACCTTTGCTGCTAGATTATCACTTGGCCTAATCATCTTCTGTTGTTCAACAGGTTTAAGTTTTCATTCTCTAAAGTTTGTATGCATATTCTAGCCTGCTGGACCTTCATCCTTTATCTGAAAAAAGTCACTTTCCAGCCAGGCAAACTATAAGAACAGAATCTCTCATGAGTCTTTCATCTCGCCTATTTCTACCAAACACCAGGAAATTTAGAGATGCACTAAATTTAGAAATAAGGGGAACATTTTTCAAAGCTGAGATAGAAGTTCACTTGAATACTTCTAATTCAGGTCAAAAGCTCAAGTCAGTTCTTATTTTATCTGAACTGGTTTGTTCATCTGTACTCCAAATTTCATAAGAACACATCAAACTATACCCCATTTCCAATATTATTAGATAAAAATCTACTGACAACACTAAAGCTTAATTTAGTCCCACAAATTCTCCTACTATCTGAAAGATGACAGTGCTGTCTGCCAGCTGCAGCCAGACATACCCATTCTGTAAGGAGATACTGAGTGAACATTTAGATTTCTCACAGTGGGGAAAAAAAAAAAATCTTCCTTGCAACTGCAAGTACACAGGCAGCTAGCCATTAAAGCCACTTAGGTTGATTATTTCAGCATAATCAGATTAATTAGAAGATGTGTTTTTTGTTTTTCTTCCTCCAAAATGTACTTTGTCTTCTACAATATATCATTCTGATATTATTTTAGCAATGAGGAAAGAGCTTCTAGGATAAAAATAGAAACTCATCTAAACCTTTTCATTTTTTAATAAATAATGTTTTATTTTTTTCTGATTCCATATCAGACTAACTGCAGCAACATGAAGAGTTTCACAGTTCTTATATTTGAAAAACAGGGGTAAATTAAGCATAGGAAAATTTAGGCTGAATAGGAGGGAAAGTTTCCTAAGGGTGACATCTATTATGCTCCAGAAGAGTCTTCCAAGGGAGAAAGTGGAAGTTCCATTGCTTGGGTTATTTAAATTTGGATTAGACGATGATGTAGGAAAGAGTCCAGCAACACAGTAAGAAATGACCCAAAACAGGTGCATCTCATCTTTAGTTTCTATGATTAATGTAACATCACATCATTTATCATGTTGTAATCTGCATTACAACACATTGTAAATACAACTGCACCACAACAAAGAGTTTAGGCCTGCCCATTTTAAAACTGATTGGAACCGATATTACTTTTTACTACAACCTTGTTAAAACTTTGCAACCCTTTAACATAACTGTACTTAAATCAGTTGACCTCTTCCTTAAACTGGTTCCATTTCAAGCTGGTAAATGACTGAATTAAGATGAATGGATTTAAACGTAAAAGAGTGAAACATCAATTCAAATTAATCTTTGTTAAGGATTTGAACCAGTTTAACTAAATAACTTTAATATTAATTTAGTTAAAACAGTTTTCTAGGAAATAGAGCCTTAAACTGCTGCAGTGAAACTGAGTCCTTGTTGTAAAACATTGTTTTTGAAAAAGTCTTCACTGTCAGCCAAATATTTGCTTGCACTGAAGTAAAGTAATCCTCATGCACTTAGAGCTAAGTAAAATTTCTCAGGCAAATCATTTATTCTACTCCAAAGAAAGGAGGCCAACGTCATCCAAAGCATTTTACAGATTTGTGATATGTTTGTCTAATTATTTTAGCTAAATAAAATTAGGAAAAGAGTCAATGGTCTGTGTCAAGTTTTTCTAAATGAAAGGCTTCAATTTCATTTGGAAGCATCTTGTTACTACACCTAGCATAATTGCATTTTAAAATGCCAACCCTCTGCCACCCTTGCTTCCTGCCCAAAGTATGAAACCTTTCGGTTTGGTGGTCCCACAAGTTGTTTCATTCAGCTTTCAGTGAATTTTTCAACTTTTAATTTAACTGAAAATAGAATTTCTATGTAACATCAACATACAATATTTTTTCACTTTTTCAGTTCAACCAGATAAGCTATGTAGACAATTGATTTTTGGTTAAATTGCAATAGAAAAAATGGTTTGCAATACCGACATCTCCAAATGGGCTGTGTATATGTCTACAACCCCTCCATTCTATTCAAATTTCATTCCTAAAACACAGACACACAAATATGGTTGTGGTAGCAGGGTGCACCCTTGGGGGCCGTAAGTGGTGGGGGCAGATCCCAACATTCCCGGAGATGGGAACAGGGAAACTGGTGTCACCGCAAACTTAGCTAGGAGGCAGTCTGGGGTGGAAAGAGAGCTGTGCAAGCCAGAGTGGCCCGGGACACCAGCAGGAGTGAGCCCTCTGACTCTGCCCCATGGCGAACAGGCAAGAGCAGTAATCAGATGCAAGTCGGGACACTGCAAACTTTGGTCCCAGAGCATGAGGGGCTCGCAGCTGGCAGCGACACATCCAGCCATATCCACCCCAGCCCCAATGTAGCCATCTGGGGCCCCAGGGCTGGTGTAGGAATCAAAGGAGTGGACCCAAGAGAAAAAGGGGCAGGAAAGCTGAATTCCCAAGCCTGTGCCCCATCCAGAGTCAAGGAGGAGGAGGTCCCTCAGGGCAACAGATGGACTGTAGCCCAGAACTGGTGGGGCACCATGAAGATCCACACAGTTGGTGAGTGGATGGGGTGTAGGGGAGGCAGAGCCCCGAGAACATCCACGGCAAACCCCTGTGAGTATCCCCATCTTTGGGCCTGGGGAAGGAACATCACTGAACACCTCCTTTTACAATTCCATCAAGTTGTGGCAGGTGAGTCGAGGGCCCAGACCATGGAGGAGGAGTATACTCACAAATGCCAGCTGGGGGCTGGTGTATGCAGTACTGAAAACCATGTAATTGCTATAAAGCCCTTGCTTTTTCATGATGTATAGCTCTGTACGGCTAGGGACATAAGTTACACATAAACCAGTTTAAGTGATCAGAAACTGGTTTAAACTTGTAACAGAACAGACATTCAGTGAACATAAACCAGTTTCAAAAACACCGAAACTGATTTAAGATAAATCTGGTTGAATGTAGTATCAGATTAAACTGATTTGGGTCAAATGAGTTTATGTAATGACTGTCCCAGACTCCTTGCTGGTTTAAGATGCATCAAACTCCCTCAGCATCCTGGCATGCTGTCTGGGCTGCGCAGGGCTCTCTGCTGCACTGCAGGGCTGTCCCCTCCCTTGTGCTCCCCGGGTGGAGCTCCGGCACAGACTGCAGGCACAGCAGGGTCAGCCTGGCTTCCCCTGGCCCTACCCCCCTCCACCTGCTGCTCACTGCTGAAGCAGGAATCCCCCCTCCCATCTCCCACAGAATGGACCCCAGCCCCATGAACCCTAGGCATGTGGTGCCGAGAGGTGTCTGTGTGTGTCTTGGATTTCACTGGGACAGGCAAACAGAACACTGACCACTTAGGGCATTTTGGAGCTAATCAACAGGCCAGTTGGTAAGCTATTTAAGAAGAGTTTTAACTAATGGAGAGCTATTATTTTGCTGATGAGGTATTAAACACTTATCAGCTTCCTGCTGGCTTGCTTGTCTGTCAGTTTGCTGCAGACAGTATAAAGAAGCAAGGAAGGAGATTGAAAAGCTCCACTAGGCCTGTGCAAAGCGGCTAGTATTTACTTCAGATTCAGCCGATTCGGAGGACAGCGATTTGATTTGGTGATTTGAATCACTGTCCCAAATCGATTTGGCCAAATCAGCCAGGCCCATCCCCTCCCCAGGTCCTCCCAACCTGGCAATGGCTACCCCACCCACCCCAGCTCCTAGTTCTTTGGAAAAAAAAAAAGCCCCAACTCACTGGGTGCTGCCTGGGAAGGGGGGTGATCCCTGCTGCCCCCCACTGCCCCACCCCACCCCTCACTGTCCCAGCTCCTCCCCATTGCTGCCCCACCCATCCCAGCTCTGGCCCTTTAAGGGAAAAAAAAAAACAAAAAAAAAAAACTATAAAAAACCCCCGAAATCACCAGTTCTTGACTGCGGGGGCTGGGGACATCCCCACTGCTCCCCCATTGCCCTGCGCTGTGTGTGGGGCTCTGCACAAGCCACCTGAAGCTCCAAGGCCACTGCAGAAACTGGTGAGTCCCAGGGGTTTTCTCGGATGTTTTTTCCTAAAAGGCCAGAGCTGAGGTGGGTGGGGCAGCTGTGGGGGGGTCAGGGGGTTCATGAAGAGCCCCCCATGCAGTGGGGGAGCAGCAGGGATCACCCCCCCCCCCCCCCCCACACCACCTACCCCCCCCCCCACCCAGTAGCACCTGAGCTTTTTTTTAAAGCACCGGGAGCTGGGGTGGGTGGGATGGGGGGACTGGGGAAGCAAGCAGGGGTCCCCCCCATGGTCCCGTCCCCCATCCTCCAGGTCCCCCTCTCTGCCCCCTTACTTACCAGCTCCAGGTCCCTGCTGCAGTGGGCAGGCACTATTCAAATCATCAAAGTTCTCCAAATCTTTTAAAAAATTCAGAGAGCTTTGAATTGATTTGGAACTTTTTATTGGTCCCCTGATTCAATTTGATTCAGATTTGGAGATTCAGTCTCTGAATTGGGCTGAATCTCCTCCAAATTGAATTACCACCCAAAGCTTTGCACACTCCTACTGCACACTCCCCGCTTGCCTTAGACTGCTAGCAGGGGGCTGGCAGCTAGCAACATTCCCACCCCTTGAGCAGCCAGCAGGGGAAAGCCTGGGATGCTTCAGGCAGACTTCCCTAATCAGAGGTGCTGCCAGAGCCTGGCCATACCCACCCCGCTAAGCTCAGCATTTTCCAGGGAAGGGATGGGTGCTCTAGCACCCCCTAGCTTCTAGCCTGAGCCACTACAGGCATGTGCCTGAATTTCCTCAATCCAGAGAGAATGTCTCTTCAGTTACAAACCAGTTCAGCCTACCCAGGTTAGACTAACCTGCAAAGACTGAATCAATACAGGCTCAGACTTTTTGAATGTCTGCCCCTAGTCTAGATGTATAGTCATGAATTTTATGTCTAAGTAGTGTTTTATTAAAAATGCTTTTTCAAATCAAAATGTTCCATGAAAACAAATAAGAGTTTCAATCAGCTCCCACCAAACTCAGCCATATTTCCCTTTGAGGTTGCCTGACAGAGTATTGGAAAGCCAGGCTTCTACTGTCTGGAGGTCCTATAAACCCCACTGAGACTTTGACATGCCCAGCTAGAGCCATAGGTCATGCAGTCTATCCCCACCTCATGGGGACAGTCCAATGAATCCCCAGGAATCAGGATCTGCCAGCTCATCCATTTCCTTTGGAGGAAAACAAGTATCATAGTGAAAGCAACTGATGTTTCCAAATTTTTCACAGGTTCTTTCCATGCCAAATTCCAAAACATCTACTTTGAATTCCATTTGGAACAAAAGCTTCATTGAAACATTCATATGTCTCCTGGGGAATAGACTGCGTTGCAGTTGACTTCATTGCGTGATGTTGAGTAAGTCACTCGGCTCTTCTGTGCCTGCATTCATGATTCACATACAGGGATGGGGTAGATCTAGTGGGAGTGCACTGGTGTCAACACCCCCCCCTTTCAGTTGAACACACTGTGTAAGCAGAAGCCAGGGTACTAATTTCAAAATCCTCAAAGCAGGTAAGGATTTCCCCCATCTTCCCCTCCATGTTCAGTGGCACATTCCCTCCCCTCTACTTATCATCCCTTGGCCCCCCCACCCATTGCTCCTGCTGTCTCTGGCTGTTCTGGGGGCATGAACAAGAGAGGAGCTATATCACTGGGCTCAGCCAGGAACAGCAACAGTAGCAGGTAGTTCCCTCCCTCTTGCCTAATCCCACTGTTGATGTTGCCTTCCAGCCCAGGAGCAGGCTCAGGGAAGGGAATCCACCGGCTGCTGCTGTTATCTTGAGATGAGCTTATCTCCACATGCAGCCTCACTGGAGAAAGGCAGGAGTGACTCCCATCTGTGTCAGCTGGGAACAGTGGCAGCAGTGAATGGGGGGAGGGGAAGGGAGGAAATATAAGGAGAAGGAAAAGAAGGAACCATTCTGCTGAGCATGAAGGGAAAAGGTGGGGGGGGAAGGGAAGATTCTTACCTGCTTGAGGAACTTAAAATAAGTGTCCCCCACTGCTGGTCCAGTGATACAATTTGTCTGATCTGCTGTGGTGGAGAGAAGGAAAGAGAGAGGCTGGGGTACAGCCACCCCTCCAGCGCAGGACAATGCTCCTGCACCTTAAGCATCCAAAATCCTGAAGTCATCCATGTATAGGTAGGATAACTCTTCCTTTACCCAATTTGTCCATATAGATCATAAATTCTTGAGAGACTCTTATTCAGCTTTTGCATACTGTGAAGCAAGAGAGGCCTTAAATCCTAGTCAAGGCTTTTGGGCATCAGCATACTAAGAAAATGAGATGAAATGCTAGTCCCTGTTCCAGATAGGAAAAGAAGGAGCTGCAATTAAATGATCTCTATCCAAACTCTAATGAGTGATAATTTACAGTTCTCCAAGTACAGAATGCAGGTTCTGTTTTTAGCACTGAATGTGAAAAAAGTAAGTACCCTAAGAAAATACAGAATAACAATACCAAGGGATTAAACTGAGTGAGACTTTTCTAGATTTACCGTTCAACACCAAAAGAGGGACAGCTTAAATTAAACCTAATTAATCAAACTAATGCACTTTGTCACAAGTAGGCTAGTTTTAGCTATTGCACACAGTTTCTCTGTTAATTGTCATGTATAAATGTTCATTAATATGCTGCCCTTGATGGTTCCAGTCTGTCCTAGCAGTGACATTCTCATTACAACCATGTTAGCTGCCATATTAAAAAAAAAAATCTGCCTCTTTTCTGACAACATTGCTATTCAGTGAGAGAGGAACACAAATAAGAACCCCACTGCAGCAGCTACTAGATATGATAGTTATCAGATTGGAAATGTCTTTTACAAGGCTCTGATACCAAGAACAAAACATCAGCAGGTCTCATGTGCTCCTGTAGAACTGATTACATTAGATAATTTTATCTTACTCACTGAGAGGCGGGAAAGGCTGGGTGTGATAAATGGCTATTGTTATACCATACCTGACCACTCTGGCACCTACCCAACCAAGCCTGATGATGATAATCAGGTAATGTCATTTGCATGATATCTGACAAAGGATAAGCCAGGTCCCACCCATCTGTTGGAAGGAAAACCCCCATCTGGTTGCTGTAATACCATGGAGTTACATTTTACTATTAAGAGAGAGCAAGAAAATGTTCAGAAACAGGGTTTTTACTATTATTATCATCATACTTACATGATGAAAGACAAGAAAGCAGCACTTGTGCTGAAGCAGATGGCAGTATTCTTCTGTACATTGCAGCCTGGAAAACATACACTGTTAAAAATGACAGTCTTCTCTATTGTTGCCAACATTTTCAGACTTTGATTCCTTATGCTGAGCACATGCATCTCCCTGCAACAGGGAACCCTAGGCCTGTTACCAAAAGACAGGTTGGCCCTGTAAGACCAGAACTTTCTGGACACAGCATGCTGGTAAGGTGGGGGTTAAAAGTTGAGCCTGGCCAGCTAGTCAGGTGACCAGAAGGGGGCAGGCCAGGACTATAAAAAACTTGGGCTGGGCAGCAGTAGGGGCTAGCAACCAAAGGGGAAAAAGTGAGTCCCAGAGCTCCATGGACAGGCTTGGTGAGTGGTCCAAAGGCTGGAGGAGGGGAACTATGAAGGACCCCAGAGCGATGGCAGCAACCCCCAGAAGAAGGACTGTAGCCAACGGTGGGAAGCAGAAGCGCAAACCCCTGCATAAATGTAAGCTGGTGTGCTGCCTTCCTTAATCACGTTCCTTTCGGTGGCTATTATTGCCCATGGATGGGACTGTTCATATTTATTTTTATTTATTTATTTATTTTAACAACACCGGTGGTGTGGGTGAGGCTCTTGGGGAAGGAGGCAGCCTCATTGGGACCCCACTACAACGTGGGGACCTGGCACCAGTGTAGCTGCAGCATTTGGGGTGCACTGACCCCAGCACCAGAGAAGGCACAGTATTCAGGGTACATAGGCCCTGACATTAGTATGGGCACAGGATTTTAGGGTGTACAGACCCAGGCACCAGAGGGCACGATCCTAAAAGGCCAGGGTGGTCTGGTGCACCTGAGGTGTGGTTTTGGGTTTCTTTTTTTAAGACTGGGACAGCATGGGTTCAGGGCTGTTCCCCAGCCTTGAACTTGCAGCCCCCTGGCTGTAGGGCTGGTGGCCGGGCCTCTGGGCCAGAGAGACTGGGCTCCAGATTGGAGCAGAAAGGAAGGCCATGAGCCTTAAGACAAGAAAAAAAGGCTAGAGCCTCAGAGTCCAACCCTGTTTGGTGGGTTTAGAAGGGGAGGCCTAGCTAGAGAAAGGCAGGGGTCAAGGCCCATGGAAGAGGAAGACCCCCAACGTATTAAATATAATGGGCAGTCTCCCGCTTACAAGAACATCAGTATAATAATTTTCCATCAAGACATGGCAGATGAGTAGAGAGTGGGACACAAGAAACCTTAAAGGGGACTCCAAGGGCACCCCACATAGGGCGCAGATAACAGGGAAGGTGGCACTGGGGAAGGCAACCTGTTACACTCCCCATCTACTGAAGCACCTAAATTATGGCCTGATATACAAGGTTACTGAGAACACACTGAAATTCTCTGTGGGCGATTTTAAAAAAAAGCAAAGGAATTTAAGACTACAAATCCTTTTGATTTTCAATGAGACTTGTGCTCCTAAAGTGCCCAACATGGGAAAGCCAACCAAAATTGCAGTTCATTTTTGTTATGTAGATAACAGTCTTAGTGAATGCAGCTGGAAAGTCATTCAAGTCATTTGTAGTTCATGGATGTGTTAGCTTGAAAATTCTGCCCTACACCTTCCTAACTAATGTCAAAAACCTACAATGTTGACTCCTCCTTGAAAACTCATATTCTCCCAACATGTATGCCTTCAACATTAAACTATACCAAACACATGCATTTCTGGCGGGAGTCATTTGCAGCTCCCAGCAGAGGCATACAACTGCTGCACGACAATTAGGAGATGGTACCATTGTCAATGTGTTTGTACAATGACTGTAAAATTAGCCTGCATTGCACCAAAACACATTCAGCATTAGCAAGAGCCTCCCAAGCCTAGCAGCCTATTGGGCTAGCATGCCTCAGGCACACCAGTGTCTGTAGCCAGTAACACACAAGGAGTGGCATGACTAGTGTCCCATCAAGCTTCTTTTCAGTTCTCAACTTAAATTACCAAGTGCCTATTTACAGCCCCAGGCAGTCTTTGGCAAGAGTCTGAAGTGGCTTTGAACTCAAGCTTCCAGAACCACGGCACACTATTTTAATTGCTCTTCCTCTGGAACCAGCCCCATCCTTAACTACTGAATGTGTGTACAAATATATTGCATGAGCATTTTTTAAAAGAAAACTGCAGAACATGCCTATTCTTCTAAAAAGAAAAGCCCTCTTATACTGCATGCTTATGTATGTGCCAAATATATACATACATATATGGAAATAATAAAAATTATGAGAACTACAAAAGCATCTAAGATCAGCTCCCTATGGTGCTAGGCATTGTACAAACACACAAAGTAAAAAACAAACAGTTCTGCCTCAAAAATGTTGGAGATGCAACGTTTGGAATCTGGCTGATGCACATTTTATAGAGGTTGCAAATATTTTAAAGCAGGAAGGAAAATCCTGAGCTAATATTGCTAGCTCATCAAATCTAATTGGTACAAAAAGGATACACAAGTCATGGAAAGCAGGCTCTTACTTGGAAACAAAGGATCCTAGGAAGTACATCAGAGTCACAGCAACAAGGATAGCAAAAGCGACCAACAGAGCTAGGAAAAAACCCAACAAAACACTAACATTAGTTTCTAGGGGATATGGATGTTGTACCTCTACCCACCCCCCTTCCCTGTAACCACTCAAAAGATTAAAGTAGCCCTGCACCATGCACTGGCTCCCTGAAAAGTGGTACTGATAGTTGGGTATAAGGAACTGGCAATGCTTCACCTGAGAACTACATACCATTGCAGGCAAACAAACCCCTCCAGAATGGAAAAGTTGAGAACCTCTTCAACGAAGTAATATGCAATTCCAAAGTAACAAAAGTATGCCTCTTAAAGTACATGATTAAACTCTGAAAAGTCAGAGAGCGCCAAATATTGCAAATGGAGCCTTAACTCTGCCTTACAGTACATTACAATCCTAAGCATTTTAATGTATGTTAACTGCAGCTGCTTCATTTGCTTCATCTAAGTTACAATTTCACAAGTTGAGGAACTGGTACATTGTCTTAAACCAGGGGTGTCAAACTCACCCTACCCCCAGATCCAGGCCACAAGTTGTATGTTTGACATCCATCTTAAACTATATGAACTGCCTTTCACAAAGAGAAATGTCACATATAGGGTCTGCAGCCACTGTTTAGCTCATTAATATTCATTTCTATTATGGTATACATAAAGTCTCTAGTCATGTTGCTCGGTATCATACAGTAACCAGAAAACATCCTCCTTACCCCCAAAAAGTTATCCTCTTTTTTTGCCCAGCTCTGTTTTTTCTCTACAATGGTTCTGTGGGTGCCTTGGATTTGATTTATTTTTAAGCTTGTAGGTATCCTTATTGTCTTAATCCACAATGCCATGAGTAACTATTTCCTGTGTAACTGCATTCAACGGACAAAACTGATCAGCTGCAGCATTTTATAGCTGTTGAACTCAGCCAACAAGCAGTATCAGTTCATCAATTGTATCATGAAAGATGCAAGTACTAGCAAATATAATGCCATTGGAACACTTTCAGCAAAATTAATAACTCTTATGAATGTCTTGAGGCTTAAGGCTAAAAGATACAAGTCCAGAATTTATTTACTGTGATAGTAGCTCAAACCTTGCAAAAGGGGCCACTTTTATGGAAGTATGAACCAATTGCTGGATCCTAATTGCAGCATATAGTGTCATAAATGCTCTTGTAAGTTCTGTAGATTTGTGTCCATACAAAAGTTCCATCATCCTTTGCAAATTGATTCACAAGGTGAGACACAAAACTTCTGGAAAAGCAAGTACAGGACCTGTGAATGTAACAAAGCATTTTCTTGTCATTTGTTACATGCTATCAGTTTACCAGAACAAGAAGTGGCAGATGCTCAAGTGAAGATCTTGTGTTCACAGGCTTCTCTATACCGGCTTTTTGTTTCTTGTATGGGTAAAGCTACACCAGTGCAAACCCCCTAACATAAAAGTTGAATGAGCAGAAAAATGTCATTTGCCTTGGTTCAGCGAGACAAAATACAAAGGAAAGGTGGGACAAGTACTTTTTATTTTCACATCTCAGAATGCCTTGGTGGTACACAGCATGATATTGTTTTCAAAATATCCAAAATGAGTTGATTCACAAGGATATCATGATGCCACTCTTTACATTTGTGCTCGGTGGGTACAAGATGCCGCCAGATCACAACGGTAATATTTTACACTTGACTCGCATACAAATAAATACACAAGACCTAAGGCAACAGAGAAGTCCAAATGAGTGAGCTAAACAAACAAGATGGTAAAATCTACAAAGAAAATAAAGCAAGTAGAAAAGAGAACTACAAAGAAAAGGAGAAAAGTGGTTCCTATGAATTCAACTCACCTGCCATCAGGACCAGAATTTAAATTTTTTTACTGTATGTAATATATCCATGTGCAATCCATTAATTCAACCCATATTTGCCATAAATCCATATATGAGCAGCGTTTAGTTTATTATAAACCTCTTGCTAAAGCAGCAGCTAGATACTGACAAATGAGCCCTAAGAGAAAAGCAAAACTGCTCGTTTCCAAACACAGAGGTTGTTCTTTTGATTGTAAAAGATGGAATGAATGGGAAGCCAGACCAGAGTGCATATCAATTTCTTCTAAACCTTTTAAAATAGAAAACTACCTTACATACTTGAAGGTCTCCACACCCCAATACTCTCACACTGTTAATGCATTTAGCAACACAACTATCCCTCTGAAGTAGGAATATGCTATTATCCACATGTTTCAAGTGGGGAATTGAGGCAAAGAGACTAAGGGACTTATCGAAAGCTGTACAGAAAGCATAGCAGGGATCTGAACATAAGTTTCTTCTAATGATTTAATCACAGAACCAGCCATCTGTTTTATGGGGAAAAAATTAAAAGGTCTAAAATAAGAACAGAGGGACTAAAGACAATAGGCACTATGTGCCTCTGGCTCATTTTCCTACCAGATCTATCCTGTCTAGATTGCATTGCATTACTTGTGACTTACGCTTCTTTAACTTGTGAAATAAATACCGCAATGGCAACAATACTTCCTGCTCCTATTTATGCATTTCCAAAAGAAAGGAAGCACAAATTAGCATGGGTAAAATAAAATCTCATAAACCTTCACTAAGAGGTATAGATCTATATCTGGCAGGTATGTTTTGAAAAAGTTCAGTTATATGTACCATAAATGTGTGTGCGCTTCTTGACTCTTTTGGCTGGCTCAAGAAGCACTGTGAACCCTCTGGGAAAGCCTATTCTGAAATTTAGAAACTTTTAAACTTTCAACTTGATTGCATGGACTCAGTGCCATTTGGAAAAGATATCCAAAGGGAACCCAATCCTTCAGCTTTTGAAATTTTGATCTGCTCAGCTAATATCCTCAATAATTAACTCAAGCCTTCCTTTGGCTGGTAGCAGTACAAAGATATTTCTAAATGCAAGTATATAAAGGTAGGTTTAATGATATAAAGGCAGGCAACTTAACACATGGATGTAGACAGAAATTCATAGATGCTAGGGTTGAAAGGGACCTCAATAGATCATCGAGTCCGACCCCCTGCATAGGCAGGGAAGAGTGCTGGGGTTAGATGACCCCAGCTAGATGCCTATCCAACCTCCTCTTGAAGACCCCCAGGGTAGGGGATAGCACCACCTCCCTTGGGAGCCCATTCCAGACCTTGGCCACTCGAACTGTGAAGAAGTTATTTCTAATGTCCAGTCTAAATCTGCTGTCTGCTAGCTTGTGGCCATTATTTCTTGTAACCCCTGGGGGTGCCTTGGTGAATAAAACCTCACCAATTCCCTTCTGTGCTCTCGTGATGAACTTATAGGCAGCCACAAGGTCGCCTCTCAACCTTCTCTTGCGGAGGCTGAAGAGGTCCAGATGCCCCAGTCTCTCCTCATAGGGCTTGGACATGTATCTGTGTAATAGCACCAGTGGAAGGAAAGAAAGAAACCACCCCCACAAACCTAGCAGGGAAACCTAAATGAATCATGCACTCCTAATACAGCAGGTAGCTACATAAGGGAAGTGTGTGCCAACCTTACACTGGGCGCACAGGCCAAAGCCTTCGATGGTTTTACATCTACCTGACATATGCTGTATTTGAGCTATATATTTCTTCACAATGTTATATGGCGGGTGTTACTCCACAAAAATGAGATGTACCTCATCAAAATAAAATAATGCAGTAAGTCAGGCTGTACAGTCTTCAAACAGATCAGTAATGCAAAAGGTATATTTAAAAAGATACATTGGGATACTAGAAATCTGTAGGTTTATTCTCCTTGTCACTTGCACAAGTATATCTAGAAGCAACCCCACTGATTGCAGCTCAGCCCCCCTGTAAAAATATTCTCTTTCTGCCTATGCAACTATCAAATAGAAGGGCTCCCGGCAGCTCCTCTACTGGCAGCATCACTAACTAACGTAAACAGAAATACTTGATACACATGCCAGATGGACTCAGCAAAGATCTGGTTGCTAAAGTGAGGATTTGTATTGGGCGATATTGGAAATTCCAGTTAATAGAGTGTTCTGCTTAGTAAAATGCCAGTTAACACAAACTTTTACTGTACAAAGATATTTAAATCCTGATTTATTTGATATCTGATGCAAGAACTTTGGAAGTTTAGTAATGGCAGCACTGATCTCTGGATCCTGGGCATTATATTATGTGACTGGAGATGCTACAGCTACATAGGATTAAGCTTTCCTTGTTTTGATCGTGAAGGCAAGGGAAAAACACTGAGAACTTAATTCTCAACACAGGGAAAGGGGGACACTGCCATTTAGAGGGAACATTTGAATTAGAAGGGTATTTTTAACTTTATGTATTCCTTGGTTGATATGGATTCATGCTTTCCTGATTCAGTGAGCACTTAGCACAGCACATCTTAGAGTGAAGACAGTTAAGGGCAACAGAACCTTGTCTATGTTATTCTAATTTAAAATCATACATCTCTCAGTCTGATTCTTAGTACACGAGGGGTTTGTAATTAGTGATATGGAAAGTCTGTAAAGATGTAGCTTTGTACCTAGGATTAAACTGAAAGTGTTACTCGTTTGTTAATTGAAGATGTTTGTATCAACTAAAAGGTGTTTGTATCAACTAAAAATTGTATTCAGGGTGTTTGTATTAACTAAGAAAGACGGGGCGTGGCCCCATGTAATTTGCTTGACTCAGAACTCGAGACAATTCTCCTGAACTCAGAATATTATGAGAAGTGTATGTTCTTTCTGAAAGGCCAGGGCCCCAACTGAGAAGTCCAGAAGGTTATTACTTGATAAATGGGTGAATGATGGTATTTAATACATTTCACAAGCAATAAGTATATAAATTGTTGTCAAAGCACTATTTTAGAAGCATTCACTAACAAGGTATGTTCAAACATCACCTCCACAATAACCTATTGCTTATATTAAATATTACTAATTAGTACCACTACTTACAAATTATCAGTACAATGAGCTCAGTTTTATGCCTGACCTCACTGTCAGTTGCTGTGATATAAATCTGAATTAATAAATCTGGGGGGAAATCATTACATACATTAGGTGGGGGGATACATACATTAAGCGTGTATCACTGTGGTCAGCCCAGTAAAAACTTTGTTTTTTGATCATCATTGCAAAATAAAACGTAACAAAATGTTAGGATCCATGAGAAATGTTAATGAACATAATACTGAAATATTGAGTGGAGGATTCTTCCTCCTTTGTAAAACAGTTTTATAAAGACTTGAATGTTGGGTGATGATGTAATTCAACATCTCAGTACCCTAACATTTGTTCCTGGTCACTTTAGATTGACTGAATCTGTGCCTGTGCAGAATAATGTTAAAGAATAACCATTTATCTCATAATCTGTGATTTTTTTTTTTTTTTTTTAGTCTTCTAAATCCAGGTGTGGGCAAATCTAGGCTGGAACAAATATTTCTAGAGTACCTAGACTGAAATTGCCAATTAACTGAAGTTACCCAATTGATTGTAAATCTGCTAGCTTGAGTTAAAGGCAACAAAATAACTAATGTAAAAAAACAATTTTTAACAGAAATACCAATACTATGACATAATATGTTACTATAACATTGCTCATGCTGTTTTGCTTTATTCGATAAACATTTATCAGACTTTTTAGTTTGTTCTTTAATAAAAAAGTTGTTGGGGTGTTAAAAAAATTAATCACAAAGCTTATAATTAATCTATAGAAACTCAATCGATGCACCTGTCATAGGACAGGAGCTTAGTAGGACTAAACTTTCAAATGGACAAGAAGAACGTGCAGTCTCATTAGACGGGGTTTTAAAAATATAACACAATATCTCTGTTATTAAAATAAGTGCCACAATATGGTCTCTGCTGTATAATACAAGGTAATTACAGTGGTTAAATGAAAAAAGAACACACCACACACTCGAGGAACATGAATGTTTTGATTAACTCACCAATGTTCTCATTTAAATTTTAGCCATTCTATAATACTCTGCTGCAAAACAGCACAAATGCCAACAGCATAAGAACTAAATCCAATGCCCTAGAAATAATGATCACTTCACTGCTGATGTTCCACTTCTTAAATGAAGAGCTCAACTGTGAGGCAGCCTTGACGCAACCTTTCCATTTTCTTACCTACAAAGCTCTTTATTTACCTCACAGGGATACAGTAATTCAGTGATGGGGATTATTTTACTAAGGATTGTACAGCATGGTGTACAGCATTTTGAAATGCTACACAGAAGTGAAGTATTATTAATATTATTGCCGCAGCAGTACATTGTGCCTCAGAGTGCACAGTCAAAGGTAGGGGAGTTCTAGTTTTACCTATTATTTTCTTAAAGGAATCAGTTTTTCAACAGTCTGAATCTAACCAGCAGTTTTACTAACGATATACGTTTACGTAGTTGTAGCAGACCTTGCTGACCATCCATCTTTGCATCTCTCCCACACTACTATTTTCTGTAGTACTGTAACAAGGGGCCTTTCCGGGGCCGATTAAGAGTTGGCCCACCCACTTGTTCCCGAGCTAACCGCCTGCCTCTCTTTCCTGCTATGCCTTGTTGTTCAATAATTGGTGGCTTAATTAGGCGGGAAACTGTCCTTTTTGTGGCCCTATTCTCCTGGGCCTACATATGCAGCTCCAACCACCCCTGTACTGCATCCTAAGCCTTGCAGATGATCCACACATACAAGATGTTCCCTCATACCATGACTGGCTCTCACAGGTACTCCCACTCCCTCCCTGGAGCAATAGGTCATTGTGGTCTCCCTTCCTGTAATTTTTGACCCACACTCAGCCTCCTTGTGGTAGAAGACTTATCGGGGTCAGGACTCACCCCTAGCTTCCTGGCTGAGCCCCACTGTTTGGCCTCAGGCCCAACTATGGCCTCAGACATCCGAAAACATACCTTGGCCTACTCCACACAAATGGGGTTCCTACTATACCCACTCTAGGGCCTCTACGCCATGCCCCACCCTGAAGTCTTCTCATCATCTTCACAATAACTACTCAACTACTCACCCTTGCACTGCCCTTCAGGCTTATTCCCAGTTCAGCCCTACTCAATGCGCCCCTGGGACTGTCCTTCAGGCCTACTCAGCCCCCTTCACACACAGCCCTTCAGACCTACTCCCATTCAACCCTACTCTGGGCGGGGCCACCTACATCCCTGCCTTCTCAGGGCCTTCACAATGATCCCCAACCAGGGGCCTCCGGGGTCTTCCTTCCCTGTGGGCTCTGGTGGCCACAGCCATGTCTGGCCCCCACTCCTCTCTTGGGGTCTTTCACCCCTAGGGCTCTGGTGGCCATTCCCATGCCTGGCCCTCATACCCACCGAATTGTGAGGGCTAGGGGTTAAGGCGCCCTGACCTGGCTTTCACCAGGGTGGTAACTGGCCTGGCATTTCCTGGGGACTCCTGCACCTCCAGGAGTCCCACCAGGCCACCCTTCCCTGTCAGGGTGCATTTTTAGGTCATCCACAGGCCCAAGAGCCTCCTGCTCTTACCTTCTAGGTCTTCCTGCTGCAGCTCAGCCAGGCGATTTTTCCGCCTGGGCCACCAGTAGCAAACTGCAGTCTTTATATCCCTTGTTCTCAAAATGGCTACCACCATCAGCCACCTGCTAGCTGCCTGACTCTACCCTTAAAGTGGCAGGTACCTAAAGGTGCATTGCCACAAATACTATTAATACCTAGACAAACTTGATGTTCTTTGAAGTCTCTTGCAAACCTCTTGGGGGTAATCTTTTCTATTTCCCCTGGTTCAAAGAGATTTGGCCTTGTCTATTTAAATGATTTTTACATAGTTATGATGATAAGCTTCTATAAGCTTGCAAAATTTATATGTATGCTTCAATTTATTAAGTCAATGGGACCATTCAGATGCTTAAAGTTAAGCATCTGAATAAGTGCTTGCAGGAAGGAGACCTTAAAGAAGAGGCTTTCCAAAATCCCTCTAAATTAGCCTACCCTCTCCTCTTAGGAATTTGATTTGCAGCCAAACTCTCTTGACTGAGAATGTGTTATGTTCAGTTCTCACATGTTTTATCCCAAGCCTTATAAGCTGTTTGTCCCAAAGGAGCACAGCTGTTTTGGTGAGATCTATTGTGAAGTACTGAATTTTGCATTAAGAGAACAAAATAAAAAAAGCAAGGGCATATTACAAACTATTGAATTAGTTTCTAAACTGTTATTTAGTTTTAATATCCTATGTGAAAATAGAACAAAGCTGTGACAAGCTTTAAGTTTAAAAGCAACAATTTTAATGATAAACGTTTTCTTTATTTTAACATTGTCACTTGGTCTCTTTGTTCTGGCCTCTGCAAATAACAATGCCTGATAAAAGGGAAATGTTCATTTGCTACAGGACTGCAAGGAATGCAACTCTAGACCAATTAGCATTTGTATTATCATTTCAGGAAGTGATTTATAACCCTGGCTGCATTTTGAGCTATCTTTTGGAGAGATTAAGTTCAGACCTTTTATTCCTCTGTCAACTCAAATTTGTCTGCATGGGAAGTTACTGGAAAAGATGGCTCAACATTAATTTCAATTACAGCAGGGTGAAAGCCCATTCATAAATATTGCCTTCGACAGGCTTCATTTTTGCTTCTTGAAGAGTATCTTGGGTAGCCACTACAAACACTCTATTCAAGATGAAAGGGCTTAAATCTTTGCAGCATGACTACTGCTCAGAAATCAGTAGTCCTGGAGAATGGGACTTGTTTACATTTTTTTTTTTTAAGTGTTTAGGCCACACACAGACTCCAAATAAGGTTTCATTATATTAAAGCCTTTTGCAGAAACCCCACTCCCTGTGTACATAAGCACTTCTTAAAAAGAGAAGGAGACATTCTGAAAGACAAATGTCATGGCTAGTTTTGTGGTACCTAATGACAGATTTAAAAAAGGCAGTACACATCTAATGTTTCTTTCTTTTGCTAGTTCCTATAGAAAAGCAGATTAGATTTTGGTCCCCAAACTTTAATAGTGGTCTTAAATCCTTGGGGGGGGTGGGGAAGTGAAGTAGCTTACTTGGCATAAATTTCAAATTGCTATAATAATAATTTTATTGTGATATGGAACATTCTCCTCCTGAAAATTCAAAAAGGCTTCAAAGTAGGTATAATGTGTGTAAAAATAACAGATTTACAATAATTTCTCCTGGAAGGTAATAACAGAAAGCATACCATGAAAGTTAGTTTCACTGTCTGAAAATAAATGGGATCCATTTATCTACAGCACTTTATATGTTTTCACTTACCATATTATTCAAGTAGTCTCCAAACATTAAATATATTTAACACTAACCCATGAGGTACAGAAGTGCTGCTTTACCCATCTTACAGACTGGCAATTGAGAGAGAGAAGCTAGATGATTTGAAAATGATCACAAACAAAGTCAGTAGCAAGCAGGGAAATGAACCCAGTGTATCCCAGGTGCAGGTCTCAACTCCCAGGTCTTAATTCTTCTCCCTAGCTGCATAACATCTAGGTCTTCCCATCTGTAGCTTTTGTTGTGTTTGTCCTTGTTTCCTGCCTGTCCTCAGTCTCCTTTTAGGCTGTGCTGACTCTATTGACCTTAATTTGGTCACAGACTCTAAAAATGTCTACTTTTCCAATTGGAAAAAATGGAGTATGCCTAGGGAATACCACTCTACCAATCAGCCTCTATTGTACAGCAATAAGTGCCTAACCCCTGGCCCATGGGCCAGATCCTGACCATGGCGCCATTTCATCCAGTCTGCTGGGCTCCTCATGGGTCCAAAAATTTGGTGATAGGAGACCAGTGGCCCTGCTCCCCTCATCCAGCAACAAAATTTCCTGACCCATGGAGAGCTCTGGGTGCTGCATTAGGCACCCAATCCCAAAGTGCAGGGCCAAGCAGAGGTAGCACTGGGCTTCAGGGCCCAATCCCAATGCTTTGGCAACTGGAAGGGGTAAACTGACCACCTTTTCGAAATGAAAAGGTAGGACAAATGCCCCACCTCTCCTCCTTCTGCCTCTACTGGGGGCACAGCCAAAGCAGAACTGAATGGAGTTGGAGAGATGCAAGCTACCTGCTGCAGGCTCAGGGCTCCCCACTCTGCTGCCTTTCCCTTGGGACCCCCATGCCAGCTGTGCACCCCCGCCCACCCAGCAGCAGGCACAACTCCACACTGCCACAGCCACCACTGCTGCTAGGCAGGGAGGGGGCACTTTACCACTGGGGTGTGGACAGCAGGGCAGGGAGCCCCAAGGCTGCAGCAGGCAACTCGTATCTGCCCCTGCCCTACACAAATCTGTGAGGGCACGTGGCCCCCCCCACACACACACGTCCCTCCCCCACCTCCTGGATGACCTGCCTGTGGTTCTGTCCTGTTTCCATGCACCACCCTGGCTGGGCAGCGCCCCCAGCTCCAGCCCCTGCTACACTCTCTGCCTCACCACGATTGCCTCAGTCTTCCTTCCCTATGCTCCCTCCTCCCTGCATTGACATACCTACAGGGAGCTGCTCTCCATGCTGCCTAGCTGTATTTTTGGCCACACGTATATGTGCAGGCACACACATGCACATGGTGCCCCCTGCATCCCCCTCCTGGCAGCCCCAAGCAGCCTACAAGAGGAAGCCCACTGCTTCCCAAACCCAGACCCCTGCACAACACTGGGAAAAATGCTGTCCCAGTCATGCAGCCCAGGACTGGGACTTGAGCTTCCCATTCCAGGACTCTCCTACCCAATTAGAGATGGGTGGTCACTCTAGGGAGGGGGTGGAAGCTGGCCCCTTGGGACCAATCCTAGCACAATGAGGCAGGAGAGGACAGTGCCAGGCCCCGGAGACCAATTCTGGCATGCTGAGTTTGGGAGGGCATTTCCAGTTCCCTGGGGACCAAGCCCAAAACACTGAGGTGGGAGGGAGTGGTTCCAGGTCCTTGGAGACCAATCCTGGAGGGAGTGGATAGTGCTAGGCCCCAATACCCACTCTTAGCACTAAGGGCAGGGAGAGGGTGGTGCCAGGCCCAAAACCTGATCCTAGCCTGTATGGCTCAATTCACCCCACAGACCAGGCCTGCCCCACTAAACTGTTTGGTCCCACTAACCAGGTAAGTACCCTGGTGTTGACTTTAAAAAGCTCAGATAATAAATAGAAGCATAGTTACAAAACACACCACTAATTTTCAAATATTTCAAGGAAAGAATTGTCCATTTGTAAAACTACATGAAGCAAAATATAATACTCTCAACAAATGTTTTTCCTAAGGGCCCCATTCTTCAACCTGTACTCACTTAACAGAGATACACAAACTGGTCTACTCAGGATTCATAAGCTCAACATGAATAAGGTGTGCATCCCCTGATCCTAAATTTAAAGAAAAGAGAAGAGAAGGGGAGTTGAAATAAGTCTAAGCCTAAGGCCATGCACATACAATTTTTATACCAATGCAAGTGGTCTTTCCACTGATATACACACAAACTACAGCCCTGCATGATATAACTAGCTCAAATACAGTGCAGAACTAATCCAAGAAAATTAGGGAGCAAACCACACTGATGTAGGGCAGCATGCGTCTTTCACTTACCCTGCATAACTCCTGTGCTGAAGGCAAAATGTCATTATATGTTCCATAGGCAGCTAGAGTAAGGCTCTGCAGTTGGTCAGCTGTCCACTCTATCTTCTAGTGGAATTTATATTGGTATATAAACCAGCGCAAACATGTTGCGTCTCCAGGCCACAAAATGTATCTTTAGGTGTGAGACCAGCACTATTACAACTTCCTACTTTCTTTGCCACTGTTCACTTGCATACACTTTGCTACTGTAAAGGTTTTATTAAAATAAGTACTGCACATTAGGTAATTCAATTACAGTCAAAGGCAGACTGAGTCTATATAAAGTCAGACATTATACAAGAAAATAGCAACGTTCTGCTGAGTTATTTACCAAATCATTTGAAAACCCATTTGTGTCCAAGTTCTTTTCTATAGTATCAAAATTCTGGTCAGTTGCTATTGTCTGAGCAGAGCAGTTTGTATAAATACAAGACTTACTAAGAATACTTACTAAATAACACAGTGAGGTTCTAATAATTCTGTGTTATTCTTTTTTCTGATAGACCTTCATTTATTCCTGAATTATCTTGAGAGAAGCTCTGCTTTATCAGAGTCCTTCCTGCTGGTATAGAACAAATATTTTAGCCCAAACGTAGCCATAGTGAAAAGTGTCCAAATATTCATAATAGAAAAGAATCCTGTTTGTCCATACAGCAGGGAAACCAAAGATATCAACACAAACTTCCACGCTGCCTAGTTAGAAACCTCACATCACAGGTAGTTTAAAAATCTTTACCTTCCTTACTAAGAATGAAAACAAAGGTTTTTCTGAGAATCAGCAAACACTGTAGGTGAGTAATACGGACACAGACTCTGTCCGTATTACAGACCCTTCCCAGTAGGGGCTAAACTGAGACCAACAATTTTCTGACAGAATCATATCATATACTATCTACTACACTATCTTGCCTCTGTCAGAGATGAGCACTAGGTGTTTCAGGATGAAGGTTCAGGAAACTACCACCATAGAAACTGGAGCTTAGTTTAAATCCTGAAACATGAAGTTTAAATCTCTCTTCCTAGTCACGTCCTTGCTCACCAGTCCTCGCAGGCTCTCCAGTCTCCTGCCACTGTCCCCAACCCTCTGTCTGGGACAGTAACAAGAGCAGTCTTGCAGCAGCCATTGCTGACAAAATGAACAACAGTTAGAGGTTTGAATGTGGCCTGGTCAAACAGGGGAAAAAAATTGGTTTGTACCCTTTTGTGATATTAGTTGTAATTACAGATATTTTTGCTCGGGATCTAAAAATTTCTATTTTGCCTGGTGGTACTTGCATGATGAAACAGGGCAAATAAAAACTCCCTTTGTGACAAGTATTGTTGCAAAGTAATCATTTATGTTTTCAGCAATGTTCCCGCCTTCCTTCATTGCTCTCCTTAAACCCTGTTGGCCCAGTTATTATCACAAAGATTCTTTTGCAGACTTCTTTTTCTATCAGATCTTATTGTTTTATCATAATGATTTATTCCTTAGATGTTACCCTCCCTCCATGTTAATGCATTTAAGACAAAAATATCTGAATGTTAAGACAGTAAAAGATGAGCTAAGTGTACTCTGAGCATCTCAAACTTAACCCTCTTTGGGCAAGAACCATCTCTGGCAGGTGTTACACAGCTCACGTTACAGTAACTTCAATCTGCTTCATGGGGCCAATATAAGCCATTGCAGACCTTCAGTATCCCAGTGTGCACTGCTCCCTTCCCCAACCCACACAGACCATTTAAAACTCTACTAACGCAGGCTGATGGAAAGCCAGACAACTGCAAGAGACTGAAGAACCGCAGAGCAGACTTGGCAGTTCCGAGCCATGCCCCTGCTCACCAAACCTCTCCAGTTCTCCAGCCTTCTGCAGTTGTCCAGCTTACCAGTCTCCTGCAGCTCTCTGTCTATCTGGGGCAGTAGGAAGAGTGCACAGAGCAGGGAATGAGATGAGCAATATCAGGAATTTTCAAAGTGACCTGCACCAACAGGGAAGAAACTGGTTTGCACCATCTCGTTATCCATCTTTCAGAACTGCAGTACAGTACAGACTTGGCAGCTCCTAGCCAGGCCCCTGATCACCAGCCCTCTAGCAGGAAGTCAGAGCTGTGCAAGTCAGAGACGATATTAACCCCTAACATGTGACTACTCACAGCACAGCTAATTTTAATCAGCTTACTTCTTTACTTTTTCTTTAGGAATTCTTTATTACCTTTACTTGTTACTGAAATCTCTCACTCTATAGCTTTCCATCACTCTGTCATTCTTGCTGTCTTATCTCCCACCAGAACTGTTTGTGCCCACGGTTACTTAGCTCCAGATATGACAACAGATGAGCCACTACATCCTGTGTGTTATTTCAGAGTAAAGTGAGAATAGCCTTTTCTCTTGTGTGCTCCAGACCTGTACGTTCAAGGAAACTATCATATTAAGTACCAAGAAATTATCTCTCTAAACTGTGTCCTGTTCTCATTTGACTAGCTTATGCACACGTAGCAAAAGCCCTATTATGATCAGTCAGTTAGATGTTGCAGCGTCTCATGTCTCTCTCAACGTTTAACATCTTTTCTTTATCAAGAGGTTGTAGAATTGCCCTATTTCTGAAGCTTTAGATTCTGCAGTTTAGCATTTTAACTATACATATTCAATATCTTTTGTGGCCTATTGTATTCACCTGAATACAAGATGACCCTGAATTTAAGATGACCTACACCCTCCGCCCCCCACCCCCAACCCATGATTAGATTCTATTCTTGGAAAAAATTGTAAATTTATTATAATTTTCCATGTATACAATCTAATTGGAGGATCACTTTAAATGTGTCCCTCCCCTCCTCCCCCCTCAACTAGTGCAGGCAGTGGGAGGAGGAGATGAGGGGGGCAGTAATGGGAGGACAAACAATAGGGAAGGCAGTAGGGGAGCATATGGTAGGGCAGATGACGGGGGGCCAGTAATGAGGGCATGCAGTGGAAGGGCAGGGGGAGGCAGTAAGGAGGCAGGCAGTAGAGGCAGCAGTGGGGGACAGGTGGTAGGGGTCAGGCAATGTAAAGGTGGCTGGGCAGGCAATGGGAAGGACAGGCAGCTTGCCCTCTGCCACCTGTGTCCATCCCCCACTTACCACTCTTGTAGTCTCCATACCTCAGGTCCCTACTTTCCCTTCCTCCACCCCCCGCCATACTGTTTCTGCTCCCCACAGTCTTGGGTCCCAGCCCCTCTTCTCCTGTCTCCCCCCTGCCCTGAATTCTCTACCCCCTGCCTGCCCCTTCACCTTCCCTTCACTTTTGCTCCACACTGGCAAACTCATTCCCTGCTATAGCCTGGGAGCACTGAGCATGACTCCAGCCCAGTCCTGTAGCAATGGCGTGGAACTGACACTGCTGCTACAGGGCTGGACAAGATCATGTGCTCCATGCTCCAGACGGCAGTAAGCATGTAGCCTGCTGGCATGGAGTAAAGGTAAGGAGTGTGGCAGAGAGGGAGGGGGAGGGGAAGAGACGGGGAGAAGTCAGACAGGAGGGTGACTGGGCACTGGGGACATGAGACAGCAGGATAGGAGCAATGGGTGTGTGCAGAGGAAGCGCCCAACTCAGGGTTGAGGCCAGAGCTGTAGCCAGAGCCACAGCAGCTGCCTGCTTCCAGCTGCCTCGTATTCTATTGTAAGATGAGAAATGTCTTCCCCACTTTGTCTTTTAAATCAAGTAAATATGGTAGTTTGTCTTTCCTATGTACTTTAGGGTCAGGTTTTACAGTAGTCAGTTGATTTTTAACATTTCACCCTGTTTCCATAAATGCCTTTTATGTAAGGCTCCTCCTCTTTTTTTTTACCAAGCATTCTAATTCACTCATGCTTCTTATATATGCATACAGAAATGCATGGATTTTATTTCTGACCAGTTACCAGTTGCATTGCCAACATCCTTAAGTTATCTCTGTTCAGCTTTCACACTCCTTAACTTCTGTTGACTTTCCCCCAGCCATACAACCAAGGGTGGAAACAAACATGGCCTGACGTCTCATCTGTGCCACCATAAAAATGTTTCTGGCAGCACAAATTGTGAGCAAACAGATGTTGCTAGGCTGTGCACATGAAGGGCAAATTAGTGACATAACAAAAGGTAATAAACTCTATGGCTTTATTGTGGCAAATGTCTTACCTTGGTGGCAGGAGAGCATAGGGAGAATAAGATGCCTGTATTCTCCCACCATCCTGAAGCAGGTGCTCTGGGGCTTCAGGGTCCCTCAAACCCTCCTCCATTCCCCAAAGCAACTGCCTGCTTTCCCTGCTAACAGAGATGCATCCTAGAGAATCTCAAGGGAGATGCCTCAGGATACCTGGTCACAACCACTCAGGAAAAAAAGGAACTCCTAAATGACTACTTTGCCTTAGTCTTTCACAAGACCAAGGGGAACAACATGCCAGGTAGGGCACAGAATGAGCAGTGCAGGATTGACCCCATTCCCACCACTGCCATAGAACTGATGTATGATCAATTAAAGAAATCAGATGTATATAAATCATTAGGACCGGATGTACTCCACCCAAGAATGCTGCAAGAGTTGGCCAAAGTAATTGCAGAGCCCCTGGCAAAGGTCTTTCATGGGACTCTGGAGAAATCCCAGAGGACTGGAAGAGGGCCAATGTTGTGCCCATCTTCAAGAAGGGGAAGCGTGAAGACCCAGGAAACTACAGTCCAATTAGCTTAACTTTTATTCCAGGGAAAATCTTAGAAACATTCATCAAAGAGGCTATATGTGACAAACTTGTAGAAGGCATGATACTGAATGACAGCCAGCATGCCTTCATCACAAGCAGGTCTTGTCTGACCAACCTCATTTCTTTCTATGATCAGGTGACTTGTCACCTGGATGAGAGAAAAGCGGTTGACATCATATACCTCGACTTCCAAAAAGCCTTTGGCCTGGTATCCCATGAGGTACTGATCAGAAAACTGGAGGATATCAGGCTCAACTGCAGGACCGTCAAGAGGGTGTGAAACTGGTTACAGGGCAGGACACAGAGTCCAAATGAATGGATTGGTGTTGTCTTGGCAAGATGTGGGCAGTGGCATACCCCAAGGGTTGGTATTTGGCCCAGTGCTGTTCAATATCTTCATCAATGACCTGAATGAGGGGGTGAAAAGCCCATTGGCCAAGTTCGTGGACGACACCAAGATGTGGGGTTGTATGGACACACCCGCAGATAGGCTGCAGATACAAGCAGACACAGACAGGCTGGCATACTGGGCAGAACGGAACCAGATGAGATTCAACGTAGAGAAACGCAAAGTGCTGCATCTGGGAAGGAAGAACCCCCAGCACACCTACAGGCTGGGCATTGCTAACCTGACCAGCACTACAAATGAAAGGGGTCTGGGGGTAACAATAGACCCCAACATGAATATGAGCTGGCAATACGACACAGTAGCCACTAGGACCAATATAACTCTGGTATGCATCAATCAATGTATCTCCAGTAAATCCAAAGAAATTATTCTCCCACTTTACTCAACACAGGTGTGGCCGTAGCTGGAGTATTGCGTCCAGTTCTGGCCGCCACGCTTCAACAAGGACTTGCTAAAGCTCTAGAGGGTCCAAAGAAGGGCCACCCATATGATCAGGGACTTGCCTGGCAAGCCATATGAAGAAAGGCTGAGGGATTTGGGACTCTTCAGCCTAAAGAAAAGAAAGCTGAGAGGGGGACCGGATTGCAGCTTACCACTATATCAGAGGCGTAGATCAGGGGTTCAGTGAACAACTGTTCACCATGGCACCCTGGGGGAAAACTAGAAACATCGGCCACAAACTCCTGGAAGATAGTTTCAGGCTGAACATTAAGAAAAACTTATTTACAACTAGGGTGTCCAGACTATGGAACAAGCTCCCCACAGAGGTGGTGCAATCATCTTCCCTAGAGGTCTTCAAAAGAAGACTGGCCAGTCACCTGGCTGGGGTCATCTGACCCCAAATGTCTTTCCTGTTCATGCAGGGGGCTGGACCCGATGATCCTTCCAGCCCTATAATTCTATGATTCTAAGGTGCTCCATATACAGGGAAGCATTCCCTGGGATTGTAGGAGAGAGTCTGGCTAAATGGGGATAAGCACCACTTTCTTCACACAGGCAGCCCTGTCCTGTGCCATCGCAGAAGTGTGGGACAATGGGCATTGTGAATTTTGCCCAGTGAAGCAGATCAGCTGTGCTGTGACACGTTGCAGCACAGCTGAGCCACTTCATTCAGCAACATCTATTTCTAGCCTGAGAGAACAATTTTCCACCAGTAGCCATGTGGGATTGAATGGATCAGCTAAAGAAAATAACTGTGGTTTGAACCAAACAGTAATCATGGTATAACCATATTAGTAAATGAAGATATGAGATAATTTATCTTCTGGCATGCCTGGGGTATGATGAGCAGGGGGAACTGCTTTCATTTGGAGATGTATTTTAAACAGACTCAGCAGCCTTTTTCAGAGGGTAGGTCATTTCCAGTGATGTAATGGATGGTTCTGCTTGGTTGCACCTTCACAGAAAACAGTCCAACAAGTAATTCAAACAATATAAATTTTCCCCTTCTCTCTTCTTTTTCTCCAGGCTTTTGTCCACTTCCCCTGGAAAAATCTGAAGTGATTTTGCCCAAAGGAAATTCTCCAGCCCAACCATTTGATCAGCTCCAACTATATCAGATAAAAACAGAAGCTGTGTTAGATCTTTTTAGTGTTACTCAGGAATTTATCCAAGAGAAAATAACTTCCAGCATCTAACAGAAAAGACATTTCACAGATGTTAATCAATTAACTATGCAGTTACCGTATAATAGCCCTGTACATGTGATTGGGGAATTGTAACTTGCAGCTCTTCAGCTGTCTGACACTGTTTATTGATTAGAAAAACAGATTGCTGTTCTTGATATTGTAACATGATATTTTAATTACTGTCTTACATAGCATCTGACCTTCAGTCCTTTAGAGTAAAATGAATCCACACAAAAAGTGCCTGAATACCCCCTTGCTCTCCCTCCCCCCAAAAACTCGGCTTATCAAAAGGGACATGGAGAGCAATTAATTCAGAATCTACTAACATTGCTATCCTTTCTAAAACAAAAAATAATAATCAGAGAATTTATAGTTGGTGAAAGAACTGAATGTTTTCCCAGCTACTCAATAATTTACTCAGAAAATCTTGCACAAAATGAAAAAAAAAATTTACTAAGATAAGAATCTTTTCAAACAGTAACCTGCTGTACCATAAACCATTGTGCTAGTCACAGTGGAGTGTTCTACTGCTCTCTATCCCTAGAATACAAGTCACTTCCCCCTCTTTAGGAGCATAACTCCTCCTACAATAGGATTTTTAGTTTGCTAGATTTTTTTGTTTTAAAATTTTATTAAATTTACTTGTTTTTCCCTTAAATCATTGCTGTTTAGGTTGTTTTGTTTCATAGCAAAGTTGGAGGAGACTAATAGAGACAGAAGAAGTGCAGAGCACTAATGCAAGCCAACGACGTTCTGGATATCTGCCCAGAAATAAATGATCTAAAACCATCCTAGCTAAGCACATACTGGGTATTAAATTTTTGTGTAATTTCTATGGCATTTGACAGTTGCCTCTGCAGTACCTATGTATTTCTACAGTGAATAACCAAACAGATGTTGTGAGTCTGTTCGTTCATGCTCTGTCTGCACAGCACAGAAGCAGCAGCACTGTGAAAGTCCAGGCACATTCAGTAACTTTGGCTGTAAACCCACTGCAACTTCCTTCTGTTGTACTTTCTAGATATGTCTTGCATCTGAGAAAAGCCATACTTACCAACACTGCTCCTGGGAAGCAAGGGAGAGGTCAGCTTTGAATGTTACCAAGACTTTTCTTCTTTCTCTCTTTCAAACATTGGGAAAGATTTGGGGGCAAAAAGCAAAAATACAGTAGTCAAGCTGAAAAACCAGAAAGTGGGTTACTCTACAACAGACTTCAGCAAACACCACAGTTGAGATTCTCAACAGTGACAGGAGGAAGAAAGCAACAGTTTTCCCCACAGGCATAACAAAGGAGCTGAGCGCCCAGAGCAGCTGTAAATTCTGGCTGCTGCCATACCGTTGGCACAACCGTGCAGCTGTGGCAGCAGTGGGGTTTTTTCTACCCCTGGCCAAGTCAGCATCCAAGGAAGCTACTCCAGTAACCCCACCCCAGTTCCACTACTGAGTTTTCTGCTACCTCTGATGAAAGACCGTGATTTCCAGCATATCCGATATCCACATGGAGCAAGACAAACTACACCTCTTAACACTGCAACCCACAATGGCAACTTTGACCAACAAACCTGACAACATGGACCTTATTTGCAAAATGCTTGTTGTTAGGAAACAGAAGGAGCATTCTATATGTTGGTTGTAGCTTGACTGTCACTTCATTCACACCCAAGTGGCAGTCTACCATCTGTTACTCCCTAAAGACTGGAAAAAGAAAGATTTTTGGAATCTGTGCCTGTTCTTCCATTGGACAACATGTTGAAAGGATTCCAGCCCACCACACCATGTTGTAGCTTAATACATGGTTTTGTGCTAGTACATGCCATTCCAAAGACTGATCTATACATCAGGTATAAAATATAGCATATACAGCAAATCTCAGTTATTCAAATATCAGTTTCCCTGAATGCTAATATCTAAAACTGAGTCATATCCTTGTTCAGGACACACCAGTGGGAGAGGACAGGACTCAGGTTAGAAACCACCAAGAAGACTTCCTATCATGGTATCCAGTACCGTCTTGCTGTTTCCCCCATCCATCTATCTGTATATATCTCCTCTCTTCCACTTTCACTATAAGGTTTTTGGGACAAGGATGGCCTTATTTGCCTGTAGACTGCCTAGCACAATAGGGTCTAGGGTTCCTAGGCACCGGAAGTGTCATGGGTGTCTGGTGCCTTTTGAGTCAGTGGGGGCACGTGCTTCCCCCACACCCCTCCCCCCCCAACACCAGTCACCAACCAGGGGTGGGGTGGTCCCCTGTGGCCAATCTCACTCCCAAAGGCCACTTCCAGAAACGATGCAGCCGCTTTTGCTGGAAGCCCCACTCCCTAGCTGCCACTCACAGGGGAAGGAACTGGTGCTCCTGCCTACTCCCCCTGCCCACTGGCTAAACAGGGAGTGCAGCCTGACAGGGGGTGCACCAGCGCACCCCCATGCCCCCCCTATATGTGGCCCTGGGAAGAGTACAATTAAGAAATACTAGCAGCAATAGATATTGGATAATTAGCCAAATTTTCTATCATATCTAATTCCTTAACCTAAGTTTGGTACCTAAATGCCTAAAGTTGGCACTTAGCTGACCTCCTAAGCATGGGTTGTGGGGGGGAGGAACAGAAGTGGAGAGTGGAAAAGGAGGGGAAACAAGCTTATAAATTTCAGCTAGTCCAACTCAGGGAAACCTAGACAACAGGCTTTGAATCTGGTCTGATCAGAAGGATGCTTTGCTAAGCCTGCTGGTCACCACTCCCTC
The DNA here is from genome assembly GCF_000455745.1 of Alligator sinensis. NCBI lineage: Eukaryota > Metazoa > Chordata > Crocodylia > Alligatoridae > Alligator > Alligator sinensis. Next base: position 694,743 of record NW_005841903.1, read on the forward strand.
TACTAAAAAACCTGCCTCTCTATGCATAAAGCAAAGATTTTTGTCATTAACGTTGCTTTATTAAAAGTAAATACTGCCCCCTTAAAAACAAAAGCCCTCCAATATTAAAAATAAATAGCAGACAACATCATGCTGTTGCTTACAGAACATTACATGAGTAATACTCTGGGTAATAATAAAGAGGCATATCATGGAAGTGTCCTTCATAAGGCACATCTAGAAGACGAGAGTAAATTAATGGTGACAGACAATTGTGTGCTATCATCAAGAGATATGATAGCTAGCATTCCTCAATAGTCTACTCTATTTTATTTTCTTCAGTGCATATGATAAAGGCCTCTTGGAACAATCACTTCTAAATATGGGTATTTCTGCATCATCTGTAGCTGTAGGGCTGGAACATCTGCTAAGGACATATATTTAACTCTATTCTCATCAGGCAATAGCAAGACCAACACATCCCATCATTCCCTGACAAACTGCTTCACAGAAATTGAGAGGCAGGGATTTTTCGTTATTCTCTCCAGAGAAACATGTTAACTTCCCTAGTTCTTCCTCCCTTCCACTGATCAGCTGAAGAGAAGAGAAAAGAAATGGAATGCAGCACTCGACATAATTATAATATTCTAAAAGCCTTAGTCTGTCTGTCCATAACGCACTCCGATTGGTTGTTCGCAATCTGATTGGTTGTCTGAAACAACCAGAGTGCTCTAAGAGCATTCTAAACAGGAGGTGGTGGGGACAGACAGAGAGGCCCTGCTCCCTGGAGGCAGTGGCAGCAGCCTGGGGGGAGGGGGAGGAAGCAGGGTGACATCTCTTGTATTCCATAGGAATTAGCATTGCAACAGTGCATCTTCACTGCAAATCAAATTATTAGAGATGACAGAATTTTCATCCCATTGGAAACTGCTACATTTCCAAAATGTTCATAGCACAAAAAAGGTCAGAACAGCCGTATCAAAACATCAATGATTTAAAATAGGGTTCAAGTATTGTTGCGCTATGATGGTTCTGGAAATGTACAAGAGGAACAGGGATTTTTGTGATATCATTTATTACTGTCTTGTTTTGTGAAGGAAGATAATGACAAGCTCTCAGGCATAAAATACCTTTCTACAGAACCTCATGTCCAAAGTGTCCTTCCTGAAGAAGAACACTTTGTGCCTGGAAGTTTGTCCAACCTCTCTCCCAATTATACGGTTTGTCTAATAAAAAATAAATCACACAAAAAAATCCTTGTCCCTCCAACAAGTTGCAATATGCAATTGTTACTAAATGACAATCTGAAATACCTTCTTCTTTTTCTTTTTTTTTTCCTTTAAAGGTCCAGGTTCCAATTCTAGTTTAGTGTGTGTGGACTCAAATGACAATTTTAATAATTTCTAGGGTAACCTTTTGCATAATTTCAACATTTCTCCATGAGGGCAATTTATGTCTTAAGATACTTTTTAAAATCTAGTTGCCTGTGCAGTTTTGTTTTGTTTTCTTTCCCCTTTTCATTTCTGAACACAGTCACAACTTAATGCAAGTATTTTCTGTGGATTTATGAAATGACACAATGTTTGCTTAGTGGGTCATCAGCTCCTCTCTTTTGGTCATTAGTCCCCTTGAAATACCTCACATTGAACATTACTGCATAAATGCTACACAGCTAAATGGATCAAACACATTCAGTTAAGTAATTTAAATAATTTACAGCATTTTTATGACTGCCAATATGGCATAATTCAGTTCTGTCAAAATCATCACTGTATAAAAGGCCAAATTTAACAACCTATAAAACCAATAAAAATCCAGATATAGAAACAAAACATACCATGAGGAATATAATTCTAATGATATTTGTTAGGGAATTAATATAGGCAACTCTAGTGACTTTTAGAAACTACCATGGTACACAAAGGCATTTCTGTAAATACGCTATTTTTTTGTGAGCATTCCAGGCTGCTTCTGTGACTATTTTAAAAAGACACGATATTCTAATCACCCATTTGTAAACAAAGCAGTAAATTGAGTTGTAGCAGAAAGTGGATGGGAATTTAGTACTTCAATTACAAAGTTACACATCTTACTAGAGCTACCAAAATGATCCAACCAAGATGGTGGTCCTCAACCTTTTTAGACTCAAGGAACACCTGGATAGACTTGACGCATCCTGCATAAAAATGCCAGCTCTTAGTTTTCCCTCTTTTTTGACTACAGAAAGATAATACAGCTCTGTTGCAAAGAACCCAGAAAGACCACAACTATGGATTTCTATTTGAAATCTCTGCATTTATCTTATTTATCAGCGAACAGCGGACAAGCCCTCCCTTATTCAAAAATCAAAACACTTGATGTTAGCCACCTCACTATTTATCATTGCCTCTTGAACTTCTACTTTTGAAAAAGAAACACATCAAGATCATGAGAGGTTACTAAGAAAGCATGGTGGTAAAGTGTGTTATAGAAACCAAGAACGGCTGAAATAAAGGCTAGATACTTCTCCAGATAGGATCTGTAAAATATGGGAAATGTTGATTTATCAGTTCAGTTTACATCCTGAATATATAAATTGCCTCAGACAATTACCCTGTCTTGCAAAGGACATTTTAACCACATCTACTCTGCCAAGCAGGTTTCTATGTTAGTAATTATGAGTTGTTATCCTCCTTGCATAATACATCTGCAGGTAGGGTAACAATAATTCTAATATATACATTTCAAAGATGTCTCAGAAGTTAGTATTCCCTGATTTCTCATCCTTTCTTCCTGAGACCCCATACTGTCATCTACCTGCTTTCCACCATTGTGACAGAGCACCTTTGGGGTGCTTGCCATTTGAGGGCTCTTGCAGGCTCCAAAGGGAGCCTGCTTTGGAACAGCAGCTGGGGAAAACCTCCCCCGGTTACATTTTCAAGAGGGGAGGTGTGTGGCAGGGCACTGTTGGTGCCTGCCACTTTAAGACCAGAGCCAAGCGGCCAGCAGGTGTGGGACAGGGCAAGGCTCTTCTGGGCAGGGGCTGGGCTCAGAGTGGGCGCAGGCAGCACTAGGAAGATGCTGCATCCACCCTAAATTTTGCCAAAAGACACCCGGCACATGGGTGGAGGCGTCGTGTTGAGCCGGGGCTGCACTGGGAGTGGAGTGGCAGCAAAATCTGGGGTGGATGCAGTATCCTCCCAGCATCACCAGCACCTGCTCTGAGTGCAGCCCCCACCAAGAAGAGCCCTGCACAGTCCTGGCTGCAGCCTGCCCCGCCCCACATAGATCTAGGGGGCACACACCCTCCCGGGGTGCAAGCAGCAGCAGGAGCTGCCTCCCCCCACCACAAGCCTTGGCTCCATCCCACCCCTGCCCCACCTAGGCAGTACGTGCCCCTGCCCACTCCCCCCTCCGGAGAGGGAGTGATCTGCCCCCCCAACCCCTTCCCTCTCCCCTTCCACTACAGCAGACTTACCAGCTGAAGGCAACTGTATTGGAAATTGGATCAGTATCAGCTGATATTTTTGGGATCAATACCGATAGCCATCTCTAATCGGTGCACCCCTAGAAGCTAGTGGACTGAGCACCATGTATTGACAACCCATAATAGGGTTGCCAGCCCTCCAGGATTGCCCTGGAGTATTCAGGAATTAGATACAAATCTCCAAGAGACTGCTAAGAGAGAAATCATAGGTCACTCTTTAAAATAAATATTAAATGTTGAATCTAATGTATACAGTAGTACAGTGGATTTTAAAAATGTAATAGTAATGTGCATTTGCCTTCCTGATGTAAAGTCTATACACTGTAATCTGTAACTGATGCATGCAAGCACACGGGCATGTTCATGTTGTGTGTTGCAGGCATGTTAGCATTCCAGAAGCCTCCCAGGATAGATTCAAATAGAGTTGGCAACTCTACCCATAAATCCAATATAAAAGCAGTCTCCAAGTCTTCTTGGATTCCCAGGTACAAGCAGTGGTTTGTGTTCTGTTTTCAAACCTCAGTCTCATGCAATGTACGGTTTCCTTTTTAAATTAGCCTGTTTTCTCCTCTTGACTCTTAACAAACCTTATTTCATCACATTCCCAGTGCTTGTTGAATAGCTTTCATGTCCAAAAGGAATAGTACAAAACGGGACTCTTCTCTAATTTGAATTCTCAGTCAAGAGAGCTTAGATGAAACAGCAACTTCCCATAATGTGTATGGTGGCCAGGGCTATGGATAATGTTCAAGAAGAGTTCCATAAAAAAAAACAGTTCAAGAAGTGGAAGCTAACCATTATGTAACCCATTAATCCAATGATAGAGCTTTTACTGCTCTGCGGGGTTTAAGTGAAAGAGAAAACCAATTCCAAACCCATAAAATGTACAGTTTCTCAAGAGGGCTTAGTAGAATTTGTTGTGGGCATTATTATTCAATAAGAGTCTTTCCTTTTATTTATATGGGAGACAAATTCTGGCCATAAACTCCATATGTGAACAGTTACTAAATATTCCAAAGCAAATATGAATTAAGAGAACAAATAATGACAGTAAAATTCTATTCCATTTCTTCCTTTCCTTACATGCACCAAAAGCATCAGGAGGAGGCTGGGAGGAGAGGGAGTCTCCAAATAGAATCAAATAGAGTCTTCTCCTATCTAGGTTCTCACCTAGATATTACATTCATTACCATAGGATCAAAGTGCTTTTCGGTAGCTTATCAAGCAACATGATGAACAAATGTCACACATTAAGGCCTCAGCTCTTGTAAAATACTAGATTTTAAATAAGCATCTGAGTACCCCGATCTTAAAAATTACTTGGTCCTTACTCAACAACAGAAAGTACAAACTACCAACACTAAACACACAATCCTTAACACCTACCATTAGAGATAATTTCAGTAAAAAGAAGGAATGAAACAGCATGCTAATGAAAATATTGTCACAGGGCAGAAAAAATGGTGCAATAGTTTGATTGCCAATATTAACTCTATACCTATATACTGAATTCTATCAATATAATACTCACATCAGAAAAAGTATTTATTTTATCCTACTCAGCATATTTTACATCTAACTGTAGTCTGTAGCTGTTGTAAAAGAATAAGTTATCCAGGAGTAAGGATTCAACCGCAGTTGATTAAAAGCCAAGGGTTCATGAAAATCATAACATTTAATTAAGTACAGAGCTAATACTGAAAACAAATAGTTATTGAAAAAAATGGATAGACCCAAGAAAAGGTCAGTGCCAAATGATTTTATCAGGCATCATGCATGTACAGGACAATCCTTAAATCCAGTTGGAGAGGTTAATGAACACTCACGCTCTGAAAAAATTATTTTTAAAAAATACAGGAAATGAAGCTGACTGCAAAAATACACCCATGTGGTAGTAATTGGTATATTTCAGACTGCAATTTGGTATTCATGTTTTCATCTCCTGCAATATGCATTTTAAACACAAACACACATGGAGATACTCATGTAAACATCCAACCTTGCATTTAAGAAAATAAATTTGAGTTAAGGCAAGTAGGTTCCTTCTCTGACACATGAACACTCTACCCAATTGATACATTTCATTACATCATTGTTATGCCACTGACAGTGATATGCTCATTATTTTTAATCTTACAGTTGGCATTTTTGGTGTTTAAATAGCAACGATTTGTAGAATACTTGCGTCTTCTAAATAAATAGCTACAAAAAGGAAAAAAAACCAACCTCCCCTCTCCCCCCGACTAATGGCTTCTATAGATCTTAACCTGGAAAAACAAATCAATTATAACAAATTACACACACACACACTCCTATTATTGGTATGAAAATTACTACCAACTTGTAGCAGTGATTTCAAACTGTTCAATGGAAATTACCATCCTTTCTGACATTATTAGGATAGGAAGATCAGACAATGTTAACTCACTATTAAAAACTAAGGCTACTGAGGTAAGAACCAAACACCATTTTCATTGTACCTGAACTTCATTTTTTATTACTCCCACCCTCACATGTTCAATGACCAAGGTGAAATAGCCCTGTATAGTATAAATAAGAGGGAATATTAGGTGGTTATGACAGATTCTGTAAAAATTTCATAAACCCTTTCAAGGAGAAAGTTGTAGTAGAGGTAAAACCTAGCCAGGCTGGGATTTTACCACTGACTTCAGTAAAATTATGATTTCCCTCTCCATTCCCGAGTTAAATAAACCTTACGACTCATCGGAGGCAAACAGCTTTTTGACAAGGAGAGATATATCATTATCATCATTAACATTAATGATAGAGAATAAGTTTATTTTTCATGACAGCTTTGCGACACTAGCTTTTATGTACTTGTTTGGTATTTATTGAAGATTGGAAAGTGTGAAGCCAGCTCCTGGCTTTCTCAAAGTTCAGAACTATTTCTAGCATCACCAACAATGTCTGCTGGTGTACTAATCTTATCTATTTTTTTAAGAGGAGAAATAATGCTTGTACTCAAATAAAAAGCATTAAAAACTGAGAATTATAATATTAGAATTTTTTTAAAGCCTTAATCTGTCTGTCTGTCTGTCCATAATGCTGTATTCAATCTCTGACAAACAGCCAATCAGATTGCAAAGAAGCATTTGGACAAGTGGTGGCGCGCTTCCATGATGGCGGGACACAAGGGATGGGGAGGCAGTGGCAGCAAGGAAGCAGACTGAATGGGGGGCAGGGGTGAGGCCAGCAGTGTTCCCTGATCCCTGCAGGATCGGAATGGAGCGGAAGGGGAGGGGCAAGGCCACCAGAGCTGGCCTTGCTCGCCCCCCACCTTCCTTGCAGGTGACAGCAGGGGGGAGTGGG
>NW_005841903.1:701943-711061 GCF_000455745.1 Alligator sinensis
GGGGCCCAGACAGTGGGGGCACAGGGCTCTATCCCTGCCCCTTCCCTCCCCCATCCCATCATTCTTGATGGGCAATTGGCTAGTTAATAAATAAATACAGAACACCCAGAACCCCAGATTGACTTGGGGTTCTGACATGTGCCAAAACAGCAAATTAAGGGCATGGGCAACATAACTGCATATATGGTGCACCTTGAGTCACCAATTCATCTCATGAAAATAATCAATGCAAGTGCTATGTGCTGGTGTGCAATGTTAGCAGAACCTCAGCAAGGAGGCAATGTGTTTGATGTTACAGGTTACCTTTATACAACCATAAAGGCACTTAAAATGAAAGTATTCATCTATTACAGGCTGATAACCTGTCCTAAGTCTTCTCTAAATGTTGTAGAGTTATGCCATGCCAAGTGAAATTTGTCTTTGATCTGTTTTGCCCAAGTGGTCCCAGGTTATTGTTAATCAGCTCCCTAAAGACAAAGCATCAATTTGCAGTCCTCCAGAATCCTAAAATGCATAGCTCCCAGTCACTCTACCCCTTTCCACCCTCCAAACTTCTATTCACCCCCCAACTACCAGATGCCTCCATGCTGAAAGCAGCCCTCTCAGCAGCTTCAGTGCAGCTAGACCATAAAGTCAGGGAAAGCAGGCTTCTCCCAGCTCCTATATTCTCAGTGCCAGAGGTTATCCCTAGTGACAAGGAAGCATGCTTCCCTGGGCCCACCCCCACCCCACCAAGCCTTCCATAGCCCCATCTCACCTGCACTGGATTTGCAGGGGTCAACAGAAAGCTGCTCCCCCCCTCCCCACAACACTCTACTACCCTCCTCACCAGGGAGAACAAGAGAAAAGAACCAGAGGGTTGTGGGAAAATTTCAACTAATAACAACGAAAGTGAGCTTAATTGAAGTTTTCCAAACCATGCACCCAGCTTAAAGGAGCAAGCAACCATGAGCAAGGTTTGCAGGGGCTGGGATGGGGCAGGGGACCTGAGGTCCAGTCTGGCGGCGCTCTTTGCAGACAGGTGGCATGGAACCAGCCACCTGAGCTCTGCTCACCAGTCCCCTACTTCCAAGTGCTTGCCAGGCCCCTCCTACACCCCCCCCCCCAAATAACAGGGCATACAGTCCCCATGCCTTATAGCCTGCATAACCCCTTCCCTCCCTGACCTGAGCCCCACTCAGAGAGGGCAAAACTAGAGGGTGCTCATTGCAGCAGGCTGGCTCAGGTAAGGGCTCTCCAGGGCTGAGTCTTCTATCACCACCCACAATTCATTAATATGCAAGAGTATTTTGAAATGAAATAAGAACTGAAAAAAATGAAAATGCTTTAAATAACTACATTAAAATGCTTTACATAACCTTAAAGGACCCAGGTGAGCTGATGCCGAGGGGTCTTCCTCAGTGGCTGTGCCTCTGCTCTCCCACACCAGCCATCCCCCTACCCTTCCCCTCCCAACTGCTGCCAGCCAACCACTTCATTGTGCCTCAGTTTCCCTGGCCTCACAAACCCCTGGTTCTCAGCTCTGCCTCAGTATGTGCACTGTGCCATGCTGCAAGCATGCTTGTTCTCAGCCTTACATCCTGGTTATTGCTCTCCTCCATCAGCCCTCCAGGTCAGCTCCCCTATCCCAGCCATCAAGACTCCTGCTGCCCTTAACTCATGACTGACTGGTCCTCCTGAATCTGGGAGGGCACCCACAGAAGCTGCCAACCCTGTCAGGGGGTCACCAGACCTACCAACAGCATCAGTGTTGGCCATCAGCAGGGGCACTGGCCCCTACCTGTCACCTATGCCTTAACTCCCCAATCCCATTTCATTGAGACATGCAAGATTTTGGTCCTTTAATTTTTTTTCTTTTTTCCCCCCATTCCTTTCTCTATTTTTCCTTCCCCCACCCATACTTTAAACAGTTTTTCAAAACTTCTCCCCTACCATTGTTGAATCTGGCTAGGCTCCTGCTTCAGCAGAGGGAGAAAAGCCACTCTGTTGGTTTTTCCACCTCTGAGGTACATAACACCCTTCCCCCTTCTTCTCCCACCCCAGGGGAGGAATAGAATCCTGGTTCCTGTCCACGCCGCTGCTTACCAGCCCTCGAGTAGCAAGTCACAGTGATGCAGGTCTGACACACCAATAAACCTTAACCTGCAACTCCTGTGAAACCATTCTAACTTTACAATGGCACAACGTCCCACAAATTTAACAGGTTGCAAAGGTAACCTGTAACAGCACCCTGTTTCATTTTACTTTTATCCCACACAGCATTTTTACAGATGGAATAGCACACCCAAATGAATGACAAAATAACTCTACAGAAAAATGAACTCTTACCTTCCTATTTTTGATCGTTGTAAAAACTTGTTTACAGCAGAAGTCTTTTTCAAATTAGGTGACTGCATAAATCTACTCACTGTTCCTGCGTTACATGGGAGCCAAACTTCTCTCCAAAATTACCTCTCCCTTGTGCATCCTTAGAACTGGATTTCAACTAGGCTTTGGAACATCTCCTTTGGCTAAATGAAACTACAGTACAGGTGCCAACTATCAGCCATCTAAAGGATAACCTATAACACATCCAGACTGCCAGTGCCTAGCACAATCTATCCATTAACTTCTTCTGAGAGTACACCAAATCCCAGAAATTAGGTAATGTAACCAGTGGAAAGCAGCTTGGAGAGTGGTCCTCAGCACTGCTCTCAGGCTCCACCTTGGACATGCTTCTTGGTGTGTACTCATGGCAGCTATACTGCCCCTTTTCTAGGGTTTGGCATGTGTGAACAAGGAGGCAAGGTGAGCTTCTCAAGAGCAGTCTTGGGTGTGACACAGAGGCACCCTAAACACACCTTAACTGATTTCATTTATCTGCATCTAACATGCTAAATTAATAAAATGCTCCAAGTTATTCTAGGTTTTTCTTGCCTCCTCAGAAAATACTCACATCTGTTGACAACATTGTCAAGAAATCAGAATCATCAACTACAAGAACACTAAAGCCATGAGACAAGCCCTACGGTACTTATGAAATTTAAGAAAAATACATTGGAGTTTGCTCTTATTTGTATCCTGGTGTGTGAACTTTTGCTATTACTATTTTCAAGGTCTTCATTTGCTACCAGGACTACAAATATTTCTTTCCTTTTAAGTGAAAGATTCTCAGGTGTTGACATGGGTTCTAACCTGGAACATTAAAAAAAAAAATTCTAGCTCCGTTATGATGGTTAGCAACACTGAGAAGCAGGTCTCAATCCCTATCTATGAATTAGATTTTTTTTTAATTTATATCAAATGTCAATGTACAGGTATTACACCATTCCCCGTCTTAAAATAAATGCACACTTTTAACTGTGTTTACTTAAAGTTTTACCTACATTTTTAATTAGTCTGAGCAGGTACAATTTAGGAGTATTTGTTAAAGAAGAATTGCTCCTTTATTGAAGGAAGAAATTGCCAATATCTTCCTCTAGTCCATAAACTGAAGTTGTTCTATTTTTTAGATGAGATCCCCACAGTGAAATGGCACAGATGACAGCATTCAATTAAGTTCAGAATTAATGTAGCATGAAAGCATAGCCTTACAGAGCAAAGGCCGAGTGAAATCGAACAGTAAAACTGCTGGATATTTTCACCATATTTTACTGTAAATGATCACTTATTTTTCCCTTCAGGAGAACAGCCCAGTTGGGCAATAGCCAAAAAGCAACACCCCCAGAAAACAAGCATCTACCCCAAAATCTTAGATTAGAACTAGATGAATAACATTCTAATAATACAATTGACACGTTCCACCATCCCTGACTAATAAATTATTCAACCAGCTCTATAGATTGCTCGATATTTCAGACACATTATGTGTGAATAGTTTCCATCAGTCATCAATCGAGTTATTTTGATTAATATTTTTATTGCATAAGCACCTCTACTAATAATGTAACACATGCATATTACATCTCTATTTTTTAAGCACTTGTTTATAAACAACGTTTTCAAATTTGAAACCTGACTCTTGATACCATGCCCTGAACACTGAAGTCATCCAAAGTGATATGACTGGGAAATGGTCTTCTTGTCCCAAGATTAAACATTAAACATTTTTCTTGTTCAAAATGGGAAGAAAAAGAAAATTAAACAAACAAACAAACAAACAAACAAACAAACAAACATCAGTGAACTAAAAAAAGATGAAAACTTTGCTAGGGATAAAATTATTTTTTTCAACCTTTTTAAATGTTTCTCACTATAATTAATTTAAAATTTGAACACAGTAATTTAGATTTGAAAACTGGATTTTTTGTTTGAAAAAAAATAAATGAGACCTTTCACAACCTTTTCAAAGGTTTCTTTCCAACATTTCTTCAAATCAGACAAGTCAAATCAAAACCAACTCTGCAGAGAAAAAATTCCATTTTGACAAATAGCTATTTTCCAATACAAGTTTCATTGAAAAATTTCCAACCTGTTTCAATAGTGAACCTACAATAATCATCTGGTAAGCCTGCTGCCATGAAAACTTTCAAAGCAGTCATTAAGTTGCATGCTAAAGACCTCAGAACTTTAGAGAGGCACCAGAAATTAAACTTAATTCCCACTGCTACAAAAGCACATGAACCAAAGGCTACCCTTGTTGATTAGTAGGGCTGTGCAAAATTTCACCGGCTGTTTCATTTTGACACTCTTTTGCCCATAGGCTATAATGGGAAAACTTGAAACAGCCTCTCTCATCCAGCAGGCAGATCAGGGGCCTGCAACCCCAGAAGGACGCCAGGAGCTGTGCCAGTCTTCCCGGGGTTGCGGGCCCCCAATCTGCCTGCTGGATGAGAGAGGCTGTTTCAAGCTTTCCCATTATAGCCTATGGGCAAAATGTCGAAACAACATCACTGTTTTGATTAAATGAAATGGAACAGCAGTTTCGAATCGAAACGAAATTTGAAACAAAATGCTGTTCCGTCAAAACCTTGAAACGCAAGTTGAAATGGAACTGTGCCATTTCACATAGCCCTATTGATTAGCTATATAGTATGACAGTGAGTTAAACAAGCTGATTCCATCCAACAGAAATCTCTAGTTAGTTCACTAAAGAATTCCCAATAGAAAAGCTCAGGTTTTTCACCTTTCTAATACAAAGGCAATGATGTTTTAGGGAATGTGCCTGCTGTTCATCTTGTACTATCATCATCAATACCTTTCTTCCCTTTCTATGGTGCAGAACTCGGCTATCAAGTCATTTTCCAAACAGCATTTACAACAGCTTTGTTTATGGGAAGAAAAGAAACAAACTCTCCTACTGTACTCTCTTTGCCACCATCTGCTTCTCTCTCCTAGGGTAAAAGGAAATCAGTAGTATCAATGGGGAGCATAGCAGATCCTGCATTTAAGAGCTCTGGCAAAGTCTTTCAAGCAGGAACTCATCTTCAAAAAAAAATTACAGAAAATGTAATGAAATCTGAAATCCATCACAGTGAATCAGAGACTGACAGGTTAAAATAATTGAAAAACAGCTACAGGTTTGTTTTTTTTTGTTTTTTGGGTTGGGGGGGGGGGGGGGGGGAATCTGAGGCCAGGGAGGTGCAGGCACGCCAGGTGGGGAGAGGTGGCATGGGCAGGGAGGGTCTTTCCCCCAGTGTGGGGCTTACCATGTGGCTGGTGTTGGTTGGTTGTTTTTTGTTTTTTCTTATTAATTGCATGCTGCAAGGAGAAATCCCATACGGCTGCCTTGCACCGAGTCAGTGATCAGAGACCCAATATTTACTATCAATCAACATTACAGGTATTTAATAAAAAAGGTTTTCATAATGGAAAGGCTGATGGAGTTGAAATGGATCATTGGCATTAACCATCTCTGCTCCACCAAACCAAAGCCTGTTATCCAAAAAAAAGCATAAGCAGTCCCTGGTCTCTTGCTCTTTTAGTTTACTCTTGCCCTAAAGCAACTTATTTTTTTGGCATGGAAACAGAACAAGAGACACAAAGAATGGAAACATGGCATTGAAACATGCAGAGGGACATAGAAAAAATTATCTTTTTAACATTTCACAAAAGGGGCAAGTTTGGGTTCAAATATTTCTTTTTTTTTTTTTTTTTTCCAAAATGGGTCTCATGTAGGGGAAACAGGCAAGCTTAAAGATTTCTCTGAGAAAGTTCTGAATTAAAAAGTTTTCTTAGTTGTGATTTAAGAGTTTTTTCTTGGATAGAGAGAATCGAACTCTAAGGCTAGGTACAGACATTCAAAAATCCTGAGCCAGAAGTGATCCGTTTCACACACTATTCTAAGCACCCTAGGCTACATTGCTAGCGAACAGAACAGATGTTTGCCCTTGAGCATGCAGGCTGCCTGCACTGGCCAATGCCAGAAGGCTGGGGGTGCTCTCAAACACCTCCCAGTATGCTCCACTGGCTCCCCAGGTTGCTAGAGACTCCCAAGTGCAGCCAGAGGCATAGGCCACCCCAGACTGGCTGCCACGAATCAGGGAGCAGTTCCCCCAACCCTGCTGCTCTGCCAGCCACAGGAATCATGAAGAAGCAGGGCTGGTCACTGAATGCAACCTGCTGCCCAAGGCAGGTTCAGCTCTATCCAAACCATCCCATACAAATCCAGACCCTAACCGCTACATAAGACTTCCCTTAGCCCTGGCTTAAACCCTGGGGCTCCCAAAGGGAAGGCAGCTGGAAACAGTTTAGCTGGGCAAGCAGCAGAAAGCTCTGCAGCTTCACAGTCAAAAGCAGCAACAAACAGGGGGCACTTGGCAGCATAAGGCATCTCTGCCTCACTCAGGCTGTACTATTCAGGAGCTGCCAATGATTTCAGGCTCTGAGGAATCATTGGGGTGGGGTAGGGGGGGAGCTCCACAGCCTGAAGCCAAGCAAGGGAGGGAGGGAAGGAAGGATTGAGCACCTGGGAGTCCAGGGGGGAGTTCATGAGACAAGCAAGAGATCCAGGTTGAGCTGGGAACACTCAGGGGAGCCTGCCGGAAAAGTGAGGAACTGTGATGGGGGCAGAAGGCAACTGTCCCACCTGAATCTGCTGCACTGAGTGTTGGCACTGGATTTAGGGCCAAGATGCTTTGTTCTGGGGGGACCCAAAACCCTGAGCAATCTTTCCCCTCAGTAGCCATGACTTTTCCATTCAATAATAGGTAAATGTATTGATACACAGTGATAACAGAAAAAGAATAATACAAGCAATTCTATAGCTACTAATCCTAGGGCTGTCAGTGTCAAAATACATCTGGCCAGGATGCAAGCAAGCTTCACTCTGAGGTTCTCTCTTTAATGTCAGATGTCAGCAGCCTGGAGGTTGGAGGCTGAGCCCTCCCCTCCCCACCCCACCCCGACCCACCCAATGCACACAGTGGGGTGGATGAGATGGGCTGGTGGTATGCCTTCTGTCCATGGTGGCTTCAGGGTCCCCTCTTGGGGACTTCTCTGTCCATGTAGTCTCAGGGACCATTTATCAGGGAACCATTTTCAGGAACGGGGAACCCTTTGTTGCTCTAAAGTCTCTGCTTTTGTATTCTTCTCCCCTCCTGATGACTCTTCATCCACTGCTATCACTGACTGGTCTCTCCGTGGTCATCATACTGTCCATGTTCTGTTGTATCAGCATGTTCCTAGGTGTCACATCCTCACTGAGGCTTTCCAGGCCTTTTCCTAATTTGGTCTGTTCCCCCAAAACCAGAACCTCAGGCCCCCATTCTCGTGGGCCTGGTGAGCTGGTGCCACCTTATCTCATGTTATGGAACAGCATAGTATATGCCCACAATTTCCCACGCAATGTGTATATCCATTGGCCTTGTTGTGTTAGATATCATGTCTGCCTTAAAGGCTTTGAGAACTGTGTGACTATGGCCAAGCCTTCCTTTAGAAACCAATTAACCCTTCCTGCCACCCTGGACTATTGTTCTAATGCATATAAAACAATAGAACTGCAGCCCATAATTGCCATTCACTCACTCTGCCTGCCCTGACCTACTGTCACCATCTGCTGTTCACCAGAGCTCTGAACGGCCCAATCCTTCCTTCTGTGGAGCACCCCTCCCCTCAACCTAGGAACATTGTATAAAGATTAAAAATATAGTGTTACAGGTGCTCCCATCCCTTATGACTGACAGCATGGAGCAGCCAAGCACAAGCTGAGTTCCAGTGAACCTCCATGTGAGGTCTTAATAGCCTCCAAGGATGGAGATTTCACCATCTCTCCAGGTAACCTGTTCTAGTGTTTTACTCCCTCCTCATAAGAGGGTTTTTCCTAATATCCACCCTGAACTTCCCTTGCTGCAACTTGACCCCCTTGCTCCTTGTTCTGTCATCTGCCACCACTGAAAACAGTTCAGCTCCATCCTCTTTTGAACCACCCTTCACATAGTTGCAAGCTGCTATTAAATCCCCCATCAGTCTCCTCTTTTCCAGACTAAATTAGCCCAGTTCCCTCAGCCTTTCCTCAGAAGTCATGTCCCCCAGCCCCTAAACCATATTTGTTGCCCTCTGCTGGACCCTTTTCAATTTGTCCGCATCCTTTCTGTAGTGGGGGGCCTCAAAACTGAACACAGTACTTCAGATGTGGCCTCAGCAGGGCTGAATAGTGGGGAACAATGACTTCCCTTGCTCTGCTGGCAACACTTTTACCAGTGCAGCCCAGTGTGCAGTTAGCTTTCTTGGTATGTTCAGGCACATTGTTACCTCATATCAGCTTATTGTCTACTGTAACCCCCAGGTCCTTTTCTGCAGAGCTGCTGCCCAGCCAGTCACCCCCAGCCTGTACCAGTGCATGCGACTGTTCCATCCTAAGTGCAGGACTTCACACTTGTCCTTGTTGAACCTCATGAGATTTCTTTTGGGCCAAACCTCCAATTTGTCTGAATCCTCGCCTACCCTCCAGCATATCTACTCCTCTCAGCTTAGTGTCATCTGCAAACTTGCTGAGGGTGCAATCTTCCATCTTCCAGATAGTTGATGAAGATACCGAACAAAACCAGACCCAGGACCAACCCCCTGAGGCACTTCACTTAATAACAGCTGCCAACTAGACATTGAGCCATTGTTTACTACCCTCTGAGCCTGATACTCCAGCCAGTTTTCTCTCCACCTTACAGTCCATTCATCCAGCCCATACTTCCTTAGCTTGCCT
>NW_005841903.1:711092-722109 GCF_000455745.1 Alligator sinensis
CAGGAATGCTATGGGAGGCTATCGAAAGCCTTGCTAAAATCAAGGTATAATACCACATCCACTGGTCTGCCAACATCCTCAGAGCCAGTCATCATCATAGAAGGCAATCAGGTTGGTCATGCATGACTTGCCCCTAGCGAATCCATGCTGACTGTTTCTAATCACCCTCTCCTCCAAGTACTTAAAAATGCATTCCTTACCTTGTGGGCATACCTGCCAACAAAAAGGTTGGCCCCAACTGCTTTAGTCCTTCCATTTAGTGATGTCCCTGGGTTTTTATTTTACACCCCTTCTTTTATAGACAACTGTACCAACTTAGTTAACTAATAGCCAGATGATCCCTTCTCAGTTTTCATGGTGGGAGGGCAGCCAAATGCTGAAGAACTGGGCCTAGCCAACAGTGTGATTACTTTCCAGCATCCTCTTTTTACTGCCTCCCTTCTAACTCTACATTTAAAGATACCCTCTGTGATTGATCTTCAAGGGCTGTCTCTGTACAACACTGTGCAAACCCTTTGGCAAATCTTGAGATAAATAGAAATTTCTGCCAGGTATAGACATGTCTCCTCTGCAGAGCAGGAAGGCACTCTACCAGTCACAGTACTAGAGCAGAAAAGCACTGAAACTAAGTAGATCTCCACTACAAATGTTCTCTTGGCCTAAAAAAAAAAAATCACATCCTCTGCCCTATATAGTTCTGGTGGCAACCCCACTCTTCTCCCCCACATTGCAGCAACACAGACAAAAGAGCTGCAATTACAACAGATCCTGCTGTTTAGGGAGACAGCAGAGCAAAGCTGGTAAAGGTCTAAGGCAGCCATCCCATAATACAGGCAAGCACAACAATACCAATTTGAATATCAGAATAAAACCAACACCTTGTCACCCACATCCTTTCAGGTAACAAGTTTGTATCCTCTTCCCTACAAGTAATGGTTGTAGTCCTGCCCCACCTTCCATTTAATTGTGAGCATTCATCCACTTGGACTAATGAAGTGGGATAAGATCATCATCCTGGAATCAGCCTGATTGCTTATGGGATAACAAGTAGCCCAAGATGAACTATTTATTTTAAAATGGAAGGAAAGCAGGAATAGTGCAGAAGGTGAGGATAATGGGAGGCCTAAAGGACCAGAAATACCAGCAATGATGTATTTACCAGTAGATGGATTAACTGCTGTGAAAAAGCCAGTCTGCATTATAATTCAATATTTGTCTAAGTCATTTAGATCACGGAAGGTTTTAGATTATTGTCATCATATTTTATTCCCTACAGTGGCAAAAAAAAGAAACCTGCGAAGAATTCTCACAAATTTCAGTCAAAAGGTTGATACCGTCTCGTCTTGGCTTTAGTCTAGCAATGAAGTTAGCCTGGAATTTTAGAAAAAAAATGTCTGGCATAGAAGTGAAAATAGTGCCTAAGTAGGTGCTTCTTTTAAACAAAAAAAATCAATTAACTCAGAGTGACATATATATGAACTTACTGAGACAAGTTTATCCCTAAAGAAACACCAATGAACTTTATAATGAACTTCATCAAGGACTAATTTGGCTGATCCTTTTTGGGGGGGGGGCTCCTCTGGAACAGAACACTATTTATTTATGAAAGGGGAGATTCGGATTACTTTGAATCAGAGTAATAGAAGAAAAGGATTTTCAAGATAAAATTGTTCATAACACTTTTCCTTTTCAATTGAAAGTTCACAAGTAACAGAAGGTCCAACAGAGAAGCAAGAGAACCTGAAGGTCAAAAAAAATCTATGAACAGGAAGTGAAACAAAAATCTAATCACTGATTCAAGGAAATTAAAAGTTAAGTAAATAGTTTAACTTACCAGTTTTAATGCTTTTAGGTACTGCTAGTAAGTAACACAGTAAATGTTGTGTGGGGTTTTTGGAGAGAGGGGGTGGTTTTTGTTTGTTTGTTTGTTTTTAAAACTTCAGGGTATCCTTTAATTTTCTTACAAAATATTATCAAAATTCACTCAGGGTATATTAAAAATATCTTCTTATGCCACTTAGGCTACATAAAGTACATGATCCTGGCTAAAAATAAAAGGGACAAAAGCACAACACCTTATACCTAACTGCACTGAGAGCTGAATAGGCGCTCATCAAAACCAAGATATCAATCTGATAAGCCTCAAGCCTGTGGATGGAAAGTTTAAATCTATATTGCTGGCCTCTGTTTAGTATACCCCTGCAGGTCAGACTCAAGCAAAAAGATTCATGACCACTCAGGGATGGTAGGCTGTTCTAAATAGACAGCTTGAATGGTGCTATTTTTATAGCAACATGTAGCGTAGCAAATGCATCAAATCCCAGTCCAGCTAACCAGATCAATTAAAAAGAACAGTATCAAGACTGCGAGGTAGCAGTTATGTCAGAAAAAAATTATCAATGGCTATTTCTATTTTTTTTGTCATACCTATGTGCTAAACCCATTCTATTCAGTATGTTTTTCTAATGATTTTTTTAAAGTGGACTGCTCACAGCTGTGTCCTAGAAAATAGTGCCCATCCTTGAAATAGTGACTCAAAATTACTAATGTCCCACATTCCACAGAATCAAAGCCTCACACTGTTCTAGTACCTCTCCTTGCAAAAATCATGCTATTTGCAAATTCAAATACATTTACATGAGCCACCTATGCATTTCTGAAGATTGCCTTTAACATCCTTTTGTTGGAACTACTTCTGTGTATTCTTCTCAGAGTAGTTCACTTCCTGGTTTAAGTTAAACCAGAGTCCCCCAGCATCCCAGCGTGTTTTCCAAGTGGGGCTCTGCTCTCTGCTCCAGGGACCAGAGCTGGCTCTCTGCCCTCTAACCTGGGTGGGGACATGACCAGACACTAACAGGCACAGCCACATGAAGCAAAGGAGCAGGGAAGGGGTTTATTTCCACAACTCCCCTCTCCCACTAACTGCAGATAAGGGCATCTTAACCCTAGCCCTCACCTTTGAGTGGGTTATAGGATACACCTAATCCAGGGAAGGACAGGTAAGCTTCTTGAAGCACCGGAGCCTGCTTGAGTGAGTAACCCCATGGGGCCATGAATATTTTGTTAAACACCTGAGCCAGGAAAGGGGGACCCCAATCCCTGCATGCAGGCAGGAGACTTAGACCTAATCCGAGGGACCCGACTGGTCAATGCTGGGGCCAGGACCCAGATAAGGGTCAAAAGAGCCAGGGGCCCACTGTAAGGGATGCCCATATAGAGCAAACAAGCTCGGGGTCCCGACTGGCCTGAAATGGGGCCAGGGCTAAAAGGGAAGCTGAAGGTCCCAGGGAAGGGCCACAGCTAATGGGCAAAGGGAACAGTTGAGTTGGCTACCCTAGATGCTATCTGCGAGGCTTGGGCCGCAGTGTAGGGGTGGATTGGAGCTGCGCATAGCCCTCCCCCATATCAGGGTGTAGGTGTAGGTGGGCAGTCTCCCACCTAATTACCACATCAATACTATTACATCAAGGCGTGGCAGATGAGTGAGGTGGGTGGCTGACCCATAGACAAGGGCAGACTGGTGCTTGCACCACATATGAAAGCTCTGCCCCTGTCACAGGGCTTATCCTTTGAGTGCCTATACACATGTTCAAGGGTGGGGTGGGGTGGGGAGTGTTTTAATTAGAGCAGTTTCAGAGATCCACTCTAATTAAAACACCACAATATCACATGTATTGAGCCCCCATGCATTTAAAAATGGCTGTGGGGACCATGGGTTTAAGAACTATGAGATTTTTGCTAGTATATATATATTAGCTAAAAGATATACAAGCTGCTTCAGACATCTCCTTCCAGAGAATCCCTCCTTTTCCATATTGAGCAATATTTCCTTCTGAACCGAAATCTGTTTCTCCCAGCATGCCTCATGTTCTCCTTCTTGTGGTTGTGAAAGGTAGCTGTTTAATCTGATTCAACATGGTCATCAAATCAGTGTCAGAGTGAGTACAGCTAACAAGCTGTGGATACCTACGCTAACTTATAATTTTACTTTCTTTATCCTACATGCACTGGCCTTTCAAATGCCACTGTTTTAACTAGCTGTGCAGTTCTCACTGCACTGACTTTTCTGCTCACCCACTGGTGGGCGAGAATGAAAAAAAAATGTGAAAGTGCCTTTGGAAAAGGAAGAAAACAGTGAGAACAAACACACACACAGTCAGTTTTAATGTAAGTGAATTATTTAACTCTTTCTATAATGTACATCTATCCTCCAGTCAGTATAGCTAAATACAACTATACCTAAACTAGCTGCCCATTACAGTCCAACCATAGTAACACAGAAGTCAGCACAGGCCGCAAAACCTACCCAAGAACCCAAGTAAAGATTATCGTGAACTGCACCAAGCTTGTCATGCTGCAAGTCACACTTCTGCTAGTCACACTTCATGCAACAGTTACTACAGTACAGACACACCTTGTAAGAGATGGTATTTCCTGGAGTAGTCATCAGCTACCTTTTCCAGATGTGGGCTGGGGCGACCCAGTTCAGGTCACAAGTTGGTAGAGGGTGTGCATTTGAACCCAGCCACTACTTCC
Source organism: Alligator sinensis (assembly GCF_000455745.1). NCBI lineage: Eukaryota > Metazoa > Chordata > Crocodylia > Alligatoridae > Alligator > Alligator sinensis. The sequence goes on from NW_005841903.1 coordinate 715,629, forward strand.
ACTATTCCCCACAGTGGCACAGGAAAGCAACTGCTGCCAAAGTCCCCCTATCACCAAATGCTGGCAAAGCCCCACATGCCATAGATTGCCAACTCTAGACTAGAGGACAGATGTTATAACTATGAGACGCATACAAGCAGAGAACTGGTCTGAATTCTCTAATGATAATCTGTTGTACAAATAATTTCTCCTGTGCCTTATTCTTCCCACATAGAATGGGGATAGTCACCATTGTAAGATCCTTTAAAATCTGCTGATAAAAAACATGACACAAGAGCTCGATATTATTACTATTACATTATCAGGCAGAAATTTCAAATTAGGTTTGTCTGCAGTAGGGGTGGGGAAAGGGGTCATAGAAGTCATAGAGAAGTAAGGCTAGAAGGGACCTCCAGAGGTCATCTAGTCCAACCCACTTCCTGAAGCAGGATCATCCCTATCTAAGCTATCCCATACAACCATAATCTAAACTCTACATAAGACTGCTTCAAACCCTGACAAAAACCAGGTAAATCAGGAGAACTATGCCGGCTAATGTACTTGAGTGTCATCAATGTATGCTCAAGAGGTCCTGGGTAGAGGGCTATGCCTCCCTGCTACAGAGGAAAGCAAAAACCCCCATAGTCTGTACCAATCTGATCATGGGGTAAAATTGTTATCTGACCCCAAATACAGTAATTGGTCTGACCCTGAGCAGAGGGGCAAAAACCTCTAGCCAGGAACCTCCAGCTTTGCTCCTAGCAGGAAAACTGGCAGACCCCAATTGAAGTCCCCAGCCTTAGCTGTAGCCAACACCCAATTCATTTGGGGAGACTTAAAAACAACATGACACATATAGCAGAAAAAGTAGGAGGAGGGAGAGCAGGGGGCCAGCAAAGCCAAGAAGCATAGGAAATACCTCACACTACATTCCACAAGCTACCCCTTCTGGGGCCTCTGGAATCTCACATTCCTGCCGGGCTCAGGTTTCTCACTACTAACGCACCTGGCCTCCTTGCCCCCCCTGCTCACACTATTACCCACCAGACGGTGGGGGCCTGGGTTAAGGCTCCCCTACCCACCTTCTACCAAAGAGGTTAACAGTCCTGGCAATTCTTGGGGGCTCCCGCACCACAAGGAGCCCCACCAGGCCTCCCTACCCTGGCAGGGTGCAGTTTTAGGTCATGCCCAGGACCAGGAGCCTCCATGCCATCCCCATAGCTCCTGCCCTTACCTCCAGGATGTTCCTGATCCATAGCTCAGCCGGCTAATGCTTCTCTCAGGCCACTGCCAGTAAACTGCTGCCTTCCCCTATATAAGCTGGGTCCTAAAATGGCTGCCCTGATCAGGCACCTGCCAGCTGCCTGCCTCAGCCCTTAAAGTGGCAAGGACCCAAAGGTGCGCTACCACAGCTGTCATCCAGCCAGGTGTCCCCCATTTTGTATTTGAGTTTTCGATTATTCCTCCCAAGGTGTAGCATCTTGCATTTGTCTGCACCGAACTTCACTCTGTTGGTTCTAGCCCAACTTTCCAATCTGTCAAGATCCTTCTGAATTGCGCTTGCATTCTCCAACATGTTCACAATCCTTCTCAGTTTTGTGTCATCAGCAAACTGGCTCAAGAAGCTTTCTATGCCAGCATCCAAGTCATTAATAAACATGTTGAACAGCAACAGGCTTTGGACAGACCCCTGTAGGGCTCCACATGAAACCTCCTGCTATTCTGGTATGGACTCATTGACAATTACCCTTTGCTTACAGCAGTGTTTCTCAACCCCTGGGTCACAACTCAAAAGTGGGTGGCAAGAATATTTGAGAGGGTCATGAGGAAGTCCCAGAAAAATGCGGGAAAGCATGAGTTTCAGGCGGGAAGAATTCCAGCCTTCAAGGATCTGCTTGGGGTGATTGGAGGCAGTGGACGCGCGCACACGCACACACAGCCATCATGCAGCCAGACAGTTATAAAGCAGCCTCAGGAGCTGGATGCAGGTAAGTCTATGGGGAGCAGGGTTGGAGGGCCAGTGTGGGAGATGTTGGGGGGGGGGGGGAAGAGAGACTGCTCAGAGGGAGAGTAGAACTGTGACCCGGGGGCGTTCAGACTAAAGAGCCCCACACCACACCCTGGGGGCTCCGGGGGCAAGGACCATGTATAAAAAACCCCCACAAAAACAAGAAAACTACTTACCTACAATAAGACACTCGGCGCCACAGGAACGAAGGAGGGAGCCCACGCAGGTTACAAGCCGCACCTTTATTCACCTCAGGCCGGCCAGTGACATCACGGATAATCACCGACTGGCGGAAATAAAAAGGATCGCTGCGAGAAGAGCGGGGGGGAGCAGCAGAGTTGGCAAAGGCTCTCGACACCAGTGGCAGCTGGTGCCTACACAGCGAGGGAAGATCCGGGCAAGGAGAAGCAATAGAGGCAGCAGGGGCTCTTGGCTAGGACAGAGGAGAACTCAAGCCCCAAGGACTGAGGGATGTTGGGGGCAGGATATGGCTGGCAACGCCAAGGGAGAGTGGCATCGCAAGCCACACTTGGCGGCAGGAAGGAAGCAACAGCCCAGAAGAAGGGGCTAAAGCAGACCCAGGAGAGATGATAGGCTCTCTCTCTGAACACTCACAGGTATCAGGTGCAGAAGATGGGATGGCGGTGGCAGAGGCAAAGAAACTCCCGAGGAGGGGCAACAAGGGGACCCCATCGAATCCTGCCAGTAAGGCCAGTGGAACAGCCCAATAGGCCACCCAGACCCTTATCTTTTTTTGTTAGTTTTTTTCTTTTCCCCCTGTTGGAGGGGGTGCAGTGACATGACATCAGGCTGCATGAATTGAGTCTCCTAGCCTTAAAGAGGTCCTGGAGCGGGAAAGTGAATGCAGCAGAGGAACACGGGCATTGCAGCTTCCTTCCCTTTTTTTTTTTTTTTTTTCTTTCTTTCTTTCTTTCTTGTTTTGCTTTTCTTTTGTTTCCCCCTGGGTGTCTCAGAAGCAGTTGAGGCCCAGTGGGCGTAACTAGTAGGTCTGTGAGCCACTGCAGGCATAAAACGCTTGGCGCACAAAACCCAAGGGAGGCATCAAAGTCAAGGACATATCTACACCGGAGGAACTATCGCCTCAAGACCTGGTGTCCCACCAGAGGTTGGCGTGAGGTTGGGGTGTAGGGGAGGTGGAGCCCCACAGACAGCAGTCAAGCAGAGTACCCACCACTGAGGAACCTTCAGCGATTGCCCCCCCCACCACTGGTAGTACATTCAAAGTCATGGCAGGTGAGTTTGGGGCGGCCAACGAGGCACTATAGACGTACCTCAGGGCCACACGAGACATTGGTACGTCCGCCACCAGCTGCTTTGCCAAGGCAGCGCGCAAATGGCTGTTCAAGGCCAGGCGGGCACAGACTGTCACCAGACTGCCTGGTAGTGGTGTGTGAAACAGGCCATATTCGATTTGGATTCGACCCAAACTGGGGACAATGATTCAATTAGTTGATTCAGATCACTATCCTCGATTCAATTTGGCTGAACCCAAATCTGAAGATTCAATACCAATTCAGAGAATTGGCTATTTGGCCATAGACACAGCTTTAAATGTTTTTTCTACATACCTAGAGATACCAGGCATGGCTAATGAACGCTGCGATGCTGGGTTCCTACAGGAGCACAGGGGGGTTCCCCCCCCATGTGCTCAGCAGCAAACCCAGAAGTGGGCCAGAAGTACTTCCAGTCTACTTCCAGGTCCTCCAGGAAACGTGCTGGGGGGCCCTCCACACCCCTCCCAGCTATGATTGGCCATGGGGGACCCCGGATGCCCACCCCGCCGCACTCCTGTAGGACATTCCATCCACTCCACCACTGCAGCATTCACAAGCCACCTGCTACCTTGAAGTATGTAGAAAAAAAAACATTTAAAGCTGTGTCTATGCTCGAAACTCCAAATCTTTACAAATCAATTCAGAGGGTTCACTTCAATTCAGAGAAATTAAAGGGTCCCCCAATTCAATTCAGATTCGGAGATTCAGACACCGAGTCAGGCTGAATCTCCACCAAATCAAATCAGGGACTGAAGCTTCACACAGCCCTACTACCTGGCATAGCATGGGAGCCCCAGCCCATTGCAGAGGGTGCCACAGTTCTCCCCTCCTCCTCCCTCCAGCCCATGCAGGGGCTAGACTCACTCTGCTGACACCTGCATGAGCTGAAGCCACTGCACTCTGGCCCAAGCAGGATGGGGGCAGGAGGCTGCAGGTTGGGAGCTAGAGGCACTGGCATGGCTCAGCGAGGGAGTGTGGGGGGTGGAGGCAAGGTACTGTGTGTCAGGAATGAGGGCACCAGCAAGACCAGCAGACTGAGAGTCAGGACTGGTTAATGCTTACAAATGGGTGTTGATACAAAAAAAAAGGTTGAGAACCACTGGCTAACTGCTATTGAGCCAGTTATCTATCCACCTTGTAGTAGTTTTATCCAGCCCACATTTCACCAATTTGTTTATGAGAAGGTTGGTGGGACCTTGCCAAATACCTTGCTGAAGTCCAGGTCCACTGTATCCACAGCATTCCCTTCATCCACCCAAGTAGTTATTCTATCAAAGGAGGAGATCAGGTTTGTTTGTCATTATTTGTTTTGCATAAATCCATGCTGGCTGCTTGTGATTAGTCTTTTCTCCTCCAGATGTCTGTAAATAGCCTTCCTTAAGATATACTCCAGTAACTTGCCAGGTATTGAGGTGAGGCTAACCAGTCTGTAATTACCCAGGTCCCCCTTTGTCTTTTTTTTTTTTTTAAAGAAGGGGATTACATTGGCCCTTTTCCAGTCCTCTGGGACCTGGCCCACCTCCCACAAGATCATGAAGATCACTGCTAAGGGCTCCAAGATGTCTTCTGTCAGCTCTTTCAGGACCCTGGGTTGAGGTATATCTGGCCCAACTGCCTTGAATTCCTTAGACCCAACAAAAACTCCCTGACCATCTCTTCTGTTGTTTCCTCCTTCATCTTGCCCACTTCCTTATCCAGATAGATAATTTCTATTAGGTATCTGGCAGCTTAGTTTTTTGTGAAGACTGAGGCAAAATAGCTGTTGAGTAACTCCATCTTCTTTACATCTTCGATTATGACTTGCCCCTGGCTTGTTAACAGAGGACCCACAGCTTCCTTGGTCCTTATTTTCTGGCCAACATACTTATAGAACTTCTTGTTGTTGTCCTTAACTTCCTTTGCCAGGTACAGCTCATTCTTAATCTTTGCCTGCCTGATTTTTTCCATGCAGATTGTTCTTTCTATTTTCCTGATATACATCCTTGATGACTTGCCCATTCTTCCATTGCCTCTGTGCTTTCCTTTTGCATTTAAGGCATTTTAGAAGCTCCTTGTGCAGCCCCATTGGTCTCTTGCCATTCTTCTTGTGCTTCCATTGGGTTGGGATAGTTCCTTGTTGGACTTCCAATACCTCGCCCCTTAGAAGCTCCCAGCCCTTGGTGCCTTTATCCCTTAGGCATGGTGTCATGGGCGGATAGACTTAGCTCCTTGAATCAAATGAAATGCACCTTATTGAAATCTAGTGTGCTAATTGTGCTGACCTCATGCTTTCCCTGTCTCAGGATCTGGAATTCCAGAGTATGGGGATTGCTTCCTCCCAAGTTACTCATCATCTTCACATCCTCTACCAGTTCTTCCCTGTTGGTCAGGATAAGATGCAAGATAAATGGTCCCCTAGTTGTATCCTCCATTTTCTGGAAGAGAAAGCTGTCCTCCACTCTCTCACCCATGCATAAACATGCAGCATCCTGCTTCCTCGTGGGCAAACTCCTGCTGTTTGCTGTTCCCATGGTTATCTAGGGGCTGCCTTTTTATAAGGTTGCCTATCCTAGCTCCATCCCTCAAATACCTAAACCAACCCCACCCAGAATAAGCCCTGTCACTCAGTCAGTCCAGAAATGGGAAGAAAAGACAAGAACAAAAGGGGGGGGGGGGAAAGAGACAGAGAGAGCGAGAGAAGAGAAAGGGGGGAAAAAATTACATACGACAAGGGGGGAACACCCCAACACACACCAGGCACTAGGCAAGCACTCTAGTAGCAGTCAGCCACCCTAAGTCACTGTCATAGAAAAAAAGCCTCTTCAGGACAGTCCCACACCAAAAGCAATGTTCTTTGCTTACTACTCAGCTTACATAGTAAATCAGTCATAATACACTTCACAAAGGAAAAAAAACCCCACAAAAACCCCAAATAGATGCCCTATTATTTTAACTTGAAATGAATCTTGCAAACAAACTGTTTTCCCCACTTCAGTAGCCTACATTATTGTCATGTTTATGTTGTATATCTCTACCTAAAGTCAATAACTGATGTACATAGTATTTATATTCATATAAATTAACTGCTTATTTGAAGTGCATTGTTTCACCTCCTATAATATCATGTAGGTGTACTCTGGTCTTTAATAGTAGAAACCTATTTTGCGTATTACTTGGAAAAGGTCAGGAAAAGGCTAATGTATGTCTCATGTAAAGTGTA
>NW_005841903.1:722140-745292 GCF_000455745.1 Alligator sinensis
CATTTAAAATTAATTTTAAAAGCATCTTTCCAAAGGGAACAGAAATAAGGACTGAAAATGCTGATAAACAGAGGAACAGATGGAACACTGAACTTTTAGGTAGGATCCTCTACAGCCTAAGGCAACTTTAAGGTCTCTAATAATCTATTGGTAACTCCTACTGCAAATGTGAATGGAGCTATGTAAATACGAAAAATGAGCGGGGAGCTGAAGTGGATATTTGCTGAGTGAAAGGAGGATGAGAAGATAATCAGAAGATTAAGAAGAATGGTTTCCTCCACCACCCCCACCCACACCTTTCTCCTAGTGATACTGTAATAAACCCCATCCTCTCCAAGTGCTAGGACTATACCTCTGGCTCTGAAAAAAGTCCAAAAATATAACCACTTTGACAAACGGGCCCCCACACAGTGAAAAGTTGCAGTTTAGAATGCTGGCCCCTCTGAGGATATGTTAGAGTCAGGGAACCTGGGTATGTTATTGTTTTAGTGCTGATAGGACCTAACTGTTCAGGAATAAACAGCATTCTGTAGGGGACACTTACAGGAAGGAGTGAGAGGTTGTACCCAGACAGTGGGAGGGCAGAAAACAAGAGGAATAAGCTTTCCTCATGTATCTAGGAGCTTGTTAAAATGTATCAATGTAGATACAACAAATCTGATAAGATTCACCTTAAATCTGTGTCCCTGGCATCAGTTAAGTACCAAATTCTTGCTTTGAGTAGTCAGTCATGGGAAAAGTTTATGAAAAATGTAACTAGTTAAAATTAAAAGTGATCAGCCTTTAAAATTAACTTAAAAGTTAAATATTTCCACTTTCAACTAGTTAAAAGGTAAGTTAAGTTAAAAGAAAATAACTAGTGAAAAGTTAAATTGATTTGTGAGAAATGTGTGAAACTACAGTGAATTGCCTCTTAGCATCATTTTTCATTTTCAAATGTAATGAGTGGGTTTCTTTTTCATAAGCTCACTAGTTTACTCAGAACTCATTGAAAACAATGTTATACTTGTCATGCCATTATCAGAATAACAATTTACTAATACCTATGTAATGTTACATCCTTCTCAACCTCTCCATGTGAAGTACTTTGTAGAAGTCAATGCATCATATAGATATACCAGAATAACAGAAAGGAGATATTCATAGCCAGGCGACAAATGAAAGCCTTTTCCACATAAAACCTCTGTTATTACAATTTGTATTGCTCAAAAGGTAACAAAGGGGTATGAAATACATCTGAATTAGAAATAATGGAAGTGTCTGAAAATCAAAATTAGACTGAAATGAGAAAATCCGTTTAAATGAGAAAAAGAATGTTCAGTTGCATAGCAGAAACTGTTTAAACATGCTTATTGAAGTTCAGCAAAAGCTGCACTTCAAAATTTACATCTGCCAATTTTCCTCTTCTGTCTTGCAAAACTAAGCCCCCCACAGCTGAGCAATCGCTCTACATGGGCAGATAGGGGAATGCTTATGTTATAATGGATGAATAGTTTTTTCATAGTAGGTGACATCTCAGATGAGAAGTAATGCTCAACTTCTTGAGCCCTGGGCTGCTGGTTCTTATCTTCATTAAAATTTTAAAAAGTCATCATCTGCTTCACCCTCACTACTTACTCGCACTCTCACTGGGATCAATGTGTCTGCTTGCTTGTGCTTGTTCCCTCTTCTGCAGCCAACTGGCTGCCCCGTTGACTTCTACAAATGCACAGAAAATGCCAGCATGAACTAAGGAACTCTGGGACTTGTAGTTCTTAAGAGACCGTATGTCATAGGAAGGCACACTACTCTCAATCTCTCAAACAAGAAGTCCTAGAGTTTCAGTAAAGAAATATTATTCCATGCAAGTCCTAGAAAGTGGCTGTGTCAGGAAAAACTCTGGGAAAGCCAGATTCCAATTTTTAAAAAACTTTTAACTTATACTTTAAAAAAAGTTAAAGGTAACCTTTTTTTAACTAAAGTTAAAAGTTAGCCATTTCTTTAACTTTTTAACTAGTTAATTAACTCATTCATTCGCACGGCTGGGAGTAGTTTATCACAACCTTTTTCATCTACTTAAGTTCTTACATTTTTGTGTGGTGCTGAGAGTCATATGTATTCTAACCTGAATACCTGTCTGAAGTACTAACCCTATTTTACATATGGGACCTTAAACACAGGACCAGATTAACACAGACCCAAAAAGGGACTTATTTGGAATTCAAAGTCCAGAATTGTAATGCTCAAGGCACCGTTCACAACTGCACCTAAATTTCTCGGGTACCTTTGTTTCCAGTATTGGCCATCTGAAGGACGTTATAGCTCCGCTTCATTGCATGGCTACACATCCAGACAGGGTTGAGATGCTAAGCTCATAGCTCACACCTCAAACCTCTTGGGATTCCTAACTAGGGGTTCTTTTATCTATTTTGCTTGAGGGGCTTGAGCCCACAAACTCTCTCAAGAGACTTAACAGAGGCTACTTAGCAGACTGGGCTCCTGCAGAGTACCATCATTTTGAACAACAGTAATACCCACTCCCCTTCCTCTTAAATAATGGTCTAATAGTTACAGGTTTCTCACTGAGATATACCCAGGGTCAATCTCTTATTTTACCTGAAGGAATTCAAAACCCTATTTCCCATCTTCCAGGAAAGAGCCCTAACCAGCAAGCTACAGCCTACTCTGGAATTAGGACACTATCTGCCTGTTCAATTAAATTGTACAGAAAAGAATGGATTCGTGGGCCAGAGGCAGCAAGAAAGATTCTAACCTAGTGGTTAGGATACTTCTTGTGTTCAAGTCCCTGCTCCAACAATTATTTATGCATTCTATCCAATGACTGTTTAATGTAAAATACTTTAATAGCCTTTAGAAGCAGGATTATCCCTTCCAGAGGACTGCCCCAAACACCAGGATAAGTAGTCATACTCACTCTTACTACTTCTCTTTGCCCCAAAGAATCTCAAATTGTTTTCTGTACAATGATAGAGCATCTGAGAACAGTCTGGCAATAGGACACTTTCCAGATGGGGGATGCAAGTTTTAACCTCCTCAAGCAAGGGAAGGAATTGACCCCACATTTACCATACCTAAGTGAGATATGTAGCCAATGGGCTGTGGTATGAAAGGGCATCACCTCTTTGCTTTTTGACAGAAAGAATGCCGTACCTCTCATCAGGAATAAAATTCTTGCCTGAAACCCAAGTGAATAAAGGCTCCTCCTAGTCAAGCTGACCTACACTGTGGAGAATAGAGGGATTTTAGCACATCCATCCTCAGCATTTCCCTACTTAGTGGAGTAGATGGCACCCTGCTCAGAACTGTTTGTTTCTGCATATGCCATTTTCTGAGAGCAGGGTTTAGGAAACTTAGAAACCAAACTCAACACTAAATTCCACTACAGGGGCCAGAAGCCTATAGGTCAGGCACTGCAATGTTCAGCACGTACTGTGGTGCTTAAGTACCTTTGGAGCTGGGCCTGCATGATTTGTCCAATATCCTCAAAAGACTGTGGCTCCATTGAAACCGAATCCAGATGCCCCCTATCTTAGTCCACTAGATCATTTTTCCAATTATCCATCCTTCAATTTCTTATCTAAAATACAGTCCATATGTTCCTTTCCTGTATTTTCCTGCTCTAGATCTTGGCCTCCTGTTTACTTGTTAATTTTTCAAAAGTATGCATTCATGTTTATGGCCTGGTGTTTAGCCCTCTTCCTAGCTTGCTATTGTTCTGCCACTCTCCATTAGTTTATTTCAAATAAAAAAGTCCCAGTTAAGTGTCTCCAGCTGGACAGTCCAGCCAGAATGCATTTCTTTTACTAATTCTGCAATCAATTCCCCATATCCACATGTTACAATAATACTTTGACTCTTGATCCAGATGTTCTTCAGCAGTTGGAGGTGTCAAACAGTTGGCTTCAGCTCTAAGCAATTTAAAGATTTAGTTGCTGATTAACAGGGCCTCAGAGCTTCAGACAGACCAGCAGGGATCTCCAGGTTTGGAAGATGGTCAGTTCCCTGTTCCAGTTTTCTGTATCTCTTAGGAAGACTTATGATGTTTATCCTTTAATTGCTTCCAAAACAAGGTCACTTTCAGTATGCTGTCTACAATAGTCTTCTCTCTTTTCTTTTTCCTTTATTACTCATGACATTTCAATAACTATATAAAGGAATATTTTCTAGGGGGCATCATTCAGATCCTGTTATTATAGAGTGACCACTTGTCAGGATGCGGCCATGTTCACCTCAGCTGTCACCTAGAAACTACATGTAACCCATTCAGCACCTGGCAGTATTGCAAAGTAGACAGACAACGTAAAGCATGTCCTGCAGAAGAGCAGTGACTTGAATTTAATTTCTTGCATTTGTACTTTCAGCTCCCACTGATTTATCATCATCTAAATGGCTTTCATTTTTGTCATCTTGTAGCAGAACTAAAGTAATTTCTCTTATTTGTTCCAGGACTCTAAAACATACACTTATTATTATTATGAGCTTAATTTTCAGTTGTGCAAGTTCAAACCCAGAAACACTTGAATAGAGCCCAACATGTGAGTTTATACTGTTATTCTTATGATTAAAAAAAAAAGAGAGTGACTAAAATCATTTCAAGGTCAGACAATGCCTGTCTTCAGTTGCTTCTAATATTTACTTGTGTAAATATGATAAAAAAAATAAGAATCTATTTTTCTGTTGCTTTTACAACACTGAAGCCATACAGAGTTTCAAAGCCCAGGTTCCAGTTTTACCACCAATTTTTCTCTGATAAACTAATAGCACATATGTCAATCTGTAGATTAACACTCACAGCACATAACTGATATTCCATTAAGTGAGATGTATCATAACTGCAAAATTTCACTTTTTCATTCATCTACACCAGGACACACAGCAGGCAGATCTTACTGGGAAATGTTAAAAATGATGGCTGTGTCTTGCAAAAGAGCATCTTCCTGTGCTCTCTTTGGTGATCTAGAGGAGAGGTTGGGGGGGGGGGGGGGGGGGGGGATTGGAGCATAAATAAAGCAAAACATTGATTTTAATTGCCATTATTCCTTAATCCTAATCACAATTTAATGCATCTTAAATACACAGACTCATTGGCACTGAATAAGCACAAGCATTTGCCCTTTTCATGTTCTTCTCAGTAGCACATCAGGCTTGAAAAAAAACATGAAAAATTAATAACCACCCCAAATGACTTAAGACCCTCCTGAGTATTCTGCTGAACATAAGCAACTGAGTACATGCCTGGCTGCACTGAGCTGAAGCCTTCTTTACAACATGTCAGGCCAAGTCTTTCATGTACATATGTAGACATGCTTTCCCTCACGTGGGGTATTGAGGATCTACCCCACAGATAGCAATGGAGAGGAAATCAGCCAAACCTCTGTTCCTCTATATTACACGATAAACCTTCCATTTTATATGGAGCCACACAGGATGAAAGAGCAATATTCATTTTGCAGCCAACAGCTTATTGACGCTTCTTTAAGAGTTCTTGATTCTAAACCTCAATCATTTTAAAGCGTTTTACACTGTTGCTCAAAATGCTGTTTAGATGCCCAGATCCACCAACTGCAATGAGAGTGAATTTCTCTTGTATCAGCCTTTGGTCTGTGTATTCATTTGGCAACTTTTCCATTTGCCAAATTTACATAAGCCCTCTTCAAAATAACAACTAGATTTGCTATAGTAAGTCAATCATAGGCACTGTATGTGTTCAAAAGATAGGACAACCACAGACTTGAAAACATTCCTCCACAGGCCGTCTCAGGATAAGAATAAAACTTTCTAATAAGATATTATTGTGTGGCTCAGGCTAATGAACACATGCTTCTGCTAAGAATCATCTTGTGGACCAACCTTGGCCTTAATATATAAATGTAAGGCTCACAACTGAGAAAAGGATTAAACCATGGATGTGACTACACTCTGCTATACATGCTTCACGTGGTCTACGTGAGAGTGTGCAGCCTCAGTTTGCAAGAGAGAACAAGCTCACACTGTTAGGCCAGCACATCTGGTCAATATTTAATCTAGAGCAGCAGACAACGCACAGCAGACCGATTACAAGCCTGGTGGTCATAGAAAAATTTTGCACAGAGGAGAATAGCACAAAGGCAGCAGGGGAAAAAAAAGTAACACAAAAGATGAGCTATCCCAAAAACTGAGTATTTTTTATATTCACATGTCTGGCTTAGCTACTAACAAAATCAGCATGTATAAAGAAAAGGATGAAACCATGACCTATCATTAAGAACAAATTGTTGATCTTAACTGTCATTCTTCTTTAAGCGAGGTGACAACTTAAAATGAAAATCGCCAACCACACCGTGGTTTATACTACAGCTCATTCCAAGCAAGGAGTTTGAAGACATAGCTGTCCTTTATAAAAATGTTGGCTGAGTATTTTTATATAAGGCATCCAGAGACTACCAAGTATTGGCAGCCAGATCTGTCATCCTTCATTTATAAAGTTAAGTCCCCACAAGCTGTACAGCTGAATTTGAGGAATCAGATGTTAATTTCCCAAGAAATCAAGCCAAGATAAGGACTAGGGAACAAAAGAGGTCTAACTTAAACATGAATAGTATCCTCCTTGGTGTAAATTATGATAAATGAGAGTTATTCTTGGAATAACTTCATCACTAACCAAAAAACAGACTTGAGGTATCTTACAAAGCCTAAACAGAACCAAGGTTAATTTCTGTTATTCCTAGTTATTCCTAGCCTCCTCCATATGCCATGTGCATCTCATCTTTCCCCTCCCTCTCTTCTATTCTCTACCAGTCCACCCTTTATCCCAAACTGCTGGCTTGCTCGAGTCTCCTTCCTGTATCCTTTCTCCCCGTTTTTCTTCTCTGCCACCTCTGTAGACCCTGTCCTCTTTAATAGAGCCTAGAAGGGTTCCATCACCCCCACCAGTTTTGAAAAAGACACTTTTAAAAAGATTCAGCCAAGCACAAAGAAAGAATTTACAGATGAACAATAACGTTAGTCCTTTTCCAGCTGTCCAGCAAAAGGTTCATAAGATGGGGAACACAAATTAGATCACCTAAAATTAAGGCACCTATGATTTCCCAACACCTTTTGTAATATATTTTATCTTAAAAATTTGTAGCAATTTGTTGTTTGGTTTTTTCTGGCAGGACAATTTCACTTACTCATACAATTTGTCTGCTATTCATCAATGCCCTCTGTGCAAACCTCACAGCATCACTAAGACATTTCCACCCCCTACATTCACAATCCTGGAGTCTCTTGAGCCAACAAACTGTCAAATTAGTGCCAACTCATGACAGCTTTATGATATGTAATCTTGTTCACCAGCAAATGGTCCGAGACCCCCTGCTTGCTACTGCTGTCAAACTGACAATGCTTTTCTGTCTCTTTGTGATAAGTTTGTATTTTGAAAACAAATCCCAGCTGAGAAAGGAGCATATCTACCACTACAAAAAAGGCCACATAGCTACCTATATAGCTCACACTTTTCTACTTTTCCCTTCTTCTAACTTGTAAAGATATTATTAAGGTTCTCTTTCAAAGAGATTAGAGGTAAGAATGAGGGAACTGATTTAGATTACATCAAAAAAGCACACTATCATCATACCCATTTCTATATTAGAAGAAACTACACCAGTAGAATATATTCAACTGACCATTATTAAACCTTGCACCTTGAATACCTGACCTCACTTGTCATCACAGAGCTGAAACCAATTTGTCCAGGTTAACTAAATATTTTCAAACAAAATAAACATCAACTGAACCAGTGCTGCTCAATCTATCCAACCCTGTGGGGAGGCCCTGCATGACAGGGCTGGTCCATGATCTGAACCTGTGCACCAATGCCATCTGGTACATGGGGTCATGTAATCAGGCCCTCTCAGCTCCCAACAGGTCCAGAAGTTTAGCAATGGGGGAGCAGTACCAGTATCACAATTAGCAGTGCCATCATTACCCTGCCACCAAATTTCTCAACCTGTGGGAAGCCATAAGATTCAATGTATGATGGGAAGTAAAGCAAAAATTGGTGGAATTAAAAGTAAAACACAGTTTCTTAAAAATGCCTTTATATTGCAAGATCTTTGAAGCAGGAATCTCTCTGTACAGTACCTATTACTAAGGGTTACTATGATAATATAAAACAAAAGACAATATGAGCTGTGTTATCCTAAGTTATATATTCTGAAATAATCAGCTTTTACCTCTTGCTCCTTCCAAATAAAGTCACTTTATTTGCTATTAGCTGCTCAAGTTTGCTTCCTAATAGATGGCAGGATTAACCACAGGATGTAGCAGAAAGGATTGGAAAACATGAGGGTGGTAGAAATCCTTTAGAATAAGGTGGCTATTTTTAATACACTTCATCTATAATTCATATTGTAATGAGGTACAAAATGGCCTGATTGTTAGAGCTTCCAAGAGAGAAGACTTCCACTGAAATCAATGGAAATACTTCAAGGGAGGGCTTATGGAATCAGGTCCCAAGGAAAAGAGGAAAAATGACAACAGCAGCAAAAAGTTATTGCCAACGTCCACCCAAATAGATCATGAAAAGTCCAAGTTAGCCATGCTCTTCTACCTACAGTCACATATCTGAGTATACTACAATTGTAAAATAACACAATTTGTCCCTTTCCAGTACAAAATACTTAAATAAGTTAATAGTACAGGAAATTCAATGTTTAAGAAAAATCAATCTAAGCGAATATGAGCAAAAGTACACAGCCATTGTTGGTTTTAGTAAGTTTCACATTTGGTGCCAGAGCAACTCTACAGGCTAAAATCCTCAAATCAGTCATAAAAAGATGCAGCCTGGACAACTTGAGTCTCAGTTTCCTACACTGCCACATCAGTGTGCCCCAACTCGATTCCACCTCCTTGTGCAAAACAAGAGGAAGGTGTTCGAGCCACCTGAGTTCTTGATTTCACTGTTAAGACTCCCAACATTAGCAATAAATACCAACAGCAGTGTCCATTTTGGTAATCAGAGGAACCAAGGCAATCAGTTCACTTCACAACTTCAGCCACCAAGCAGCCATCAGCTGGTGGTATAATTTTATCTGAACAGCTCTTCTAGAAGGGCATGGATTGAAAGATGTCATATTGTCAGCTCTGGTGAACTAAACCACTTCTCTGATCAGCAGACATGCCTTTGCAGAAATACCCCTTACACTGGGATACTTAGGGGAAAGAGGCTAGAGGTTACCTTGTGGGCCAGATAATGCTTAGAGTATTTGCAGTTTGTGGAGATACAAGATGAGGATCTGTTTTGGGTCCATCCCCACCAAGAAAGCAGCTCCTTATCAGAGTTTCAAAGGAAGAGTTTCTAGAAGTAAGATTAATAATTCTACTATAAAACAGCAACAACTAGAATCATTTAGCTGAACGACATGTACTTGAAAGGATACATGTATATGCATGTAAAAATATAGGAAGCCATGTCAGGGGACCCAAAAAAAGCCCATAAAAGAAAAGAAATAAGTTTATTTTTCTTTGACTGGTCCAACCCTCTGTTGAAATGCTTTCATTTATGAAATCTGAAGCACTCCGATTCATTCCATCATTCCTTTGCAAATCAATCTTTAATCTGTTGGGTGAGATGCATGAAGAGATTCAATCAAAATAAAGGATGTTGGGTCTCCCAACTACTGCAGTTTGTAACAAGTGCAAGTGATTTTGGAAGAAATCAAGTGACGTATATTCCCACTTCCCAAAACTTTACCATTCTACACACACTGGTGAGTCTGCCCTCAGTCATTTAATCACTAGAAAGTACCCAGGAAACATGGGGAAACATATACTTTTCCTACCATTGAATTCTTTCATAATTTGGTCAGTGGTTCTATTTACAAGAGAGTCAGATGGTGGCCCCTGCTGGTGCACATATGTATTAGAAAGTCACATTGGTAGCTTAACAGAAAATGTGCTGCCCCAATGTACTACTGACCTATTCGTTCTTTAGTCCGACAAACACAAGGAGTCCAAGAGAATATGTCCTAGTCAGACCAACTATTATTTTGAATCTTACAGAATTATTTTAAACAAAATAGTGTGCATTTACACGTGTGCTTTACTGCAGAATTCACTAATTAGCTCTGCAGTAAAGCATCACAGTCTACACATGTGCCAGAATTAGGGTGCAGTAAAAGGATTAAACCCACTATAAGATATTACTGTCAGGAACAATACTATCCTATGGCAGAGTAATTTACTCTGCTGAAATGCACATGTAGACAGTGACAGGGGCTGGCTGGGGCATGAGGGTCCTGAAGTGCAGGGGCTGGCCTCTGCCTTAGCCCCGCACTTTAACACCCTCATGCACCAGCCAGCCCCACCACTGCCCAACGCTGCCACCTGGAGCGCAGGGCTGAACCCCTGGGCCTCCTACCAGCCCAAAGCTGCTCTGCCCTGGCTCCAAGTGCAGCAGACCCAGGTGCACATGCAAACTCTGCGTCTGAGAGCATTTTTCTTCAATGCAAACTGCATCTGAGTTCATCACGTCGTATTAATTGCATATGTACATGCACCCACTGAGAAGGAAAAATACATTTTTGTTCCTAAAATGTTTTCTAACAGAGGAAATAAAAGCCAAATAAACATGGAAATGAACCATCTGTGATTAATTTAATTCCAGCCTTATACTGCATTAACAACTTTGATTAGGGGAAGAAGAAAATACTAAGCAATGTTATGGGCTTAGCAGCCCCAACACTAAAATTGGCTAATTAACTAGAGAAATCTTACAGCATGATCAGACAGTCAGGAGTCCAACTTTCAGTCAATGTCCCAACAGCAGAGCTCAAGCCAGAGAGGTTGAGGGCATAGAGGAAAGATAGATCAAAGTGCATGATTATCCAGTCTTTCTGGCATTACTGCAAAAAAAGGGTGTCACTAAGCAGCAATTAGGGTGGAAAATTATAATGTGTTTATTTGGCTGCCAGTCCAAGCCAGAGCTGTTTTTACATGCGTTTGCCAGGCAATAGAAGTGATTTTCAAGAACGCTCGAGAAACAAAAAGCTACAGAAACCATTATCAAATCTTCTGAGCTTCTCAAGCCCTCTGTTTAACATTCTCCATAGGCAAATATGAATCTCTGGAGTGTGCAGAGCTTTTCTACAGGCACTCATCATAGGACTTACTGAATTTTACACAACAAAGGCAAGCATGAATTCAAGCCTGGAATGAAGTATTTGCCCCATTGACGTCACTAGGTTGCTTGCCATCAACTTCAGTGGTGCTATGATTTTTGCCCACACGAATTTAAAAGCTCTAGTTACTGGGTGCAAAATGTTCAAAGTCTAGTCAAGCAAACAAGTTCAAGTAAAACAGCAACCTATTTACTCAAAAGCCAGAACATACCACCTACTTCTTTATTCATTCTTTTCATACTCCAACAGGCCAACCTCCCTGTTTATCCATCATCTAATCACAAATACAGACAGAAGTGACCTCTTCACTTGAAAGTTAACAAGTCAGAATTGTCCATTGATTTAAGCAGTTGGGAAGAAGTGGTGGGTGGGTAAGTGGGGAGGAGATCATGAGACCTAAGCAAAGCACTTAACCTCCTGACCTCACTGTATGCTTTTTCTTATTAGTATTTGTATTACAAAAGCTTCATTGTAGGTCAGGGCTCCACTGGACTGAGCACTGTACTAACACATAGTAAGATGGAGTGCCTTCCCTGATTAAAGTTTACAGACTAAGCAGACAAAGGGTCAGAGGAGAAACAGAAACAGGAAAACTTATTGGCAGAGCTGAGAATAGACTTGAAATATCCTAAGTACCAGGTCCAGTTCTTTGTCCACTGGACTTAATGCCCATCTAATCCAATGGAAAATAGGAACAAGCCTACTTTACTATCTCTTTTGGAAGTATACTGTCTTAATATTTTTCAAGTGTTGGAAATATCCCCTGGATAGTTGCCATTTATATATGCAAAATGTTACTAGCTTAACACAGCTTTTAGGAACTACTGCATCTATGGTATTTGAGTCAACTCAAATCGCTCCCAGTCAGATTTATGCCCCAAAGTCAGTGGAAAGAATTCCAATGATTTCAGGAAAATGAATTCAGGCTTTTATATTCACCCTATTTACATATAGTAGCACATAACACAATCACAGTGCTGACTGTCAACCCTGAAATGAAGCAATGCTGAAAAGCAGAATGTAGTTATCTTATACTTTGAAGAAAGACCTCAAGTTCCAATAACCAGTAAGTTACAGAAATGTTGATAACAGACAAAAAAACTACAACTACATATATGGAACTCTTGTACTTTGGTGCCACCTGAGGAAAACCTTGAAAATTACTTCCATTCATCATTGGGTGTTCACACAAGTTACATTTTTTGCACAATCAGGACTCTGAAAGTGTTCCATAGCTGTGATAGGTGCATGGCTGCAGAGCACTTTTAAAGTGGCCAATAGTGTGAAAAACCAACCCTTGATAAATCAGCTATTAGCTGAAGGAGCTATAGAACCCCTCAAGGGTTAATTTTAGCCCTTTTGCAGGGCTGTGCTTATACTCACACAGGTGGGCATGAGTCCAGCCCCACCCCTGGGGCTGTCAGAGAGGGAGGAAGGGGGAGAAAACAGCACATAGCTGCTGGCTGGGCTTTGCTACCCTGGCCAGGGTATTGGGAGGGAGTTAGGCTGGGCCCATGAGGCAAACAGACTCCATTCTATCCACTCCTCACAAATTCCAGCCGTGGCAGAGCCGAGCTGACAGCTGGTGCTGGTGCCATCAAGAGGCCTGGGTGGGGGATGGGGAAAGGAAGCTCGCTTGCCTTATGGGCCCAGCCCAACTCCCCCCAATACCCCAGCCGTGGGGTGGCCCACAAGGTGAGAGGCTCAATTTCACCCTGCCCCTCACCCTCCAGCTCCAGCCAGGCAAAGCCCAGCTGCTAGCTGCTCCCTCCCCGTCTCTCTCTGACAGCCCTGAAGCTGGGGGTGGGAGGGTGCGGGGGAGAGGATTCCTCAATTCAGCAGCTTTCTTGGAAGCTGCTGCAGGGCCCCCACCTCCTGGCCCTGTGGGGGAGCTGTAACTCATGGTGCTTTGTGCAAAGTGCCATGAGTTAGAGCAGGGCCCCTAAGCATCTGTAGGCACCCATTGTTGCTGGATTCATCTTTATTACATACACCCAGTTCCAGAGAACTTGTAGACCTTCCTCCAGGAGAAGGTTGTTCCATAGGGAAACCAGATAAATAAAGCCCCAGTATGTCATAGTTTATAGGAACAGCTAATTTTGCATTGCTTGCCACTCAGCAGTGAAACAAGCCTGTCTTCCATGTGACAGGGTACAGGTAATGGATGGTCACTGCTCCTAAAAGCTCATTTTGCACTCCAACATGTTGGTCTCCCTCTAGAGGTTCAAAAACAGCCACCATTTTAAGTGTTAATTTTCCAGCTAACACCTGGTTAGAATTTAGCCAAATTCAAGTAAAGCAAGAAATGAAACCAGTATTGCTAAATAAACCAAATAGCATGGGTTTGATTCATCCTCTCTTCATGGAAAGGCATTAAAATTCATTCGCACATCCACGTTAATGCTTCACATTCATTTTCAAAAAGCACTCTTTGGTATTAATAACAGATGCTCCTTACAATTAATCCCTCATATATCCTGTCATTTGTTTTGGCTTTCACAAGCTTGATGGTTTAATGGATTATTTTTCCAAATAGTGAGCATCCTCCTGGACACCAAATCACTGCAACAGATGCAGGTGCCCCTACTCTTTATTTTCTGATGCACCTTTTCAAGTCTGTTATTTTACCATGGGGAAAAAAACATACATTAGAGAACATGTGTGATGTAGCAAAAAGCTCTTAGGTGAACAATTAATTGTTTCAAAGATTAAAGACTGAAGCATGATCTTGTATTTAAGGCACTAGAATGGAACTTGGAAAATGGGTTCTATTTCACTCAGACAGAGTACCTGGTCTTTCACAAAAAGAACACCTAATCTCTTTACCCCAGTTTCCTTATGCACAACATTAGCATAATGATACTTCCTGTTCATTTAGTGTTTAGCTCTCTGGTGACAGACTGCCTTATTCTATGTGTATGTAAAGCATTTAATAAAATGTTTACCCCTCACAGTAGGGGCTAGTAAGTACTACTGTAGTAAAAGTACTATTACTTTCAAAAACAGAAAACATTACCTGGAAAAGAACAAAAAAATCACTTCTGCTTCACAATGTAATTCTCTTAAGCCTTATTGGCAAGTAATTAAGGCCCCTGGCAAATGTTAAAATAATTCAGTGCTTGGCACATCTGATCCCAATAACTACACCTCCTTCCATGCTATATATCAGGGTTGGGCAATTATTTTAGGTGAAGGGCCGCTACCTGAGTTTTGGCAAGCCATTGAGGGCCACATGACAGGCAGCCAGGGGCAGATAAATATAAATTTTCTAAGTTTTTAGGGGCCCTGTGGGCTGGATAGAATGGCCTGGTGGGCCACATCCAGCCTGCAGGCTGCGTTTTGCCCAGCCCTGCTATACATGCATTGCACAAGAGGTGATTGCTAGAATCAGGGACCAATCTCAATCACACCATTACTTTTAATTTTATTTAACTCAGTTGAGGTTAGCAAGTTTCCCTCCAACTGGAACTTTAACCCTCCCTCAAGATCAGCAGCACAGACCGATACAAACAAGCTTGGCCAGTTGGCTGCCTTGCCCTTGGGCAAGGAACATGCCAGGTCATGGTGAGCCCTACAGCTTGCTATGACCCAGAACCCCTCCCAGCTGGGCAGCTTCTTGTCCATCAACACAATGAAAAGCCTGCACTGCTGCCCCACTAGGTGCTGCACAAGGGAGCTGTCAGCCTCCCACATAAGGGAACCCATTAATGGTGATGCACTTGCATGGCTGTTGGCTAAGACCCATCATGGAGCTGGCATCAATCTGCATAGCAGGCCACCTTGCTACAAGTTCAATTTAAGGCACAATGCAAACCAGCTACAAGAAAATCCACATATTTTGTGGAAAATGTGTGTGGCTGGTTTTCTATTTCATTGCACAATAAATTCTTTGAACATGTAGCAGGGAATTACTATTTATAACTACTTAAGGCATGATTAACAGGTTAATCGGGTCTTAACTGTAACATCTGCCAGGGCCCTAAAAGACAAACACCTTAGTGCAAGTGGATGAGACAGTAACAAGAAAGCAACTGACCTAGGTTGTTCAGTTCCTTAATAACAAAAAGGAAAATAACTTTACCTACTGCTTGCAATGACAAAACCTGGTTATGATCTACAGCTGAATTGTTTTATTCTAACCAGCTGCAAACTGGCCAGCATACACATTTGCACAAATATACACTCCAAAGTACACACACAGCAATAATCTTACTAACATACATTTCTCCAAAAAAGAAAGTGCATCCAGGTAATCAGATCACCTGCATTAGTGAACTGCTTTTGTGCTATCACAACACAGCTGTGTTTCATGGGATATGTAAAACCAGCATGTTAGGTGCAGACAGACATCACTTGTACTTTTACAAAAAATTGTATGGTGGCACAAGCTGCAAGCAAACAAATGTGCTAGCTCCTTGCCATGCTCCAAAGAACCAAAAACATTTCCACAACCAAAGGTAGTCACAGTGTGTGATGTGTAATACAGGAGGATGTGTGTTTGCTTATTGTGCACCCAGAGAATCCTCCTGCAGGGGAATCCTGTGGCTCACATAACCATTTCACTCCAATGCAGGGTGCACACCTGCAAGCAGGGGAACTGTTTCTACCCATGGGTTCCTCTACTTGAAGCTAGAAGTTGGGGCACAGCATCCAGGGCTGTTGTCCCACAGAATTAGACCCCTGAAACCTCTGAGGTTATAGGGGCCAAACCATGGGAGAACAGCCCTGGGCAACATCTGTAAACACCAATGAAGTGGATCAGCTGTGCCAGGAAACATCCTTCAAAGCTGTTCCTGCTTCTAAACTGATGTCTATTTACACCTAATGTGATGTCGGTTGTCTTATGGATGGTATCACCTGTCAGTAAGGTAGCCCCTCCCCTCGACTCACCTGCCACGACTTTGCTGTTAAATTCTCATGAGAGGGTTCCCTAGATCCTAAGAAGATCTAGTGGAGATCTTCTCAGAGGGGTTCCCTGACATGGGTGTACTCACAGTTGTTAGGTGGGATGTTCCACAGGGCTCCGCCTCCCCTACATCCCATCCACTCGCCAACTGGTCCTGTGCTGGTCGGAATTTAACCTCGATTTTTGCGGGCTTGCCCCGCAGTAGGTCTCAGATGGAGGGAAGAGCACTCAGCTGAACAACTTAGCTGGCTCTTTTCCCTTCTCTCTCTATTCCTTGAAATTCCTTCCTGTACTTTAGTGCCTTCAGAAAGAATATTCTCCTGGGGTGGAGTGGGATGTGGAGCTGCCTTCCCTTCCCCAGTGATCTCCAGGGGACTCCGAACCCCTCCCCTGTTCTACTTCTCCTAGGGGGAAGCGCTGGTCTCTACTGACCTGCCTTCAGCAGGGAGCTTCTGCATCTCCCCTGCTCTACTTCTCCTAGGGGAAGAGCTGGTCCCTCCTTGCCTGCCTTCCATAGGGAGCTGCTGTATTTCCCCTGCTCTGCCTCAGTCAGGGGCTCAAAGGCTTCCCCTGCCTCGCTTGCCGGTACTGCACAGGCTACAGCGTGCCTCTTCCCGGCAGGAGCCTCAGCACGCCGGACGTGCTGCCAGCCGTCTCTCTCTCTTTCTCTGGCTCCCCCTCCCCGTGGGTCCTGGCGGGGGTTTTAAACGTTCCCGTAGCGGCCATGCCGGCCGCCACGATTGGACCTGCTGTCTCCCGCACAGGGAACAGCTGCTTAAATAGCCGGCATAATGCCGGTTTGCATGGCTTCGGCTCCTGCCACGATCCCGGCTCCGGCACCACCGAATCTTCTGGAGGCAAGTTCCCCCCTCGGGGGGTCTGCTTCTGGGTTTTGTGCACCCTGCAGTTTTCCCCCGCCTCTTCTCGAGGCCGTGGTGGCACATCGCCGCCACACCCAATGTGAAGCTCATTGTAAAATCCCATTACAAAATGCAGAATAATATCTTTGTACAAAAGCCAGCAACTCAAATGTCCATTCACTTGTTAATTTCTCTTGCTCAGTTTCATCATACATACCCTTTAAAAAGTGAAAATGGCAAATTGGCAGCACTGAAAAGAAGAAAACCTCCATCAACAGATGTTAGTAAATATGCATTGGTAGTACCAGCTTCCCTGCACACCTCCCCTTTTGTATCAACCATTTCAACCACATTGTGGAACCATTCTCTAAGGAAAAATGGCTACCATGGGGCTTTTTCTTTGGGGCGGGGGGAGGGGAGGGGTAAGTTATCTTTCTATGAGAAGCTTGATAATAAGGATGTCTACTGGGTATACTAATAAAAGCAACCCATCATTGCACATTCACGACACTAATTCAGCAAAGCACCTAAGCACGTACATTGCTTTAAATCTTGGCCCAAGTCATTTTGCCTGGGCATCAGAGGGACAATGACATGCGGCCTTGACTGGCTGAATTCAAACTAGTGGCTTAGAAAAGAGACCGTACAAAATCTATTACAGGGCCTCTGAGCTATCTGGTACCCCATTTCACTGAAAAATGTAGATAAAAAACATGATGCACAGATAGAAATAAAGTTTTTTTGCTGAAACTCCACATGGATGAAGGTAAGGCAGGGTGGGACCCTAGAGACTAACTACTCTGGCTGACTTCAGACTTACTTAGCTAACTACCTCTCCCTACACATGGGGACAAAAGGAACCATGTGGACTGCCCACCTAGCAAATTGTACCACTTTTTGCACGCTTCATGATCTTTTATAGGATGGTTTGGCCTACCAAAATAGTTTCTTTCCATTCCCAAAGGAAGGTCACAACACTTTAAAGAACAACTTGCTAGGGCAGACATGACCACCAGTGTCAGCATATGACACACTGTGTGTTTTGCGATGCCTCACTTTATTGGCAGTTTTCTTACTTCAATATATATCAGCGTTCTACCACAACTTCTAAAACTATCAGACCAACACTTGCAAGAGTTTATTCATAGGCCACTCAAAATCCACAATCAAGCATTTTAAAGGATATGAGGATCCACACAGGTTTATTAGGCACAACCAACCATTTCCTGTTACTTGGTGTCGGGGGAGGGAAGGAACCACTCTGAAGTATACTACAAAATATAAAATCCTAAATTATATACCCAAAAGGGCCAAGAGTCAAGCTGAATATTCAGGATGCCTACCACCAATAAATCAGGTCTTCTTTTGTATATTTTTGATAGCTATGCCACAGCTAGCATTTCCCACCACTAACAAGTACAGACTCACGTGACCCTATGTGGAATTAAAACATTAAAAGGACAAGAGAAACCATTTTTACTCCCATCAGGCAATCCTAGATGAATTCAGGACAACTAATTTACAAAGCACCTCACGATTCTAGGAGCCAAGCAACTCTGCTCATTCTCCAGGGTCCTTAGCTAGGAGAGAACAAAAACTAAGAGGCACACTACACAAATAAATAAAGGTGTCTGGGGCTGCCAAGTTTCCTGTTCTCGAGTGTGCTGGTATTGCTCCTGGAAAGAAGAGGAAGAACAGACTGTAAAAGTGCTATTGTTTTAAATAGCTCAAACATCTGCTGGAGTAATAAGGGGATTTATTCCCTCCCACCTCCAATCTTCTTAGCCACTTCAACAGTCAGTCTCCACACGTCACACTTCAGTATTATACATGAACTCAACAACATCAGGCTTAAGCAGAAATACCCTCATTATCCCATTATTATTATTACTTCAATATATAGCAGTGTTCCACCACAACTTCTGAAAGTATCACATCAACGCTTGTAAGAGATCACTCATAGGTCACTCAAAATCCACAATCAAGTACTGTAAAGGATATGAGGATTCATACAGGTTTATTAGGCAGAACCAGCCATTTCCCATTATGGGGGGGAGGGGGAGGAAAGCCACTCTGAAGTATACTACAGAATATAAAATCCTATATTATGCACCCAAAGGGGCCAAGAGCCAAGCTAAATATTTAAGATGCCTACCACCAATAAATCAGGTCTTCTTTTGTATAGTTGAAGGTACTTAAAAAGGAAATTTGTTTTATACTTGTGTAAGAAATAAAACATCTAGTGGGGTTTTAAAAATATTTTTTTAATGTATTAAAGGCTTCTTCAATGTAGTGATCACCAGATTCTATAAATGCAGACATATAAGAATGAGAAAACAGCAGGTTCTACACAACAGGTTCTGGAGTAGAAGGTAACCTGCAGTCCCCGTCTGGCTCTAACTGACTATCTAACTACTCTGTCACTAAGGGACCATCTCCCAATTCCCAAATCCCTCAGTCTCCTTTTAAGGAGCCGCTCTAACACTGCATACAGCCATTTACAATACTTGGTCCACAGTCACACAACTTACTCAATTTACTTTAAGTTGCATGAATGTCCCAGGAGTAGCCCAGACAGCATCATGAGCAACTACAGGGCTCTGGGGGCTAGGCTTAGGAAGTTGGGGGCACAGGTCATCTTCTCATTTATCCTTCCGATCAGCGGTCACCATCAGCAACAGGACACCTGCATCAGGGAAATCAACCTGTGGCTCCTGAGTTGGTGCCATCATGCAGGTTTGGGCTTCTACAACCACAATCCACACTTCCATGAGAGAGGCCTCTTTGAACAAGATGGTCTGCATCTCTCTTCTAAAAGGTAAGAGAGTCTGTTCTCTTACAGGTTGGCTGATCTCCTCCAAAGGGCTTTAAACTAGGTTCATCAGGGGATAGGGAAGCAGAGGATAAGGAGAACCTAGAATCAGCAAGCCACGAGCAATGCACTGGATCTGTTCAGGTAAGCACTAAGGTAAGCACAAAGGGGCCTGATAGACATCAGGACAGGGGGGTACCAAGGGCACCCATTAGGGGGCTTAAATGTCTCTACACTAATGCTAGGAGCATGGGGAACAAGCAGGAAGAACTTGCACTCCTGCTTGCAAGCAACATCTTTGACCTGGTTGGGCTAACTGAAACCTGGTGGGACCCTACTCACGATTGGGCAGCAGGCACTGAGGGCTACAGGTTGTACAGACAGAATAGAATGGGGGAGAAAAGGGAGGTGGTGTTGCTCTCTATGTTAAGGAACAATATACATCCTCTAGAATCAAGATGGGATCAGAGGAGAGCCAAACCAAGGTACTGTGGGTCAGGATACAAGGGGGTTGGGGGACAGGGACTTGGTAGTGGGATTCTAGTATAGACTGCCACACCAGGAGGATGAGCTAGACCTGGAATTCTCCAGACAGCTCTCAGAGACTGTACAGTCAAGAGATATGGTTGTCCTGGGTGACCTAAAAACTACCCTGACATCTGCTGGGAGGAGCAGCCAGCCAAATCTAACCACGCACGTAGGTTCTTAACCTGCATACAGGACCTCCACCTAACACTGGAGGTGAACGATCCCACTAGCCTTGCTGGACTTGGCGTAAGCTACAGGTTATGACCTGGTGGGGAATCTGCAGGTACAAGGTAACCTAGGGGATAATTAATTCACTCAACCGATGGTCACTATCTGATGAAGAGTGGGTAAACTAACCAGCAGGGCTGAAGTGCTAGACTTCAGAAAGGCTGACTTTGGTGTGCTCAGGAGATTAGTTAGTAAGGTATTAAAGCTCAAGAGCATTGGCAAAATGGGGGTCCAGGAAGGGTGGCTGTTCCTCAAGGGAGCGATCCTAAGGGTGCAGAAGGAGACAATCCCATTGAACATAAAAGGGGGCAAAAGGGCCAAGAAGCCCTCTTGGCTGAACAGGGAAGTCCAGGAAAGCCTAAAGGCAAAGAAAGAGGTATACAGGCTGTGGAAACAGGGGGCAGCTACCAAGGAGGAGTATACCTCCCTGGCTCACACCTGCAGGGAATCAGTTAGGAAGGCCAAAGCAGGATTAGAACCTCATCTGGCGACAAAAATTAAGGACAACAAAAAGTCCTTCTTCAGGTATACAGGGAGCAACAGGAAGGCGCAGGGTAGCATAGGACCCCTGCAGGACAAACTAGGGCAACTGGCGACAGAGAGTGGGGACAAAGCTGAGCTCTTCAATGAGTTCTTTGCATCTGTATTCCTAGACACAGACCAAGACAAATCTCCCAATTGGATCATAGCTAGACACAGAAGGGACACCAGCCCACCAACTGTTAGTGCAGACTTAGTGAAGGGGCACTTGGAGGGGATGGATGTGTTCAAATCAGCGGGCCTGGATGAACTTCATCCAAAAGTGCTGAAGGAATTGGCCAGTGTCATAGCAGAGCCACTGGCACAGCTGTTTGAGCACTCATGGTGCTCCAGTCAGGTCCCAGAGGACTGGAAAAGGGCCAATGTTGTCCCTATTTTCAAGGGGATGAGGGAGGAACCGGGAAACTATAGGCCAGTTAGTCTCACCTCTATCCTTGGGAAAACTGTGGAAAAAATCATTAAGGATCACATTTGTGGGAGCCCAGCAGGGGAAATAATGCTGAAAGAAAATCAGCATGGATTCATTGCAGGTAGCTCCTACCTGATTAACCTTGTGTAGCAGCCTTTAAAAAAATAGACCCACCTGAACAGAATGGGAAGGGCTGCCTGGCAGAGAGACAGAGTTTGTCCCAGAGGGGACACTGTAGGCTCTGAGGGCAAGTGAAGCTGTTTTGGAAGCAGCCCTGTTGGAAGTGGGAAGGGTGATGCAACCCCAGCAAAGTTTTGAACTAGAGCCATTAGCAAAAGCCCGTGAAGGGCCCTGATCTGGGATTGGCTGAGAGGCTTGGATAAAAGGGGGAGCAGTTTTTCCCCACCAGGAGGGAACAAGATAGAGAGAGAGAGAGAGAGAGAGAGAGAGAGAGAGGGGCTGAGGGACAGGCTGGAGACCGGATTCAGAGTCTCAACACAGTGGTCCCTTGGAGAGCCCCTGAGAGAGGCCTGCAGGAGCAGCAGCAGCAGATGCTGCAAGGGAGTGACACAGTATCCAGTGTGATACAGTATTCAGTTCTTCTCTCCAGTTCTTCCCTCCAGTTCTTCTCTCCGGTGGAGAGGCTGCCATGGCAGGATCAGGCTGGGACTGCTTGTATAGAGAATCCGAGCCTGAAGAGACCTGACTGCAGCCAGTGTGGCTGGGTGAGCACAGCAGAGCCGGGGGTGGAGGGGAGCTGCCCGAGTCTGCCCTAGTTTCCCTGATGGGTGAGGGGCCTCAGGGGCAGGCAAAGCCCAGGAAGGGGCTGCATTTGCTGGGGCTGTGAGGCTGCGTGGGGCAGGAGGGCTGCTAGAGCCTGCAGCCCAGACACTACTCCCAGCAGAACCAGGGAAGGGGGTCAAAGGCAGGGGAAGACTGTCTTGTAGGAACTGCAGAGGAGTTGCTGCTTGCTGCCCAGAGACCCCAGGAGCAAGGAGATGGACACCAGCGCCAGGGAGCGTCCACAGACCACGTGCAGGGACACAGACAGTCCTGCTTCCTAAGATACCCCGCCAGGGGCAGTGGACACAGGATCCCCAGTACACCGTGTGCAAGTGAGAGACTGTGTAAATAAGTTCTTGAGGGTTTATTAGTCAGTATATCTATGTGCTTATTTAATGATTTGTTATGTTGTAAATAATTAAATCTTGTAAATAGTTTGAGAATTGTCTGCATGGGTGCTTGATTGTAAGGGGAGGCTCTCCGCTCAGGGGCACTGCAGCAGCTTCCCAGGAGAGCTGGGCAGGACTACTGGCTACCAAGTACTCCAAGATCCCACTATTCAGGTGAGGGCACATGTAGTGTCACGCCCAGGGTTACGCTTGTTTCTTTCTATGACCAGGTCATAAAATGCTTAGATGCAGGAGTCGAGGTACCTAGAATTTAAGAAGGCCTTCAAAACAGTATCTCCTTCTGTTCTGATAAATAAACTGACAGGCCGTGATGTAGATGATTACATTTTCAGGTGGGTGGCAAATTGGCTTAGGGGCTGCACCCAGAAAGTGGTGGTGGATGGGTCAATATTGACCTGGAAAGATGTGGGCAGTGGAGTCTCGCAAGGCTTGGTCCTTGGACCAGTGCTATTCAATGTCTTCATCAGTGACTTGGACGAGGGCATGGAGAGCACCCTGTCCAAGTTTGCAGATGATACCAAATTATGGGGCAAAG
>NW_005841903.1:745305-749173 GCF_000455745.1 Alligator sinensis
AAAGGATCCGGGCAGGTCTGGACAAATTGGAAAAATGGGCAGAATGAAATAGGATGCAGTTCAACAAAGACAAGTGCAAAGTGCTGCACCTGAGCAAAAAGAACCTCCAACACACTTACAAGCTGGGGGATGACCTTTTCAGCAACACAGAAGCATAAAAGGATTTTGGAGTCATAGCTGACTCCAAGATGAACATGAATTGTCAATGTGACAAAGTGATCAACAAGGCTAACCGCACTTTATCATGCATTAGCAGATGCATAACGAACGGGTCCAGGGAGGTGATACTTCCCCTCTATGCAGCACTGGTCAGGCTGCAGTTGGAGTCTGCAGTTGAAGTTTTGGGCGCTGCACTTCAAGAGGGATGCAGAGAATCTTGAGAGGGTTCAGAGAAGGGCCACGTGTATGGTCAGAGGCCTGCAGGCAAGGCCTTATGAGGAGAGACTGAGGGACCTAGATCTCTTCAGCCTTCACAAGAGAAGGCTGAGAGGTGATTTTGTGGCTGCCTATAAATCCATCAGGGGAGGGCAGCAGGGAGTAGGGGATGCCCTAGTAAACAGAGCATCTATTTGAGCATCTGTCCCTGGAGTAACTAGGAACAATGGCCACAAAGTGATGAAGAGCAGATTTAGGTTGGACATTAGAAAGAACTTCTTCAAAGTAAGGGTTGCCAGATTCTGGAATGGGCTTCCAAGGGAGGTGGTGCTTTCCCCTACCTTGGGCGACTTCAAGAGGAGACTGGACAAGCACCTAGCTGGGGTCATCTGACCCCCGCGCTCTTTCTTGCCCAGGGCAGGGGATTGGACTCAATGACATAACTGAGTTCCCTTCCAACCCTAACATCTATGAATGTAGATTGGGAGAGTGTGTACAGCTGTTTGCTGATGCCAGGAGCCACAAGGGGAATCTGGTATAAAGTACTTTGGGGTTGGGGGAAGGGCAGGCAAGGTGGTGGGGAGGGAGAGCTAAAAATAGCCCAGTCGGTGTCAATGGGATAGAAGGAACACAGCCCCAGAGCTGGAATAAGCAGTTGGGCTTTCCCAGCCCTGGGACTGCACTCCAAATGCATATAGGTGTTCAGTAGGTTGGGTTAACCCATTCCCAAACTAAACTCGCCTCAGGTTAACTGACTTAGATTGGACCCACCATTTTTTGCCTGATTTAACCCTTCTGAAAACTTGCACAGATGGGCATTTAAAAAGATCTAATCCTAGTTATATCAACACAAATGTAACAGCTGTACATACCCCAAGTTATAACTTCTATCACTACACTCAATAGTTTTCTCTAGAACTTACCCAACATTAATAGCAATGTATTTTGGAACCTAAACAAATTAACAGTGCCATATAAAAAACAGTATTTTAAGTAAGGCCTATGAAAAATAGACACTAGTCCTGGAACTATGACAATCCACTTGTTTCAGTAGTGAAATTCTACAGCCTTTGAGTTCTGCAAAAGGTCAGACTAGATGATCATTTTAAGGCCAGAAGGGACCATTGTCTACTACATACATATCAACCAAACTCACTTTAGGCTTTAGAATAAAAGAGGGTGGTTCATCTGTATATTAAAATAATTGTTTTACCAACTAAGTTCTTTAAAAAAAAACTATAGTGATAACATCCACATATGGAAGAGAAAAAAGGTTATCTTTTGTAGACATGCACAGCTCAGATTGCCAGAAGGGGAATATTAAGAGGTGTAATTTCAGTTCAGTGCTCCTGCTCTTTTTTTCTAAGGTCAGGTATTGCAAAGAGTCATGCACTCACAGCAGAGGAGAAGTGTCCTTCTTTCACTGTATAAAGTTAAAAATCCAAAAGGAAGCTCCACTGAGTCTTCTGATAAATATAAAAATCTGTGGCTGTTATGCAACCACTTTTGGAGGGAATTTTTAACAAAGTCAAAACAGAACAAGTATAAACAGGCAGAGGGCACTAGACTGGGAGTTAGAAGATCCAGGTCCTCTTCATGGCTTTGCTACTAATCTACCAGATGACCTCAAGCAATCAAGTTTAACAATTATTACTAGCAGATGTTTTAATTACAATAGCGTTCTTAGTTCCTGACCAAGTTTAGAGACCCGTTAAGCTCAGCACCACCCATAAACTTACCAAGGAACACAGAGTTTATACTCTAAATAAGCTAAAAAGAAGAAAAGTAAGAGGAAAAAGAAAGCACCCCATCTCTCTTAATCGAGCCTTATATTTTGGCGAAAGTAAGATGAAATATTTAGCAGTCAGTCCTATGCAAATGATAGGAAAATTAATATCATTATGCACAGAAGAGCACCAAAAAAGGTAACTGAAGACTGTCTTGATTCACTAGTCTGATTAACAAAGAGAAAGATGAAATCCTGTAGATTCTTGCTGTGCGGGCCAGGAGCTATCCGGGCCCTTTTTGTGCTCCACGCGGGCTGTGGCCAGCAGCCCGGGCACGCGGGGTCGGAGAGAACGGGCGACACGCTAGAATTAGGCATGGACGCGTAATGGTTGATTTAAGATTGTTTACTTACACCGAAGATGGTCGCGGTGTAGGCTGGACAGTTTCCCAGGTACTGGGAAATCCCAGGATTTAAGCTCCGCTTAAATCCTCGTTTGAGGACTCAGACAAAAACTCTCACTCACACGGAGTTGTTGAAGCTCCGTGGATCCTTTTTTGCGCACAGGGAATGGTACGTCGAGGGATCGTTCGGCGACGGGGAGAGGCTAGAGGCTGATCAGACCTCTGTTGCCTGCTTGAAACGCACTGGGTCCGATAGGCTCCACAGCGCTTAGAGATCTTCACACCGCGTGAAGTCTCCTCCTCCTGGTGTTCGTGGAGTCCTCCCTTGCGGGGTTCTCCTCGGAGTTCTCCAAGTTCTCCAACTTGGGCGGAAACCACTCAAGCCTTTTATACGGCTAGCAAGCCAATCGCTAGCCGCCACGTGTGAATAATTTCACGCAAGCCAATAATGGGGCTCAAATTAGAATACAAATGGCGGGAACTCCTTGCAACATGCATTTCTTAGCTGCAAAGAAGAAATGCACACTGCAAAGAAAGCTACGAATTGGCGGGAAAATAATTCAGTGGTGCCAAAGCACACACAAAAACAAAAATCACACCCTTGGGTTGTGACACTTGCAAAGGTTTTACTAAACATAAAGTTCAATGGATTTGAGTAAATAGGTAAGACACAGAAGGTTTATGCACAAACTAATCCCAACATTTTTTCTGAAAACAACATCAGGTTTTTTAAGATTTGAGGGGGTGGAGGAATGGTAGGAGGAATAGGAGGCCATCAATCATTTTGCTATAGTTTATAAAATATAACATGGATCCCCAAAGCCTCATAAAAATCTTAGAAAGACATTCAGCCTCCTCTCCCCTTCTGGTTTTTCAGTCTTTCCCCAGTTAGTATTAACCCTGACAACCTGTCTCTTTGTATTACTTTCAAGCTGTCTTTCTGCTCCCAATGTACTCTGGGTAAAATAGATTTCTGGTTGCTTGCCTTGCATGTTACCCTATAATACTGATAGCACTAGTGTCAAGATGTCCTACAGGTCAGCTCAATAGAGGATAACTCTCTGCTTCATTTAGAGGTGTAAAATGGTACAACA
The DNA here is from genome assembly GCF_000455745.1 of Alligator sinensis. Classification (NCBI taxonomy): domain Eukaryota; kingdom Metazoa; phylum Chordata; order Crocodylia; family Alligatoridae; genus Alligator; species Alligator sinensis. Next base: position 748,905 of record NW_005841903.1, read on the forward strand.
AAAGGAGAAAAGAATTTGCTGCATGAGTTTTAAAATATGTTGTAAGAAAATATTTCTGCTGAGTAACCTTCATAAGAGAGAAGAAAGAGCAGATGGGCAACCCCCTTTCCTCTCACAGACCAGCCAACCCCTCCATGAGCCCACCAAACCCTGCATCCCCGCAACCACTCCTGGTGTTGGTTTTACCAGCATTCAAATGTTAGGAGTCAAGGAAGTAAGTTCTGGTGGGGATGGGGCAGTAGGGGGCTAAAATAGCTCCTGGTTTGGGG
>NW_005841903.1:749205-761729 GCF_000455745.1 Alligator sinensis
CCCCCGCTAGCCCCCTCAAGCCCCCTGTAGACCCCCATCTGCCCCTCTCATTCTTCCCAATTCCCCTGTGGACATTACTAGCCCCTCCCCCACTCCGCATCCATCCCACAGACCCTGCCTACCTCCCAATTTCCTGATCCCCCCGCCGCAGACACTGCTAGCCCCCTCGTCTCCTTCCTCCCCCACTGCCCACACGATCCCCCTGAAAACTCCACCTCCCCCCCAACCTCACAATGCCCCCCAAGCCTGCTGTCCCCAGATCCTCCAAACCACCCACACTAACTCCCCTTCCCTTACATTGGGTGGCCATTTTTAACTCAATCTAACCTCCCCCTAACCTCCCTGAATGTCTGTACCTAGCCTTACTGTTTACTTTCTTACTCTTAAGACTGTATTTATAGACGTTATTGTCTTTCTAATCATTTTAACAGAGAAACATCCCCTAATCCCAAAGTCATCCCAGAACCACAAAGCAAAACAAACCAGAAAAGCAATCATGCCGCTAATCAGCAGTCTATCTGAAGAGGGTGACCAGAGCAGCAGCACCAGGCACCGTTTTGTCAGGATCATAAAAATATCTGTAACTGGCTACCATGCAGATGCCCTGGGTACAGAGCTTCTTGCTACATTTCTGCAGCTAAATCATGGAGGTATGCCACACGTTTAAATTTCATGTGATGTTGCCCCAAATATTGTTTTTGCCCATGGTCAGGATTCGCATCCAGGCTGGTCAGCATCAGGAGGACAGGCTGTTAATACTTGAGCTGAAGAACGCAGGCAAAAACCTGTACATTTTGAAAAGCTTTAAGCATTTGCTTAAATTTCACACAGTTAATGGGGCTGAGGCACCTGCCTAGGTACGATGAGGAATTAGGACTTCAGTCCCAGATTTTATTTTATAGACTATCTATCTATGGATATAGATGCAGACATGGCTACATTGTGTTTAGATCTAGCAATTTCTCTAGGCCTATCTTTATTTAAAACCCCTAACACTTCATTAGTCACAACAGAAATATCATTCATACTAAGTATAAACCAGGAAATTACAGATCATTGTAAGATGTAAAAACTTGAATTTGTTTATATATTTGATTCTAAACTTAAGTAAGCATGTCTGGAATAGTTCTAAAATATGATAACTCCCCTTCCCTCAAGCATCCACAACTTTCCTTGCAATGACTGTAATAAGACACTTACCAAGTACAGCTGAAAAAAGGGTTAAACAACAAAAAAAAAAAAGTAAATTATTTCAGTTATCCAATACAAAAACATGCCACCAGAGCAATGTGCAGTTATTTATATCTAAATGTTATTTCCCCATATTGTATTATGAAGCGGAGTTAATTGAACTTAAAGCATCTATTCTCATCAATATGCTTCAATACAGCATGTCCCTTCAGTCCCAGGGGCACCATGGTTAAATGGATAGGACTCAGGAATTGGGTCATCTTGTTTTGTTTCCACCTCTGCTATGAATGCGTGTGACCTGGCTAAAGCCAGTTTACACATTTGCACCTTAAATTCACCCTCTGAACAATGAATACCATGTAACAAGCTGTGAGATCTGTGTTAAAATGTTTTTATAAACAGTAAGTGTTATTAAAATAGTTATCACCAACAGGAGAAAATTAATCTTCCATCCAAAAAAGAAATATACCAATTAACATAAAAAACTGCAATGCTTGTAGAAATTCTTAGCCCCAACTAAAGTTGTATACTTAATCAATAAATATTCATATCTTCTCCTCCATGTAAAATTTAGCCTTTTAAAACTCAACTGCACGCCCATACACCAGCTTTCTACTGCATCTCAACTAATACTGGATACTGGGCACCAACTGAAAACTAACTAGAACAGAATTGTTCTCTCCTTGCTAAATAGAAAAATATATTCTCCTCTTTTGAAAAGAAACAAAATAGTTGTCAGGCTTTTCAAATCTAAATTATTTCAGCGATTTACTGTAGGAATATTTTCAAAGTGGTTCATCTATTTCTGACTATTTGCCCATAAACTTATGGACTGTTGAAAAAAATTAACTCTTGCTTTTTTTAACAAACTGATCTAGAAATGATCCCAAATCATATATTAGGAACACTAAATTATATAGACCGCAATCCCACTACCCCCAAAAGAAAGGATAAGCAATTGTGCAAATGAAATATAAGACAAGAGCATGTAGCTAAGAGGAATCCTAACTGCTATTTTACCACAGCAATATTTTTTAGAAGAATATTAGCATTTCACTTCTTCAAAAACATGATAAATGGGAATCATGCCTTAAATGGAGAGGTCGTATTTTAAGTTCCTTTATGAAGCCTGTTCTTGCCATGAATATCTGTGCAGGGGAAGACTACCAAAAAAACCCCCAAAAAACCAAACTGTAGGAATAAAGGGTGCAGGGCAACAGAAGGATTTGGCTGTTAAAGTATTTTGAGTCTAAAGCCATCCTACAATATCAAATATCTCTTAGGGGCAGCAGGAAATGTGTTGTTCCTGTCTATTTTGGGTTGCTCTTTGCATGTTGCCTGTGTTAAATGCAGTCAGTTTCCTCTGAGTAATGTTTGGAAATTATCTTACAGACCACCTCTTGTTTGTGTCCTATAGCTGTCCAATGGCACACCTGCTCATTATTCACATGTTAAATGGAAAAAGCTTTCTAGTGATTGTGTGTTTTATTCTTTGTTTAATTAAATAAATAATAAAGTAAACAAAGAACAAGTCTGTCTCATTTACTGAAGGAAGATGACAAACTTTGCTATTCGGTGCATAACAGTATTATACAAAATGGGTCCTACTAGATGCCTGAAATACCAAATAGTAAGTTCAGCGTATCACTAATTCCAATGTTTAAATGCCCAGACTGCAACAGGGAGTTGACTAAGAACCCACATCTAGCAAAAAGTGAAGAAGCTGCTTGATCTAAACTTGTTTTACTCTCCTGCAACAGGGAGGTGTTCTGTAGGGCCTCTAGATGGACGCTCCAAATACTACTTGCATTGGGGGGGGAGGAGCCACTATCACATCTATACAAAGCTCCACATGCAAATTATTCATGCTCCCAGTAAAGCTGAATTTCAACTTCTCTTAAGCCCTGCTAAAACTATAGGGTTTCTCAGAGGATGAACAAAACATAAAAGTTGAAACTAACTTATAGGTTCCCCGAGACATTTTATACCACAAGTACAAATGAACTTAAAACCCCCTTGCATATGCATTAACAGATTTCATTTCCCCGGAGATGAAAATGCTACCAAGACAAGCCAATGAAAGGAGACAACAGCTGATACTTGAACCTAACCAAACCTCCAAGAGAAGGGTGCCTTTCTCCTCCAATAACATTTTGGGAAGAGAGGGGCATTAGCTAACTCTGAAGTAAGAGAACAAGGTAGGCAACACACTGATCTGAACACACTCCTCTTTTTTTCCCCACCTGCTTCACATAGCACCTGTCCAAGCCCAGCAAATAAGTTGCAGCAACAGCAACCTGAGGGAGAAGCAGCAGCTCATATTGTAAGCCAGTATCAAGCAGAAGCAACTTCCAATTGGTACTGCCTCAGAAACATGACAACCTCACCTCCAACAGTCTGGTATCACAGATGGAAGGAAGATTTCCAGAGCACTAAGCTAAGGCTAATTTATGCTGCTTTACAGCCTAGACACAGAATAGTCATAATTACTCATCTCTACCTGTTCATAAACTGTTTATAAGCAGTTTATAAACAGGATTCTCCAACATTTAAATCCAATTGCTTCGCACCAATAAACTGCTTTAGTCACCTACAATAAAACAAGGCAGGACTAGCTGCTGATTTCAGGAATAAGGTCCTTTGGTTATAATGACTTAAGCATGTGCTCCCTCCAAGAACAGATTCACTGTCAAAGGTGTAATCTCTGTCAACATCCACCCACAAAAGCATCCACAAATGAGACTAACTGAAGTAACTCTTGTTTACTGCTTGTCTGGTCTGTTTAATTTATTTCATTAATTGTGATGATTTGCCTTGTGTTTAATTGAAGCGTCTGTCTTGAAGTCACAAATAACCTTATGCGACTACAACTGCAGGAGTTACACAATGAAACTGGCATTGAGAGTGATTACTAGAATTCTGGGTTTCTTGTTGCTCGAAAACTATTAATAATTTTGGAGATAAAACTACTTGGCACTGGGCATCTTAAAACCACTCCATAGTTTCCCTGCATACCGGGGACAGCTACATGTACATTAACATGCCTTTTCTAATGTACATTAAATTTACAGTGTGAGGTACAAATAATACAAAATAAATAGTACAAAATTTAATTCCAATGTGAGGTACTAAATTAATGCGTATTAGACTGTGCTAATGTGCAGTAGCACATTTGCATGCTTTTTCATGATGCTCAATGTGCAATAGACTAGTTTTCTGCACATTAGTGTTATGTCAGTTTTTTACATGATGCTTTAATGCACAGGAAAATAGTCTACTATGCATTAAAGTGCGCATGTAGGCACACCCAGAGATAATTATCTTATGCATTTATTCAGTGCTTATCATTTTAGTATCTCCTTTGAAGCAACACCATTTTGGGTTAATAGCTGGTAACAAGTAATTGTAAAACACAAGAAAAGGTATTACTAAATTCTTACGTACAGTGAGTATTATAACAGCTTTGGTGTCCCTAGCTGAAAAGTATTGCAACAATGAAAACGAGAGTTTGGGGAAATCTGGAACAACTACTTTCTAAGGTTCTTAAACTGAAGTTTCATGACAGATCTGTCAAAAGGGACTGACACTACTTGTTAGAAAAGACAGAGCTTTGTTTTGTTTTCTCAAAAAAGTCCATAAAATTGTGGACAAGTTTTCAGATAAACCATTTTGAAAATATTTTCACAAATCCCCGTTTCACATACTCCCATTCATTTAGATCAGCACAGAGTATCAATATAAATTAAGGGAACAGCGTGTCCACTACTTACGTATGTAACTGTTTACAGGGGCTTTGTCCACGCTGTGAGTACAGGAGATTCCACGAGTGTGCTGATCAGAGACAGACTGAACAGATATTAAGTACCAGCCATGTTCTCCATATAATTCACTCCATCTAAATGAAAACAAAGAAATGTAGTCAGCTACCATAGTGATAGGCACAGTAACAAAAATGTAGACAAACAAGCAACTCAGAAAATGTAATCAATTAATTATTAACACCTTCCCCTTCTCCCTCCCATGTCTATACTGGCTAATCTGTAGAGGAATGGTTGCAACAAAATGCTCTACAAGAGAAACTGACAAATGCAATATTTTACTGAAGGCTAAAAACTTGTGTCCTCCACTTTCTGCTGAGGATCATGTGACACCTTAGCAATTAGATCTAGTCAAATAATGAGAGAGGGGAAAAAAGTTAATTTATTCAAATTGTTAACGGTTTCTTAAATTATTCCAGAAGCAATATCTGCAATAAACATCTACAGCCTATATTGGACTTCGGGTATTTTACACTCATTAGCTATCCAGTACAGGTGAGAGCATATCTTTGCTTTCCAGATGGGGAAACACAGGCAGACAGTACAAGAAAAATTGGTCTCAGAGGAGATCTGCTTCCTAGTACCTAAGATTCAGGAATTCATGTCCTATGCCTAAATTTATGGCATAAAAGAGAGTCTTTCCCCCATTTTAACCCTAACACCTTGTTTTTCTAATCTATTAAGGCAGTTTTTATTATGCTAGCAGAGTCTTGCCAGACTTGGCCTTAGACAAGACACACAATGGAGGATTTGATCATTAGGAATAGTTACAGCTCTACATAAATCACAGGTGATGTTCTCACATGTTTTAAGGAATAAACTGATTGGTTGCAAGTGTCAGGAGCATCTGCTCTGCCATTTAGTACTATACAATGGCTTGGAATGTGTGCACCCACCACACTCTCCAGTTGTGTCAATAGCAATTCCAACAAAATATGCAAATTCTGCTAAATACATGGTCACAAGGACATGAAGATTAAATTACTGATCACTGGAAAATGAGAATTCCCCATGACTAGGGACCTACCTAAATTGTGGCAGAAGTTCACAGTGCAGTGGTGGCTTTAATCTCGCTCTTTTTGCCATGCACCCCACCCCCGCTCCTCTGCTACTGAGTGGCCAAGAGGCAAAAACCCCAGCATTAATTGCCTCTCAGCCAATCAGTGAAATCCTGATAGGCACAGAAATTGCCTCTCAGCCAATCAGTGAAAGCCAATCAGGGAGGCACAGTGAAAAAGAGCAAGATTAAAGGCACCACTGAGCCGTGAACTCCTGCCACAATTTAGGTAGTTCCCTACCCATGACCAACTTTTAAGGCGAGACAGATACAATTCTACAAATGAGCTCTGCAATCTACCAAGCGAGGCAATCCTGATTAAAGCTTTAATATCTTTGTGTCAGTGAGCTGGTTATCACTCCCCAAGATAAACTGTAGTGTGTGAAACTGAATTATGCTTATGTATAAACTCATTCACTCCCTTTAAGCAGCTGTCAGCTTTGACACAGAGGTTTCCATACTAGGAGAAATCCTCCTTCAAGATGGAAAGAGTATCTTAGATTTATATGCCACTGTTCCCAAGAAGGCTCAGGGTGTCTCAATATAAAAGAAAAAACCACTCACAGGATATGAAGAAATGTAGTTGTAGAAAGCATGATCGGATGTTGTATAAAGAAAAGTATGTGATCATATTTTATTACATCTCTCTCTCCACACACATGCATGCAATGTTTTGAGGTTTTCTGCATATGCTTAAGACAAGATTGAAACCCAAAAATATGATTTTTTTTTTTTTAATATAGTGTTCTTTTGACAATGGCCACAACTGGTAATTTGTGAATGCAGTATACAACTATATAGGAGCTCTCCTATATAGCTGCATGCTGTATTTACAAATAACTGGTTGTAGCTATTGTCCTAGGAACACTATACAAATAGAAAAAATAACCATACTTTTCCATCTTTTTTTAAGCACATGCACACTGAATGCCTCAAGTTCTCTCACTGTTACTAACAATACATATTTGACCAAAAGTGACTTTTAACAGTTAAACAACTGCCATGCTTTCAGCACTTCATCCATCATGTACTAGTAATGGACCACTGGGTCATGGTTGTAGGATGGGCTACTGAAACCCATGAAACAGGACACTTGTATTGTGGTCCTCTGGGATCCATGCTGCATCCAGATGCTTTTCTGTCATCATGTGCCAGCAAGTGACCTCAGCTTTTTAAGATATGAGCAGAGCCAACTGACAAAACATAATTTGGTGGGGGAGCACTCTTCTGTTTGGGATACTGCCCAAATTAGTTTTGAATAGGGAGCCACAAACATATATATAGTCAGTTTGCTCTGAACAAGAAAAAGGAAAATCAAACAGATATAAAAGGACAACGTCTCCATTAAACCATCTATAGGGATGCTGCTGTAAGCAGCCATTCTAGGGCAATGTTGACAGGGATAGTAAGTATGCAGGGAAGAGAGCAGTAATCTCAAACGCATCAAAATTTAAGCTTCTGTAAAACTGACATGCTGTGCCTATTATACACCTCACTGAAATCCATTATCTTTCCTTAAAACAATAGCAAGGGCATTAATTACCAAAACACTGGACTGACCTGCCTCCAGCATACGGCAAGCTTTGGGATCAAAGGAATCGCTATGCTCCTGCTAGCTATATAGTTACCAGATGCTTCTTGTTGCTGCTGTTTCTGGATCTGGCAACAATGGCTGGATTGCTAGACTAATGCTGGCTGCTGCTTGCCCAAGGCTAGGAGGGGGAATCTACCTCCATCAGCAGAGGTTGTTTTGATTAGATTATTGGACCCTACCTAGAAGGCTGGTTCTGGATGCTCCTTATACTGACACCCAGTCTGTTGCTCTCCAGCCAGAGGGGAATACCCCTGGTTATACCTACCCTGTGGCCAGGAAAGGATCTTTACAGCACTGTCTGTTGCTGTTCTAGCCATGGCTCCTAATCTATGAAAATGGTTAAGTTCTGGAGCTGTGCTCTAGGCTGCATCTCTCTAGTCAGTCTGAAAAAGTTTTAAAAAACCCTGCCCACAACATTGCTGCCTATATCAGCCCTTCTCACAGAGACAGCTGAGAGTATTTCTTCAGCTCTCCAAATCTGCTATCAGCTTGTTTCCATGCAGCTGCTGAAGACTCCCAGGCACATTCAGAGTCCAAGAAGATGTGCATCTCCTTTCACTTACACAGCCACCCCGCCCCACCCACAACAGTGAAGCATGTTCCTAGACATACTATCCCAGTGGCAACACGTAGGGGGGACATGAGGGTGCACATGCACCCCATGAGAGCACTGGTGCACCCCGCAACAGCCAGCATTCCAGGGCGGGGTGAGTGGGTAGGTAAGAGCACTGGTGCCCTCCCCTGAGAGTGTTGGCTGGGGAGTGGGGCCGCCAGGAGAAACAGTCCCCCATGGCTGATCATCACCCAGAAGTGCCAGCAGTGTGCCTGGAAGTGTCAGCAATGCACTGCTGCCACTTGCAGATCAGCAGGATTGACCATGGGGGCCCCCCTCCACCCCCTGGTTGCTCACTGTCTGCTGGGGGGCAAGTGCCCCCCTCCCCCCCAACTCGAGAGGCACCAGTTGCCCATGTACTACCCTATGGAGAACAGGAGCCCCACCTGTACAATAGTAGGACTACTGGCAAACACCTCACAACAAGATGCATGACAGATAAATCCTGGGCTTTTGTCAGCCTGTATTAGCTGTGCCACAGGTACTGGCAATGGAGTTTTCAAAGTGTGGGGCACTTGTCACAAGAACTGGCAGCTAATTAATTGAATAGTAAAACAGCTGGAATCCAACACAGGCTTTATTTCTGGGGAATGCACAAAACCAGCTGCACTCAGGGGACTGCAGTCTGCTCCCCAGAAATAGCATTCACTGCCAGCCTGAGCAGTCACGTAGGACTTTATGATTGATTGTTCTCAAGGCTTCACTCATGGTGAATTATGGAACATACTATTACTGTGGTCCAGCATTTCCCAAAACTTTGGTTTGGAACCCCTCTACTTTAGCCACTGCCACCACTTCCCTTACCACAGCATTTCCCCACCACTGGCAATCAGCAGCAGAGGAACTCAGCAGCTGAATTAGGAAGCTGGCACCACAGACTGCCAGTGATTTGCCCATATCTTCCCCAAGAACCTTCTGCAAGCCCTCCCCACCCACCCATCCAGCAGGCATGCCCCACCCACAGTTTGGAAAATTCTGCTGTAGCCTTTGGTATACAGAAAGAGAACCTGCATCTCAATTGACAAGATACAATGGAAACACTGATGGCTGTGAAAAATAACACATTCAGTGCTAAAATTAAGGCTTTCTAACAGAAAATTCATCTAAAAAATGCATTTGCACTTCTGTATTGTCAAGGTGAAAATGAGAAGTGTCCTTTCATGAAGATGGTAGAAAGCTGGGTCAAAGTAGGACATATGAATGTAAAGCAGTGTGGACTAAATACCTTTCATACATTATATCATTATATCATTTTTCCCTCCCTAGGGCTGAAGGCAACAGAGCCACAATTGTTGCGGGAGTTTTTCCATCTAAATACCAAACATAGAGGGACTACAATTAAACAGAGTAGGCTAATCTAAGCTAGATATGCAGATAGCAGGAGTCTCTAGAGCCACACATCTCTTTGGAAATTCTATTTCCCTAGTGACAGCATATAATGACATATATTGACCCATCTTCCACCTCAGATTTATTACACTCTGGAGAGAATAAATCTTCATATCTGACCAAAATCAATACAAGCTTATTACAATGTGGACTTATTAACTTTGTTTTCAGAAGTTAGCCAAAGGCTTTTGGTTTTTCTTTTCCCCCAGAAGATGCCAGTGATGCATGTGGTTAATAGGTGTGTTACAAAGTAGATGGCTATACCTAGCTTAGACAAATAGGTTGGCAAAGTGTCTCTTCCCCTCCTCATGCTGGGGAATTTAGTAAACTTTGCAGAGTAATTAAGCACTTATACAGCTAGTATACTGCAAGACAAAGAAAAAGCAAGCCTGAATCAAACCAGCCCCCTTTACATGCTTGTGACTAATGGGGGGGGGGGGGGGGGGGGGGGGGCCCATCCCCCCCAAGATTGGCCCCTGACTTGGCACTGCTCATGATGGGGCAGATTTTTTACCGTGCGGGTCAGCAGCATGTTTGGGGGCGGCATTAAGCCGCAGCACAGAAGTATAGGAGTGCATATGGGGCTTTTGGCCCACCCCCAGGCCTACCCACAAATTGTCCCCCCCCAGACTCAGGAAGCACCAGTCACCCCTGCCTTTACGCATTACAAGCATCTTAGAATTAACTGGTTAATTCCACAATTACCTTGAGACCAGCTACACATGAAAGCAAAAGCTCCAACTAGCTATAAAGTTAGACCTCAAACCTGTGTAGTGACTTTATAGCTGGTTGCTATGGAGTTTTAATTTGCACACATAGTACAGTCTCTTGTGTTTCTCTTGCGGCTCTCCAGCCATATCATGCACCATTCCCAGTTGGGGCTGAGACTCCCACAACTGAGGGGACTCTTAGTTCCAGCAGCTACAGACTCTGGGTCACAGCAGGGCAGGAGCCCAGAGTCCCAGAGCTGCAGACACCAAGTGCCAGGACCCAACTGGGTCCTGGCAGCTGGGAGGCACAGCTGCCCCGGGGGTGCATGAAGCCCCCTGAGGCTGGGGGATTCCTTGCACATCAGGATCAGGTTCCCCCTGCACCAGTGATAAGACATGATGGGATTTAATGCATGATCCCACAGTCATACCTCCTGCCATGCACACATGGCATGGCAGGAGGCATGATTGTGTGGATTGTGCATTAGATCCAATTTCAGTTACCTGCACATATAGAGGGGCCCCAAATTATAGTTACAGTATTTCTATTCAGAATCACATTTAAGCACCTTTAGCAATAAACATACTTGGGTTATCAAGATCTCTCAGATGGCAGATACTTGCACAGTACTGGTGGAACTATTCTAATTTACACCCGCTGAAGATCTAGCCCCAAGAATCCAGCCCCACCCTTAACCCATAAAGTGAGCATTAATGTTATTATTTGTATTAATATGTCAAAATCTGATAATGTTATGCCAAGCATTAACCTATTCCACTGAGCGTTCTGCCTACAAAAAGTACATTCCACTCTCTTCTATACTGTGACTTCACAAGCCTCAGGATAATCAGGACTTTGTGGCAGAGGCTTCTATTCATATGGTTATTTTCCTCAGAGCAGAGAATTTATTCACAGCACGTGGCATGTTGTCACTGTTTTGTTTCCATGTGCACTTGATCATACGCATAGTTATTTCAATAATCTTCCCTTCAAATGGTGAAAACTATAGCTAAAACGCACAACTCTTTCTGTAGTTTAAGCAAAATAATTCTGTCAATTGAGCCTAATTTCCAGGACATTGCATATTTAAAAAAAAAAAAAAAAAAAAAAAAAAATTAAAAAAAAAAATGGAGGAGGGATTAGGCTTTGTATAAATTGACATTCTTTGAGAGGTACGCACAATTTTTAAAATGAATATTTTCCTTTTACTATTACTTATATTTCAAGGATTGTGCCATTCACTCAAAGAACAATATCAGAGCCTCCCTGTAGGTAATTTTGCCTGGCTATATTCCCAAAGGTATTAAAAGAATGACTACACAGCAAGGCAGATAAAATATTCATTCATGAAAGGAATGGGTTCAAAACCTAGAAGAGACGCATTGTAATTAGGGCTGTGTGAAGCTTTGGTAGCCGATTTGATTCAGAGGGAATTCAGCCCGATTCAGTGGCTGAATCTCCAAATCCAAACTGGGAGACCCATTAATCTCTCCGAATTGAACTGGAAGTCTCCGAACCAATTCGGAGAGATTCGGTCGTAGACTGTACAGGTAAGCACTAGCCAGTGCCAGCGGAAGTAGCCGGATGAGCCCTGGCTTGAGCCGGCAGACCTGGGAGAAGCTGCGGATCATTTGGCTGCTCCCCTGGCTGCCCCCCTGCCGGGGATGAGGCAGGCAGTGCTGGCAGCCCCCAGGAGAAGCCATGGGGGCTGGGGGGGGGGAAATGAATGGGAGCTGGAGGAATCGAACTGAGGAAAAGTCCCTGTTCATTCCCTCAGCCCCTGATCATTCCCCCAGCTCCCCAATCATTTCCCCCCAGCCCCCACAGCTTCTCCCAGGGATGCCAACACTGCCTGCCTCACCCCAGTGGGAAGATAGCTGGAGGAGCAGCCAGATGAGCCATAGCTTGAGCTGGCAGCCCTGGGAGAAGCCGCGGGGGCTGGGGGAATTGATCCGGAACCTAGGGAATGAACAGGGGCTTCCCTACAACTCCCAGTTCAATCCCCAGAGCCCCCGCAGCTTTTCCCAGGGCTTCCAGCCCTGTCTGCCTTGCCCCAGTGGGTGGGGGTGCAGCTGGGGGAGCAGCTGCACAAGCCGCAGCGTCTCCCGGGGCTGCTGGCTCCAGGCGGGACTTATCCAGCTGGTCCAACTG
>NW_005841903.1:761925-764084 GCF_000455745.1 Alligator sinensis
GGGAAGACAAGGGCCTCCAATGGGGCAGTTACATGCCTGTACACCAATGCCAGGAGCTTGGGGAATAAACATGAGGAACTGGTCCTCTTGCTAGACAAGAATGACTACGATCTCATAGGGATAACGGAGACCTGGTGGGACTCCATCTATGACTGGGCCACAGGTATAAATGGCTATACCTTGTGCAGGATAGATCATGTAGACAAAAGGGGCGGGGGTGTAGCTCTCTATGTCAAGGAAAGTTATATGTCCCTACAAGCTGACATTGGCATCCAGGGTGGATGACTGGAGACCCTCTGGGTTAAAATCCAGTGTGAATATGGCACAGGGAACACAATGGTAGGAGTTTACTACAAATCTAATCAGGATCAAGAGCTCAACCAGGAATTCACCAAGGAACTGGCTGAGGTTGCATGCTCCCGGTGCACGGTTGTCATGGGAGACTTCAACTACCCAGACATCTCATGGGAAGAGCACTCAGCCAAGTCCCAACAGTCACAAAGCTTCCTCATGTGCGTAGACAAGCTCTATCTGACTCAAGAAGTCTATAGATAGACAAGAGGCAAAGCACTGCTCGACCTGGTACTAGCAAAGAGGGATGATCTAGTCAGTGACCTAATGATCGAAGGGAAGCTGGAAGACAGTGACCATGAGCTGATCACTTTCACTATCCACTGTAAAGCTGGCAAGTCAGTCAGCAATGCAGAAGTCCTCAACTTCAGAAAAGCCGACTTTGACAAGCTCACGAGGCTTGTTGGCAAGGCCCCAAGTACCATGACCCAAAGGGGAATTGATTTCAGAATGAGTGGTTGCTCCTCAAGGGAATGATCCTGAAAGTACAAGCAATGTCTACCCCAACTCGGAGGAAAGGTAGTAAAAGGGCACAGCAGCCTCCTTGGCTCAGCAGGGAACTTATGGACATCCTGCATCTAAAAAGAAAGATGTATAAAAGGATGGAAGACAGGAACCACCTCAAAGGAGGAGTTTTCTGCACCTGTAGGGAGCGAACCAGGAAAACCAAGGCTGTGACTGAACTCCAAGTGGCTACATGTATCAAAGACAATAAAAAGTCTTTTTTTTAGATATGTGGGGGGTCGGAGGAAAAGCAAGGGTAACATTGGACCCCTACTAAACCAAATGGGACAACTGACAACCAATGCTCAGGAAAAAGCAAACCTGCTTAATGGGTATTTTGCATCAGTTTTTCACCAGCCGCAATGGACGGCCCTGCTCAATATGGTACAGGACGGCCAGGGTGAGGGAGAATTGTTACCCTACATCAATGTAGACCGTGTGAAGGAACACCAAGAGGCTGGACACCTTTAAGTCAGGTGGCCCAGACAGTTTACACCCCAGGGTACTTAAGGAGCTGGCAGACATAGCTCAGCCCCTGGCACGGATCTTTGAGAACTCGTGGCGCTCAGGTGAAGTGCCCAATGACTGGAAGAAGGCCAATGTGGTGCCTATCTTCAAGAAAGAGAGGAAGGTAGATCTGGTGAACTACAGGCCTATCAGCCTGACCTCCATCTCAGGGAAGATCTTGGGAAAAAATTTTCAAAGAAACCATTCTTGATGGCGGGAAATTCAAACTGCGAGCTTTAAAAACTGCGGTTTGACGTAGCTACCAGCACTCAGGAACCAGCAGCAGGGAGGAGAGGATCCAGGCATATGTGTGTCCCGCACACACGTGTGGCCCCTTACTAACTTACTGACCCGAGGCGGAGGCAGAAGCAGCAGCAGCAGAGGAATCAGCAGCGGGGGCAGTAACAGCTGATCCCCCGAAGGTAAGTGGGGCGGAGGGACCCGGCCCAGCTGAGCCAGATCCGGAGGGGAAGCACCCGCTGAGCCAGTAGGGAGCCACGCTCCCGAGCCGCGCGGCGCAAACAGAGCGTGCCAGCGTTTGCACCGGCGGGCGGGCAGCAAAGGCCAGGAGGGAGACTCCTGCAAGGGTAGGGTATAGACACCACACAGAACTAACAAACAGCAGCTTATACAATGGTGTCAATGCAGAGTGCTGTTAGGGCCTCTGCCCAGGGGGCCATGCCTACCCGGGGCTGGTCTGAGGCTTCCACCCAGACTAAGCCCATGGGAGGGTTGGTGTCCCCCTGCCTCCTGGCCTGCGGGGGATCCCCAGCAGGGCCAGAGGGGGGGGCAGGGAT
>NW_005841903.1:767834-779913 GCF_000455745.1 Alligator sinensis
ATAGGCATCTGGCTGGGGTCATCTGAACCCAGCACACTTTCCTGCCTATGCAGGGGGTCGGACTCGATGATCTATTGAGGTCCCTTCTGACCCCAACATCTATGAATCTATGATAAACTGGCGGATGGCAACATCTTGAGGGACAGACAGCATGGGTTTGTTGCAGATAGGTCTTGTCTGACCAACCTCATCTTCTTCTATAACCAGGTGACATATCACCTGGACAAGGGAGAAGAGACTGACATCATAAAGCTTCACTTTAAAATAGCCTTTGATCTGGTGTCCCATGATCTCCTCATGGAAAAGTTGGCTAACTGCGGCCTCGGCTACATCACAGTCCGATGGCTGTGGAATTGGCTCTGAGGTCGAACTGAGAGAGTTGCAATAGCACGCTTACAGGCTCAGCAGTGCTACACTTGCTAGCACCATGGCTGAAAGGGACTTGGGGGTCATGATTGACCACAAGATGAATATGAACCACCAATGTGATGTCACAGCTGGTAAAGTGAGCAAAACTCTGACTTGCATCCATAGATGCTTCTCAAGCAAATCCTAGGATGTCATCCTCCCACTGTACTTGGCCTCAGTGAGGCCGCAGCTGGAGTACTGCATCCAATGCTGGGCTCCACAATTTAAGAAGGATGTGGAAAAGCTTGAGAGAGTCCAGAGGAGAGCCACGCACATGATCAGAGGGCAGGAGAACAGGCCCTATGATGAGATGCTGAGAGTCATGTGACTCATCAGCCTAGAAAAGCGCAGGCTCAGGGGGAAACTGGTGGCTGCCTATAAGTATATAAGAGGTGTACATCAGGATCTGGGGAACACCTATTCACCAGAGCGCCCCAAGGGATGACAAGGTCAAACAGTCACAAATTCCTCCAAGACCGTTTCAGGCTGGACATAAGGAAAACCTTCTTTACTGTCCGAGACCCCATGGCCTGGAATAGACTGCCTCCAGAGGTGGTGCAAGCACCTACTCTGGACTCCTTTAAGAAACATTTGGACATTTATCTTGCTGGGATCCTTTGACCCCAGGTGACTTTCTGCCCCTGGAGCAGGGCGCTGGGCTCGATGATCTTCCGAGGTCCCTTCCAGCCCTAATGTCTATGAAATCTATGAAGATTCGGCACTGAATATCTTCAAATTTTGATTCGGCCGAATCAAATCGGGACAGTGATTCAGATCACCAAATCAAATCACTGTCCCTCCAAATCACCAAATCTGAAGCATAAACTTTCCATTTCGCACAGAACTAATTGTAATTAAACATACTTCACCACTCTTCCTCTCACAAAATATAGTAGCTCATTAGGCCTTAATGCTCAAATAGTTACATAATCAAAAACTACTCTGCTTTTATACCCCAATCTTATCCACAATACTATTACAATCTATACACATATAAGTTGTGTGTGTGCGCACCGATTTCCACGGTTTAAATCTATATATAACTTTTGCATGTACAAAATCCAAGGTAAAGTGCGTCACATCTAGTTCCTCAGTCTCACTCTTAGTATTTACAAGGGCTATGTTTCTGTTCTCCATAATTTATTTTGCAATAAATCTTGTTTATTAGTGTTGGACCTCCAACTGTGAATTTCTAGCAAGAAGATAGTCACATCTTTTAGTTGTGGGATAATTTCTTTCATTTAAGTTTCTCTCAAATTAAATTGCCTTTATTTCACAACCAAACAAAGAATTGTAAGGAGTATATCATGGGTTCTAAATGGTACAGAAGGGCAATTAAAATCCTTTTTGGCACAGAACTTCATGAAGAGAGGACCAACAAAATAAATTACATGTAAGCTTTCAAACTATGGCAAAGGAGAGGTTTGGAATCAAATGCACAATTATCCAGCACAGAGAAGGTTAAGACGACAAGAGGATGAAAGGGAAGGACATGAAAAATTGAAGGACAGACAAATTCGGAACTGATGTCAGGCAACATATTTTAATTGCGGAACTGCCTACCAGAAATTAACACAGCACTGGGGTCATTCAGAGAACAACCAGAGGGCATCCTGGGGGCATTGGGTATTAGGATGGTAACAAGTTTCTACAGAAAGAGCCACCAGCCTCCATTTCTTTGGATAATTTCTATCCCACTCTAAAAAGCCTACGTAGATTGTGATGCTCCCTTAAAAATAAAAAAAAATAAAAATAAATTAAAAAAGGACAAAAAGAAAACTAACCTATGTCTGGGTCTTTTGTACATAAGCAGGCTAAACTTGAGGCATTCAAAATAATGCCTTTAGAGCCCCTTCTGAGCTGAGGTCAGCTTGTCAATATCAATCTTCTCATTTTGATGCACATTAGAAGTTATTGGAGTGTCCTCTTTATATCCTATGACTGTGAATTGACCTCTGACACTATTGAGTACAATATGGTCATTTAAGGATGTGGTAATTATTGATAACTGCACTAACTAAGTTAGTGGCATACAGGGCACTATTGCTGTGGCCTGCATTGCCACCTGGCTCTTATTTTAAAGAGATTTCTCCTTATGACACATCTAAACATCTCTTGATTCAGATTATGCTCCCATCTGTTCCTCATTTGTGATTACTATTAGTGGATTCCAATAAAAAAGTAAGTTCCCATTGAGTGCTTTTACCTGAAAAAAAATACTAAGCAGTTTACAAAGTTTAATTAAGAACTATAAAAACTCATGTTACATATGGTAACAGTATCTCAGACTTTTTCATACTAAGATAATATAACAAGCTGCTTCTCAGTTCCTAACTCTAATTACCAGACAACGTTCTACCAATACTCAGAGAAACAACACCCCAAAAATCTTCCCTTTTTCAAAGCACCAGTGGGGAGATGAGGTACTACATTGTTCAGTGTCTGCTGTGTGTGCTGCAATGGATCCCAACCACAGGGGATAAGAGCGTACTGCTTTTACAAGAAGAGGCAAGTAATGTTTTCTGGTGATGGGCCAAAATGATCCAGCTCAGGTATTAGGCAGACCAGTGTTAGGACTTGTCTACTGCCACTTCCCCCCACCACTTGTCATATGCTTCAAAACGGTGGTTGGGGTGCCAATGAATATACAAGACACTGCAGGTACCTTAGTTAAACAGACTCTAATTTAAGCACCACCCCTGATACCCCAGAGCACATGTAAAGATGCCCTAGGCTGCCAACCCCTGTTTTAGCTTAAGGTAAACCAGATAATCCCAGGTCCCATCCCTAGGCCTGCATATCCTGTTTAATGACTGATCTGAACATAAACTTGCATTAATGTGGAGTTCTCCACTTACATTGGTTTAAAATATGGAAGCAAACTAAATCCATAATTTTGGTTTAAAAATCGGAGGATACAGAAACAATTGTGCTGATTTAGCTAAATTCATTTAAATCGTCTCCTTTAGCACTTTTACTCCACTTTGAGAGTAAAGTAAGTTACCTCATATAAAAGTATTCTTAACATGCACTAGGCGTGTCAACACAGTGAGAACCAGCCAATGTACGTACAGTAAACACCACAGTCTAGCATACTATGCACAAACTTCCCCGTGTAGACAAGCCCTTATATAACTCTGTACTCTATATAGCTCAGGATTTTATTTCTTTTTCTAGGGAACAAAAGCATAAGAAAGTTAGCAGGGAAAATAATGATATCCCAGCTCCACACAGCATTTTGCCAGCTGCTACCAACCACCAAACCCAACACCCATGTGGACTTGAAAAATTATGTCTCGGGTGAAGAGAAAAACAATTCCATGAAGAAGGAAGAGCTTTCTTTTTTATGATACTCCAAGAAATATTTTTAACAAACACTTTGCATAGCAGGTAATCCTAGTTTGAGTTAAAACCAAAGACCCTTACAGCATGTTTTTCAGGTTAAAAATAAGAAATTAAAAAAAAAACAGGCCTGTTCCAATGGAAAACTAAGTCCCTGTGACATTATATGCTCCTGCCAGTGGTGAATAGGACTCACAAAAGAGAGTACTCAGAATGTATTACCTTCTCCAACATGAAATGAAAATACTGTGTGCCATCCTACATTTGTTCTTGTCAACACTGCCTACACAAATGAATTAATACAGACTTCTGAGACATACATGAATGTAAGAAATCCACCACTGTTAGGACAAGAAACAAAACTGCTTTCCTTTTGCTGTCACTGGGTAGGATGTCATGTCAGCCCAACCCAGCATGCTGTTAACTGTGCATGGGCAGTTAGAAAATGCACATTTCACCTGCAGTATATATAAAGCAGTGTGTATTGCTGTTGAAAATGTAAGCTCTCACACAATTTTTTTAAACCTAATTATAAAAAACATGATAAATGTCTGCTCCCAAGCCCATACGATCAGGAAAGAATAGTGGAAGACTACTTATGAACATGCATTTGTTGTACACATATTACAATTTTTTTTTTCAGTTTCCAAGGCTAGACAAACTCTAACTGAAATTGTCTTAGTTAGCCCTGAGGCGCCACCTGCTGGTCCTTTGTGTAACTGGCAAAGGTTCCTCACCGATAACGTACAAGCCAAAGCTCTTCCACCACAGTAGTTTCTCCTGACCTAAATTCAAGGCTATTGATTTACTGAGGAAGATATATAATACGATCAGTTTAGAGATGAGTTTTTGTTAAAAGAAAAAAAAATCAATAGTAGCTTGAGCTGGAAAGGGACCTTGGAATTGATCTGAAGATGATATGCTGGGTTTAAGCCCAAAGCAAAACAGGGAACCTGGCCAAGTGAAATGTAATGCTTTTAGAGTTCATTTAAAGATGACCTCAAATGAAATTCTCAGTTGTTAAGGCTTAATCCACTTTATTGTTTAGAAATACTGTTAGGAAAAGAACCCCAACAAAAATGCCCTTTTCAAAGTTTGGAGTTCAGCCTAATACCTTTTTAAACAGACCTTGGGTTTTCCTCCACACGTGTTTGTTTGTTTTTTACTATAGACTGTCATTTTCTATTAAGGTCAGACAATCAATAAGCTATGAAAGATTCTCTTACAGCCCACAAAAATACCACCATTTTCATCACACTGTTTAAATTCAGTGAGATTGCTTTCTTGACACCTCAATCTTTCTAGGTAAATACTGATTTTTCTGCACTTTTTACTTTCACTCAAAACAGGTATGAAATCTTGTACAGACAGTGGAAAGGCACACTACTCTTGCCCTTTAAATTAGGAAAAATACTGTGTTTCTAAAGCGTCTTGCACAAGAGATAAATGCTACACATAGGTCAAATAATGCTAAATAGCTATTCACAAGTCTCATGTACCAAGGTGCAGCTCCTTTCTAAATTCAGAGATCAGAGAGATGCAAACACACGGTGGAGGAGATAGGGAAAATAAAAAAGTTTCATAGTGTTGGTCCAACCACAGGGACACGCTTCTTACAGCAAGAAGTGAAAGTGATGCATCTTGCACCTACCCTCCCACCTAACTCTGTAGCCTCACCCCGAGTACCTACTGGAATCATTTCCTCCTCCTACAGGATTTCTGTTTCTGCTCAGTTGTGTGCAGACGTTCCATAGTGGAAAAGAACAGTTCAAGAATGGCCTGTTGAGATAGATTGCAGAGATCTTAGGACCTCAGAGATGCCCTCTTAAAGACCTCAATAGCCACCTACTTATCTCATGTCAAAGGATTCCTCTTGCCAGAGTGAATGACATGAAAGAAGGTCTGGAATCTGAATAGCTAGCTAGCTTAAAACTCAGAATGTCTTCTAGAATGAGCCAACCATTGGTCAGACATTCACTGTTGGCTCAGGGGGCCAGAAGATTGAGTTGCACTTTGGAGCCAATCCAGAAGGAGCTACCTGTCTGCAGCCTCTCTCCCCTGGCTCAACCCCAGTGCGTTCTGCAGGATGGGAAGGAGATCCAGGCTGGAGTTTGCCCAATCTGCACTGGAGGGGGCAGAGGCTGCGGGGGGGAGGGGTGGGCACCATGAGATGGGGGGAGCTGCAATCCAGCCACCTCCCCTCCAGCACAGGCTGGGCAAACCCCAGCCCAGAGCTCCTTCTCCTCCCTCCCATCCTGTAGACAGCACCATGGACAAGGCTGGGCTAATGCAACCCAGCCCTGATTGAGCACAGGGACAGACGGAACTTAATGAAGATGCTCCATACTGGAGCACCTTCATCCACATCCTCATTACATGAAGGTTAATTTGTTGTGCAATCAAGCACTTTTAAAGTGCTCTGCAGCTGTGCACTTCTGTAAGGGCATGGCTATAGAGTGCTTTTAAGGGGCCAATCACATGACAAATGTCATGTCTATTGGCATCCATAAAGAAGCAACTGGCCAAGTGTCATACCAGATTGTAGGATCGAAGTGCTGACCAGTGTCTGGAGAAGTGAGCAGAATCCAGGGACAAGCACTACACGTTAGAAAGCTGGGAGATCAGACAGGGAATGGAATCAGAGAGCAGAGAGAGCAGTTTTTTCCTTGAGAAACCAGGAGATCAAGCAGAGCAGAGTGAAAGCACAAGTGGGGGGGGAGGGGGGCAGCAAAGCAGTCTGGAATCAGGTTGAGCCCCATTGCCCAGACATTTCCGGTTCCTAATTAGGAGCTTATATGGTGGGGAACTGGAGGGTCAGCTGACCCTGACCACCCACTCTGGTTACAGGGAATAGGCAGAGGGGTAGACCGCGATGGAGGCTTCAGGGCAGACTTGCCCAGTTTTGGCCATCAGTTGTAGAGTGGCAGGCCAGGATGAACAGCTTGTGTCGGTCAGGCAGATGCCCAGGGTTTGAAGCCACCAATGCCAAAAAAATCCAGAAAGATTATGAGAATAGATAGCATAGAACTGTAAGATTTAACTGTGGCTAACTCCTTGGGCATAGTTTTTAGAAAAACAGGCAAACTTCACTTGCATGGCAGGGGCAGGGGGGCCAGCTACATGCACCATGGCTCGGGCTGCTGCCTGCACCTGAACCAGGAAGGACCAAGGGACCCGCCGAGGGAGCAGACAAAATCCCTTGGCAGGCTTGATCTGGCTCGTGGGCTGTATTTTTCCTACCCCTGGGTTAGAATGATAGAACTCATTTGGTAGGAAAAGTCACGACCCCAACAGAAGCGAGTGCCATGGCACAAAACATGGTTATCTTTTAAATGTTTTATAAAAGCCCTGCTTCCAAGCTTTTTTCCCCAATTCTGAGCACAATGAAACCCATCTACAATTGTCCTGTTAACCCATCTTTACGGATTAGGCTCAAAGCTAACAATAGCGGAAGTGAAGGTGTAAACCCAACTTCCACACCTGGACTGATTCCCCTCACCATGCTAACTTCATAGTTTAATTGCAGCCATTTAGTTACTAGCACTATTGACTAAGTCCAATCCAACTATGTCAGGCCCCAAGTGCAAAGCCTGTTTTAAAACCAGCATTCCAATTCCCAGTTCTCCCTGGCCTTCGAGGGCAGGTTCTATGCTTACTTATTACAGAGTTTAGACTGGACCATGATCCAGGAGGATTCTTTTACAACCCTTTCTCTTTGTAACCTTTCTTTGTACAAATGAAGTGATGTGTATACTTTTAGTCTATCCAACCATTGCAGGTGTTATTCATACTACAGGAAGAATTGTCCATTAACAGAATGGTTTGCAATAGGACCTATAACTTGTTTCTATATGGCATATGTATATGCACTTGTGCATATATTCAGAATTTCATTAGAGTATGATTTTAAACTGGTTCATTTTAAAAAATGCAAATGGTTCTGTGGAGACGCACTCTGCCTTGGTTAATTATAACATCATCAAATGCTAGATGGCACTTTCCATCAGTAGATCTGAAAATGCTTTACAAAAGAAGTCAGTATCATTATCCCCAGTTTACAGAGGAAGAAACTGAGGCAGAGATATGTGAGGTTACTAGCCTAACTTCACCTAGCTGGCCAGAAACATACTACAGGTTTCCCTTGATTTAAGTGAGTTCTTTATAAGTGAATTTGCTCTTATGCGATGAGCATATTTAGACCCATAATTCATTATATGTGAGGTAAATTTGCTCTTATGTGATCAGCATAAACACATCCCTACCCAAGCAGGTAAGTCTGCAGGGGGAGGGGAAAGGGCCATGGCCCCACTCACCCCAGCCCCAGCTGCAGCAGTCCCGGGAGCAGCCAACACCAGACTGGGTTGCACTGTGCCCCAAACCCCTCGGGGCTCTGCCTGTCCCCACTCACCCCAGCTCCCACTGCAGCTGCCCAGGGAGTGGTCGATGCCAGCTCCCTGTAGCCACTGGGCTGAACTGTGCACTGGTGCAGGCAGCTGGTGTTGGCTGCTCCCAGGGCCGCTCCAGCACAGGCAGGGGTGAGTGCAGACAAGTGGAGGCCTGGGTGGTGCAGTGCACAGCACTTCCCCAGACCCAGCTGCAGTGGCTCCGGGAGCTGCAGCCGGGGCGGGGATGAGTGCCATGCCCTGCACCATCCAGGGCTCCGCTTGTCCGCACTCACCCCAGCCCATGCTGGAGCGGCCCTGGGAGCAGCCAACACCAGCTGCCTACATCAGTGCATGGTGCAGCCCAGTGGCTACAGGGAGCTGGCATCGACCACTCCCTGGGCAGCTGCAGTGGGAGCTGGGGTGAGTGGGGACAGGCAGAGCCCCGAGGGGTTTGGGGCACAGTGCAACCCAGTGGCTGCAGGCTCCCAGGGCTGCTGCAGCCGGGGCTGGGGCAAGTGCCACGCCCTGTACCACCAGGGGTTCTGCTTGTCCATGCTCACCTCAGCCTGCGCTGGAGCATCCCCAGGAGCAGCCAACATAGGAACCTATCCCTATTTCTTACATTAGGAAGTGGGTTTGCTTTATGCAAATTCAATTTATGCAGCGTTCTCCAGGAACGCATGTACCGCATATAATCGAGGGAAACTTGTATAAAAGGATCCTCATACTTGCATGACACAAAACTATAAAATAGCATGGTTGGAAGGTCAACATTGAGGAATTCAGCATGATGTGTTCGGGGAGCATTGACAGCAGAGTATCCATCTGCCCCATCACCTCTCCAGATACCAGAAAGCTATCAAGCTGTCCAACTCTGCCCAGTAAACCCATCAAGCCCATGCTGATCTATGTCAGGAGATCTGTTTAGAATAAGCTGTGATTTAATACACTGAAGACCTGAACACAAAACAAATTATTTCTGGGATCTGGAACAGACACACAACTAATTATCCTAAAATACCTGCCACATTAGGCACTTTACAATTCTGTCACAAGGAGGCAAAAGACCAGGTAATAGCTTGATTTCATTGAGTGAACACCTGCCATAGGTAACTGTAGATACACAGTTGCACTAGTGTTTTATAACTTCTGCTTTATTTCAGTGATTCTGTGCTAGATTCTAATAAGTTAGACAAGGTTATATTTGCAGTCCTTTTCACACTCTTAAGGCAGTTTATACTGGTATAAATACATTGAGTGGCAGGATCCAAAATATAAACACCTTTAAGGATTAAAGAATTCCTTTGCCAGCATAATCTGCATTGCCACTGAAGAGATTACCAGTATGACTCTGTTGGTATAGCTGTACCAGAAAACCTTTTTAAGTGGAGATAAAGAGAGGAAGGTAGTTAGCTGTGTTAGCCTAAAATCTGGCAGAAAGCAGGGCAGAACATATAAATCTACAGTAAGACACAGGGTCCCTGCCTGGACATGCTTACTACCCCAAAAAAACAGACAGAGAGAAAGAGAGGTGAAATTATTTGCTTCTGGAGATGCAGCAAATCAGTAGCAGAAAAATAATTAGAGTACCTAACTCATCATGCAGAGTCCCTTCCACCAGAACACCACATAGACAATTACCCTCTCCCTTTAACATGCCCATCAGCTTTGTGTGAGTGCAATAGTCTTTTACCTGCAAACAGGACTGGTTGTATTCATTTCAGCAAATACCTCAAACATCAAAGTGAAGCGCGTACTGACAACCACGCTCCCGTTTGAAGGTGCAGTTGTTGAACCAGGCCCCACCATGAGAAGGATCTGGTATAGACACTGAAGAGATAAAAGAGAAGATTGTTGGTCACATCCTCTGTATACAACATTTAACAAACATAACCATGCTGAGGACAGTGTATCGAACCATAACAAGAAAGGAAAAAGCACTGGAAAAAGATTCTTAGTGTGGACAAGTTACCTAACCTCTCTCTCTGCTTTGGTTCCCCCACCTGTAAATGGAGCAAAATGATGCTCCCCTACCTCTTAGCTTTGCTTGAAACTTCCCTGCACTGATATTTGTTTCCCTGCAGTGATTTGAGATCCCTCTATGGAAGGTGTTATGAAGATACAAAATGTTAAATGTGTATTTCTCATTTGATACTGCTGAGGGCAGGACAACAGGCTCAATAGACCAGCTGTCCTACTAAACACGTCACATCATCCATTCCTGGAGGCTGTTGGTGACATAGAATTAATAAATTGATCGTCACCTCACAAATTTCAGAAGGGCTCTCTCTCAACAAGGACACTCCTCCAAAGACCCACCCAGATACCACATGAAGAACTGCTGCTGTACAAAAAAGAAAATCCCCACGAGTTGCACACCATTAGTTACGACATCCTTCCCTGGAACCTATATGGAAAATCTTCAAACAATTGCAACCCATACTAGAAGAAGACCCAGTTCTTAAAGAGATCTTCCCAGAACCACCCATCCTAGCCTTCAAACAAGCACTGAACCTCGTCAATCTCATCACCAGAAGCAAATTTCCTGGATCCAGACCATGCCGTGACAAGAAATGTAAAATTTGCCAACATATTGTGGGAATGGTGGAGATATAACTACTCCTCACAGCAGAACCATCACCATTCCTGGATCTTACAGCTGCACCTCCAGAAATGTAATATATTTCATCCAGTGCACTAAATGCCCTGACAGAAAATATGTAGGATAAACCAAACAACTGCATACCAGAATGAACACACATCAAAAATCTATCAAAGACAAAAATACCCAATTACCTGTGGGTGCACACAAGACAATCACTCTCTGTCAAATCTCTCAGTTCTAATGCTGAAAGGGAATTTACCAAACACCTTTTGTAGATAAGCCTACAAACTTAACTTCATAAATCTACTGGATACAAAAAAAAAAATCATGGACTAAATATAGACATTGGATTTATGGCACATTATAACCTGCCTGCCATCCAATAACCCCAGACCTACATTTTGCATATTGACCTCTATCCCACCCAGAAGACAAAACAACAGCAGACTCTCCCTATGCCTGAAGAAGGGTATTTGTGCCTGAAAGCTTGAAAAGACCGATTTTTCTAACTGCAGTACTTAGTTGGTCTAATAAAAGATACCACATTTATCCAAATAACCTTGTCTGTTCATAGGATTAATAAAAGTACTTAAAGTGCATTTGTATAGGAGACCTGGACTTCCTACGATTAACAACACCATCCATCCTTTTGTACTTTTCTTAGGGATATTATGTTGAATTAATAATTTTCTTACACCAGTTACAATATTTCATTCATTAAAAACTATTTGCACAGATCATGTAAAACATTGCAGGCTCTCATTTATATAGTGTTTTCCACGTATTTGAATAATACTTAGTCTCAAAAAAGGCTTCAACACTGTAACTGATTCAGTTATTCTTCTGCCTAGCCATACAGAAAACTACTATGTAAGCAGCTAGTGCCTCAAAGGCAGTAACTCCACTTTCACTGCTTTCTCAATGCATGTATACTTTGCCTCAATGAGGCATACATTTAAAGAGCTAGTAGGGTCATATCACCTGCCCAGTTTACCTGAAGGGTTTCTGTCTAGTTGTAACTGCAACTCAACATCAATAAGCTTCTATTGAGCTTTACAGGGCATGTAAAAAGAGTCAGATACCTTGCTCTGTTCAGGACAAGGAGAACATTTTGTTTTCATTTAAACTTTGCAGCTCTAGCTATACAAATGCCCTATGCTAGTGCCATCCTAAAGAGGAGCTACCACTGTGACTTGAAAGGGACTGTTACATTTTATGGTTAATGATATTTAATGCTAGACATTTTTTTTATGATCAAAATATTTAGGAATTTTGAGAATCTGAAACTATCATACCTGAGCTAGTCATAATGGGCTCATACATGAGCACTGACTGGAGG
>NW_005841903.1:779923-821280 GCF_000455745.1 Alligator sinensis
GGAAAATGACAGCAATGTGTATGCCTCTCTTATGCTGTACTGTACTACGGTAACAGCTTTGAAGACTATGGAGCTTTATGTAGAGCAGGGGTAGGCAACGTTTTTTTGGCCGGAGTGCCAAAAAAACCACAATGTCTACCTTGGAAGGTGCTGGAGTGCCGACATGCCAGTGCCCGGAGCAGCTGTTTGCAGCCTCTTGGCTGGCGCCCGCCCACCCAGCCCTGTCTGCTTGCACAGCCGGCCCACAGAGCCTGGTCTGCTTGCAGCGGGTCTGGCGCCCTCCCAGCCACCGGCTGGGAGCAGCCTGGGCTCCATGGCTGTCAGCAGCTGCTTAGAGCTCAGGCTGGCAGTGGTGTGCCAAGCAAAATGGCCTTCCATGCCATGCTCGGCATGCGTGCTGGGGGTTTCTGACCCCTGATGTAGAGTTTGGGGTCCCTGCGCAGATCAGTTTATAGGATCAGAACGTACTGCGCCATTAAGAGCAGGATGAAAGGGAGGTAGGAAAATAAACCAAATTAGTGATTAGTTAAACTGAGAATATATTTCCCTAAATAAGCACACTCCTCTACAACATGATGAATTAGGTTTAAAATATATCCTAATCCACCACTGGAAGAGATTAAATGATATATTTTAGTTTTCCAGCAGTGGAAGTTTGGATCACTATCTTACTCCTCTGCAAAGGCTTCTGGGACTAATGGGCATCAGTCGATCTGAGAGAGAAATCTCCCCATCCAGCTGAGACCATAACCCTAAAGTATTGATCAAATGTCCACATCCCTTCCACATAATAGAATTTCTCAGCCAACTAATTGTTTTCTCTCCTTTCATCTCTGTAAATGAGGTCAACAGCAAGGGCAAAAAAGAGAGAATTAGCTCTAAGTGTTCTTGGCATCAAAGCTGGCTCATGAAGGGAAAGCGAGTGGTCAAATTCCAGAAAGCAACAAA
Source organism: Alligator sinensis (assembly GCF_000455745.1). NCBI lineage: Eukaryota > Metazoa > Chordata > Crocodylia > Alligatoridae > Alligator > Alligator sinensis. The sequence continues at coordinate 780,872 of NW_005841903.1, forward strand.
TATGGTTTATGAAGCACTGCGAGGCTTTCCAAAAAAGCCTCCTAAATCTCAAGCTACCTCAGATTAATGAGGTTTATTCTTCAAGTACCTGTGGATTTATGCTTCCTTGTGTGAATAGTAACAAACCTCATGCAAGAAAAGAACACACCATATTCAAGATGCCTTTACAGCATACATACCTTTCAGCCCAAAACCCCAGAGCACCATAACAATCGTTATAATGAAGCCTTACAACAGAAACACCAGACAGACAAGTGGCATAGCTCATAACTGTACTTAGGATCATCGCTATAATCTTGCCAGTAAAAACCAAACTTTATTTTTCTCTCTCTGTCTTTTATAGAAGTGCAAGTACCAAGCAGACAGAAGTGTCATAACAATTTGCCCACACAATAGATTGGGACCCTATACCAAATTTACAGACAGGAAAACTGAGACACTGGAAGATGTGCAAACATCAGCTACTGAGTAGGCTTTACAAAAGGGCTTGATCCCTTCCTCCCCAGCCTCCAACTCTCTATTTCACCTCACACTGGTTGGCAGATTTACATGCCCTCTGAATGGCATGGTTTCTGCTCAGCAGACTATAAATTACTTTTGAGGAGCTATTGTTTTGTGTCGCAGTCCCATGTACAGAGGTCTATCCCTGGCCAGCTAGCAGCCTACTAGCATAATGTTTGGTAAAATGGTTCCTACATACTTGGGACCCCTTGTCCTACAAAGATAATGAAGCTATGCATAACTGCATAATTAAGCATATACCCGAGTCTGGGCTAGTTTGTGCCCCTAGTTTGTTACATGTTACCACTCCGAAACACTTTCTGTAGTTTAGCCTGGAAGCTTTAAGATCTTTCTAACAGACAACTGATTGGGTTAAATACTTTGCATATTAATTGCCAGATAGTCTGAATCATTCCTAGCAAATATTCAGAATATCTGATCACTGCTAATAATTTTTCCCCCTCTCCCTCCTAATCCATTTGAATAAATTTGAACCATATTAGACTATCAAATGCATTTTACTTGCTCTGAACTATCCTACTTGTATTCCTTACTTATTTCATAGCATTAATGAGACTGAAGTTATTTGCCTTCCCAATCTGGGGATGCCAAGAACTCCCACTAGCTCTAAGAATCAAAGATAACTTGTTATCTCCTTCTTTCCTTTTTTTTTTTTTTTTTGTTAAGGTAAGAGCCAACTACATGGGGTTATAACCTGTGAACTGACTCAATTATTTCTCCCTTTGTACTTTCATTCTTCACTTATCCCCTTTTGCTTGTGCCTGTTTTTACATACCTTTTCTCTGCTCCAGGAACAGATTTTACTAGAACAATAGCCAAACAGAAAAGAGAGAGAAGTTTCTTTTATGAAATAAGCCTCTCCCACATAATAATCATGGTGAAAGGATAAAGCTGGGGTATATTATATTTTAGGCCACAAGTGCATGCAAGGCTGAGTGTTCTTTTGCAAAAGCAACAGCAGCTGTTTCTTATTAGCTGTTGGAAGTGGCCTTTCCCCTCCCCCTTTGTATTTCCTTTCTTGAATTAGTTTTACCTCTGCTCAGTAGTAACTTTCTGTACTATTGAATCTGTTCCTCGCAATTATTCTTACTAAAGTAAACCTTTGGCTGTTGTTAGTTGTTTTAATGTAGAGTCCTTATTCTATAATGTGAGGGCATACTGTACCAAAAGGAACAGCTACTAAACTATGACCTATTTTAGCACTGTATTGCAGTGTTTTCCTCAGAGCTCAGAATACGTTAAAAAGGCAAATTCACAATTAATTTCATTACAGCCCCAATCAGTCTCTGTAAATTTAAGGGCTTCATGAGTTTAAAACAAAGTAGCTAGGAACAGTTTTCCACAAACCACTTGAACTAGATCAGCTGCCCAGATACCAAATCACTGTCATAAAAAGCCCTACTTATACAGCAGTAAAATAAATAAAAATATCTAGGCTGCCTCAGAACATATGCTGTTGCTTACAGCTATTCAAACAGAGGTACAAAAGCATCTGTGTTGCTAAGGTGGGGGGGGTCCATTCTGAATGTGGCCCAACTCAGCCAGAGACTTGAAAACAATTTCTCTATTACACAGATGTGAACTTTCCATTCCTCCTCAGTGGTAAATGTAGACTTTATCTGTGAAGCCTAAAGACAGTTGGAAAGCTTACCTTATTATCTCTACCCTCATAGAGTATTTAAATTGTCAGTTAATAGGGTTCAAAAGTTAAGGTTTTATTGAGGTAAGTGGAATTGTACACCTTTCAGAGCTATTGATGTTTGTGGCTCAAGCAAACCTGGCTGCACTGACTGATTTCTGGCAAATTCCATGTTCCCTTCTTTGCTAAAAGAAGAAAGTGCTGCTAACCACCTGGGTGGAGTAAGAAGACAGCTGGCTCCAGGTTAGCGTTAGAAGCCCTAACAAAGCTGCAAGCATCCTTTCCATGTATTTTAATGATGAGTTAATTTCAAAGATCCAATTAAAGCCAGTGAAACTTATTAGGCTCATTTGTGAGGCAAACACTTCTGGGAAGTCACATACACTTGCTCCTTTTATCTCCAGGAGGGGTCATTATTCTTTTCTTTTCATTTGGATGTGGCTGGAAAGAGGTTGGGGGTAAGAGAAGTTTTAGGATTTTTAACAAAACAGGCCACGCACCCCATGGCCCTGTGATCATGAGCCATTTGTTGAGGCTAGTTCCTGGCCTTGAACGCTGGCAGACTCGTTCAGCACATGGTCAGATTTACACGTTCCAAATACCTTGAGCCTAACCTTAATGACGCAAGAGGCAAAGTAGTCTCTGGGCTAGAGAGACTTACAGGAACTGACCAACTCCTCTCATACAGGGGCTGACAACTCACCCTCTGCTGTGCTGGAAGAAATGTTACTCTCTGCTGAGCTGTGCAAGATTCAGATTTGAGACCTCTGCATGAAAGGCTGATTAGCAACTCCCAGAGATATCCAGGGCCTCAAAACACTAAAGACACATCTGTGTCAGGGAGGTTTGCTTTCTGCAAAGAAGTTTATGAAACAGCTGATTTTTTGGAGTTTCCACAGGCAGGACTTTTCCACTGTATGGCTTCACAGGCAAAAGTCCTCCCCTTTCCTGCACATTGCTGTAAGTCTTAAAAACACCCTGTTTGCCCAGGATCATTCCTTAAGGAAAAGCATCCATTAAACAAATAAAAATTATAAAAATGCAACAATAAGGACAATGTTAGCACAATATCCCATTTCATTTGTAAAGCTGTGCAGTCAAGAGGCCTAACATATGTACATATATAGATACTTGTTTTACTTCACATCATTCAATGGCAATAGCTGTAAAATGTAGGATTTGACAGTTCTTGGGTGTAGGATTACTTGTGTTCTAGTGGCTACAGGTAACATTGAGCACATCTACAAGTGCAAATGCTGCTAGATGGGTTTACTTCGCAATAATTTATGTACTTGACAGGTATCTACAAATTTGCTCCCACCCTGCTCTGCCCCCCTGCAGCAGCCAGGCCCCCCCTGGGTGCTAGCCCAGGAGCTGGCAGGGACCATGGGGCCAGAAGACAGCTGTCTCTTAGCAGGGGCTGGGAAATTGCTCCCTGCCCCCTGAAGTTGCCTGTTGCTGGGGTGGGCTCTGGTGGCAGAGCCTGGGCTGGGAAAATGTCCCCCTGCCCAAGCAGCAGGGAGCTCCTGGCCCCAGTTCTGTGATCAGGGGCCCAGGTCTGGTAAAGAGCTGAGGGGGAGGGGCAGGTCCCAGCCCCCTGGCCCAATACATCAGTGGGGCAGCAAGCAGTGAGCCACTGGCTGGGCAGGGATTTCCTGCTCAGCCAGGGGAGGCCTGGGGCTGTCTCACCAGTGGGGCAGCTAGCAATAAGCCCCTAGCTGGGCAGGGATGCAATCTGGGGCAGGGATGCAATCTGGGACAGTTCCTGGCTAGCCCCAGGCTGCATGGGCTGTTCTGGGCTGCTCATGCAGGCTTCCCCACACAGCCCCAAGCTGGCCAGGAATTGTCCTGGTATGGGGCAGGTCCCTGCCAGCTCCAGGCTGGGCAGGGAAGTCTCCCCATGCAAGGAGCTCCTGGCCCCAGATCTGCAATTGGAGGAAAAGTGGAAAATTGCTCCCTGCCCCAGACAGCTGCCTGCTGCCAGGGCAGGGGGACGTTGTTCCAACCGGGGCTTCACCATTGGAGCCTGCCCTGGCAGGAAGAAGCTGCTAGGGCCAAGAAGCAATCTCTCACCCCCTCCTGCCTGGGAGCAAATTTGCTGCTGGTCAGCTGTCTACATGTGCCTTACTGTGCAGTAACTACTCTGCAGTTAATTTGCTACCTGCAGCAAATTAACCACAGAGTAGACCACTTTACTGCACAGTAAGTGTCTGCACATGTAGATAGTGATGCTCACTGCACAGTAGGGCTGTGCGAAATTTCGCTGGGTGTTTCATTTTGAAGCTGTTTTGACATGTTTCAAGCTTGAAACAGTGAAATTGAAATGAAAAAAAAAAGACTTCGAAACAGCTTCAAAACAAAGCAAGAGCACTCAAAATATTTTGAAAGTTTTGAAACATTTTGAGTTTTGAAGCTGGGCTTACATGGCTTCAGTGCCAGTCCCAGGTGGCAGCGGCAGCCTGCTGTCATCCTACGCTCAGATCCGGGGGCCTGCGCCCCCCAGGAGGAGTCTGGCACAGCCCCGCAGCCCTCCCAGGGGTGCGGGCCCCCGGATCTGCATGTGGGATGACAGCATGCTGTTGCTGCCAGCTGGGGCAAGTGGCAGCAGAAGTCTTCCTGGTGCTTGACACGGGTCTGAGCCAGGAGCGGCAGCCTCCTGTCACCCAGCGCGCAGATCCGGGGGCCTGCACTGCTGGGAGGAGTCCAGCACAGCCCCACAGCCTTCCCAGGGGTGCAAGCCCCTGGATCTGTGCGCTGGATGAGAGGAGGCTGCTGCTGCTGCCACCTGGGACCAGTGCCCAGCGCTGGGAAGATTGCTGCTGCCGCTGGCCCCCAGAGTCATCTGGCACACAGATCGAGGGGCCTGCACTCCTGGGAGGGCTGTGTTGGACTCCTCCTGGGGGTGCAGGCCCACGGATCTATGTGCTGGATGAGGAGGCTGCCGCTGCTGCCTGGGAACGGCACTGGGCTCAGCCTGCACCCAGCGCCAGTCCCAGGCAGGGGCGGCAGCCTCCTCTCATCTGGTGTGGAGATCCAGGGGCCCACACCCCCAGGAGGGCTGTGGGGCTATGCCTGACTCCTCTGAGGGGTGCCACCGGATCTATGCGCTGGATGACAGGAGGCTGCCACTGCTGGCAAGCGTCACAAGTTTTGCATTGAACAGTTTGAGGTGCAGTTTCCCAGAAACCTCTCCACCTACGTCCTTGAGACTTGACAAGCTTCATGCCCTCAGAGGGAGCTACCATCCCTGCATTTTTCATCCGAATCATCCAAGAAATAACAAAGTATTAGGCATTTTCATGATTCCCCATTATAGCCTATGGGCGAAATGTCAGAATGCATTGAAACAGCAAAACATTTTCAAAGAAAGGAAGTGGTGCTGTTTTGCACAGCCCTACTGCATTGTAAATTAGTCTACCGTGCAGTAAAGCACCTCATGTAGACACACCCAGTTAAATGTGACCATCTCCTGATTCTGTTCATGAACCAGTGCTGTGAAACCATAAACTCCTGCTACTGAGCTAAAGAATCACTTTCTTCATAAGGGCATAGATTCAATTGTAAACCTCGAATATGGTCTAGCTGCTATAAGATGATACCAAGCTAGAATGTGTTTATATGGTTTACGTAAGCACTTCGCTGACACTTTCATTTTGGAAGTCTGAGGCGGCAATGTGACTATAACAAACCAGCTACACTCGGGTTCTTTTCCTAGTTCTACCTGCGCTGACCATATACAAATGTTGCACAAACTGCTAGTTTCGTGCCCCTGGAAGCTTGTCCAATTTACCTCAAGGAGAGTGTCACACACATACACACAGGCTAGGTCCAACTCGAGTTTATTGTTTGCGCAAACAGATCGACAAAGGAGCTGAGTCACTCAAAGCAGAGTCGACCCCGAGCCATGCCCGAGGTTCCACTTTTATAGATAGCAAACAGAGGGTTTCAGCGTGTCGCGCGATTATTGGCAGCCTTACAATTTCCTTATTGTTACGTCTTGCCTTGCAGGTCGAGCTCAACTTGTTATTGGTTATTGTTTTCTATCAAGTTTAGCACATGCGTAGTCAAAAAGCAGAACTGCGGCGAAACTAATGCCCCTTAATAACCTCTTATCTTATTGTAACCCTAGTGCACTGAATAAGTATGGTTGCAAAATCTATGTGCAAAGCAAGCCTTAATCTATATGCAGAAGCTATTGCAAAATATGCTGAACACAAAAGCGATTGCGAAGGCATGGCAACCAAACTATAACGTATTTTTACCACACAAACTCTCAGTAAACCTTATCTGATCTATAGCTACCGTCCTCATGCTTCAAAAGTGCAATACCCTGATTTATAATACAAGTTATAAATAGCAGAGAAATACTGCTATTAACAGCACTCAGTAGCTGGGACCGAAGCCCCTGGTCTTTGACTTGCATTTAGTTCATCTTCCAGTAGGCTACGGTGCAACCACTCCTTGCTAGAAATCATGTTAAAAAATGTGCCCTGTCAGGAGACTGCTTTTAAGAAGGGCCAAAACAATCTAAAAACAGAGGTAGGTAAACTTGGGCATATATATGCCATCACAGATAAGACATTAGAGCTTCTGTTCATAGAAGAAGTATTTTACTATTTTTTTAAATTGGCCCATAATCTGTAATCTTCTGGTGATTTGGGGTTCTTGCAGCTTTTAGCCTTGGCCACTAATTCAGCTACTATGGATTCTTTCATGTAAACATAAAGACAGCTGGAAGTTTTACTGATATTTTGCAAGCGCTGTTTGTGCAAGAGTCTAAATGAAAACTATTTTTAATTAATTGTGCTACTTTTTGTAAATTATATATTTGCTGACAGGTTCTTTTTATTATAGTAAGCAAACCTAATTCTTGGCAATGCAAGAGAAAGCATGAATATTTAAACAAATTTTTAAAAAATACTCTTTCAGGTATGATAAATTAGACCCTGATGCTGCAAACAAGCAAGTTTTTTAATTCATGTGCAATCTAATTGAAATCAGGCCTCTAATTTTTTCAGGGAAAAGATCTCAACCCTCTTATTCAGTGGCTACGACAGATATCAGGTTGAAAAATTATTTGTCAAGATTGCCAATAATCTATCTCCACTATTGCACAGATAGTGCCCAAAATGAACAATATGCATTAGAGACTATTTCATGGTCTGAGAGCCTTTGAACACTCAGCACTCTACAGCATGAAATTTTTAGCTTCTCTTGCTAACCTTAAAAAAGCAAAGAAAAATGTATACAGTTGCCTGGAAGAAAGAAAAGATTGATTGGTGAAGCACTGGTACATTTTTACTTATGTTATAAAATATTTAATAGGCATAGAACACAGAAGGAGTATTTGGACCTTACAGTCCACAAGTCAAACAGAGGAAAAAGCAAGCCCTGAGCTAATCCCAGTAGGGCTTGGATTGCCCTGGTAGGGTTGTTTAGGCCAAAATGATCTGCAGGTACAGACATTTGTATATTTAATTGTGAATAAATTCTCACATGCAAACAGGAGCCAAGTTTGGCATAAGAACTTCTTTCAGAGGGGAGATCTTCATCCTAACGGTCTTCCAAGACTTCTCTCTTGGATGTCACACAGACCTTAGTTTTACTTGGTGGGAGAAAAGGTATTAGCTGGAGTTAGCTGAATGTAGACCAGTGCTTCTCAACCTCAGGGTGCAGGGGTAAGGAAGTAAACAGATTAAGCAGATGAATGCAGGTTTAGGCTTGTCTCTACTGGATGATCCCCCACCCCTGCTGCCCAGCCTCTCTTCAAGGAAGTAATTAAGCACTGTGATACATAAATATTTTTTGAAATTGGGTGTCACTCAATTCACAAGTTACAAAGGGGTGCCTAAAGTCCAACAAGGCTGAGAACCATTGCTCTAGATAAAATCCTAGTGAAAATCAGACATGTTTAGCCTTCCCATGAGTTAGCAGGTGAAGTTAGTTACCCTGTATTGCCATTTAGCTAGTCTTACACTTGACCCACCTCACATAAATAGTCTACAAAACAGCCTACTGGCTTGTGAATAAGCTATAGAACAGGAGTTATTTGCTGAAGTGAATCTAAAAATACTTTAAAATGATAACTAAATGTCAATGTCTTTGTATACCACACAAAAGTGAAATTTATTGCCAATTATTCCATTAATTCTTGGCTCTTCTCTAATATGTACAGGGCATACATTTGCTAAAGTTCAGCCATTTCCAGCAAATCATGCCTCCAAATTGTTGGTGCAAACAGCTGGGAGTAACGCATATTAACACATGATGGCTCTTTGTTTTGAACTAGTGGTTACACTACTTTAAAGTTTGAGAGTCTGCTATTATATTGGAGGCAGTGGATCTAGTGGCTTAGCATCTGAAAGTCACATTTTTTATAGCCTGAGGCCCAGCTCTAATCCCTAACCAAGGTTATTGATAAGCAAGTCTCCTACTAAATTTACAGTACAAAAATCTTACAATGGAGGAGCCCAGGAAAATCCAAAATAAGACAGTTTAAATTGAGAACATGCAATAGAAGTAAAGCAAAGCCAAGGCTCTGTGAATGCAACCCTGGAGGAGGCTATGGGCTCATACAAAAATTGTGGGCACCCTTTAAAAAAAAATCAGACAGCAGTTGTCATTGACACAGTAATCCACTTATTTTTAAGTCGTAGCACAGTTCTGCACCATCTTGCAGCAAGTTATTCCGTGTATTAATCCCAGGATTAATTTCAATCTATTTCTTCTCTTTCTTCATTTTAGAAAACTATCTAATACATTCATCTTCCACACATTTCCATTTCCCCCACCAATGCCTTTCCTATAATTGGAATGAGGTGCTCCATTAAGTTGCTTAATAGATTCTATTTTCTCAAAACATAGTAACTTTGGTGACAATATATTAAAATAGACAACAAATTAAGCCTTGTGTTTCTGAATGTAGGGTCTCATCAACATTAATCTTTAAATCCAAAGCAAGGGTGATATTTAAAATTGGTTGCACAAAAAGTATATATATACCTAATTGCATGAGGTTCTATTAGGGCCAGCTCACTGAAAAAATCTTTTAAGAGTTCACAGTTGCTGAGAATAACTCCAGACTTTATCTTTCAAAGTGTCAAACCCTTATAGCTCCTATTGATTTCATTTAGAGCAATAGATATTCTACAATCATGTGAACCAGGCTGCCTGCTTTTAATCATACCCTAAAATCAAAGCAGAGCCTTGAGCCTTTAACAGTATCATACAGTAGTCCAGGCATGTTTCCTCTTGCCTATGCAAGTGACCTGGAACTGTTTTTTCTTTACATCACTGCTTTAGCAGTTACTTAATAGTTTCTGTATTAACTGAACTCTAAAACGGTGCGTTTCAACAGCACATTCAGTAAGCTGGTTTGTAATGCCATGTGAACAGGGCCAGGGCCTTTTTTTCGCTATTTCTTGTTGTTACATAGTAAATCTTCAATTGCTTTAAACAATAGTAATTAGTAATGAATAATAATTAGCTATCTTGCTTATAACTAATCCACAGACAAAAAAAAATCCTAATGCTTTTCACACTGATTTCTAAACTAGGTCCACTTTTCACTGAAATGTGTCATCCAGAGAGGAATTTTTCACTTTGCAATAAATCATGGTGGGCTGACGTGATATTTTTCTATTACAGAAAACAGTGTCAAAGAGAAATCTCAAAAGACACAAAGACTATTTAGATATCTAATTCACATAGAAAGCCAGTGAAATTTAAGGGCCTATCTTCAATTTGTGCCTTGAAAAATCAACACTGCAGAAGAGTTAGTCACCTGACTCTGCTTCATAGGAGTGTTGCTGTCTACTCGGCTACCGTTAGGTTCTACTATCCATCTATACTCAGCACTGTTGTTGCAAGCTTCTCTACTTGTGCATCTGCAACCCTGAGCATCAACCAGTGCTTTTTTTTTTTCAAATTTCCTTCAGAACTGTATAGCTCATTCCTCTTTATCTTCAGTTGCTCCCAGCAATAACATTAGTTGTAACTGTGGACTCAAGCATCTGTGTTGAAACTTCCCTGAGACAATGGCTGATGATGAGGGCAACCAAGTACTTGCTGCAAAAATAGTTTGTATTTATGCATCCAGTTGGAGGTTTGGGAGCTTTTTAGTCCCAACCAATATTTAAGAGATTTTATATCTACTATTTATTTTTATTAAAGTCATTAAACTCCATTAAATACTTTGAGATAAAAGTTTATTTGGTATAGCATCATTGAGACAGAGGTATTTGGCATTTTGTTTTGAGTCAATTTCAATGAAAAGTGGGTCTAGTTTAGAAATCAGTGTGAAAAGCATTAGGATTTTTTTTCCTGTGGATTAGTATAAGCAAGATGGCTAATTATTTGTACCTCCTGCAGCACTCACTGTGTTTATTCAAGATATGAACAGCTTGAGGCCCTTGTTCTGCCACCTGTCAGCTATAGAACATTGCTAATGATCCCCTTGGATAACTGATGTTGTTGCAGTATTCTCCTAGCTGCACAATGTTGAAGCTAAGGTTTCCTTGTGACAAGGCTAGTGCCACTTTGCTTACCTGGTAGCAGTAATCAGATACATAGCGAAGGCTGACTGCTTCAGGCAGATGATTGCGAACTGTGATCAAAGCCTGGTCAAGCTTCAGTGCATTACCTGAAAGAAAAGTTGCTAATCAGCAGGGATCCTGGTTTTTTTCTGTTTAAAAATCAATTATCTGATTAAAAACCTAAAATCCATGGTTTTCCATGATTAAAATTAAACACCCCTATATGTATAGGTATCAGTTGTACACGATGTTTTATTGATATATTTACAATTTTAAAGCAATTTGGAAGCCTACCAGTGCCTTGATCATTATAGTAAAATACATTCTAAATACATATACATTTTGGCATTTGATTTTGGGGGTTTTTATGATGGAAAATCAGATCTCTCCCTGCTCCCTTTGCTCACCAGGATGTAGGTCCAGCTGCAGCTGTCCCCCCACTACTTTGTGGTTCTGAGAAGCCCTGATATGCTGTTGTCCCTCGCTGCCAAGCCACAGCCCCTCAACTCTGCTGGTGCCTCTCAATTCTGACCCACTGGCCCCTGGCCCTGCTGGTGCCCCTCATTCCAAACCCACAGCCCTTCAGCCCTGCCAGTGCTCTTTACTCTTGACCCACAGCTCCCTCAGCCCTGCTGGTGCCACTCACTCCTGACCCACAGCCCCCCTGTGATGGGCAAGTTTGTTATTACCCTGAAATAAAATAGTTTTCTGATAGCGTACTGTTAGGTTAACAATAATTTAGATTATTGAGAAGTATTAGATTTGCAGCTGAATATAAGGTATGACCTGTGGCCTAGCAATGTTGTTGACCACAAGGCAGAATAATAGCTAAGCCAGCCATTTGCTTATGTTAAGTAATCATTTTAACCGTGTTAACCATTTTCTGAGTGAAATGCAGCAAGTGAATCTGTGTCTGTGTACTGTAAATCAGCTACAGCAAGGAACAAGATAAGACAAAGAAGCCTTTGTTCTAAGTACAGTGATCGTGTCCTTAAGAAATATCTATTACTGTGCAAGTTTTTGCTAACATATCATAATGTTACTGTTACTTAACTTCAGCTTTTAGAAAAATGCTAGCTTAACAGAAATATGCTGTTATGAAGATTTGTGAAGCACCGCTCAAGTATTGCTTTTGTTAACCCTGTAGTCTTGCCTTATTGTAAAAAGTATAAAAGATCGCCCCACCCTTTAGTGGGGGCTATTTTGCCTCTTTGCTGGCTCTTTGCTCGAGCAAATAAACTGCAGTAAAGCCTTTACCCGTGTGGCCTGGTTCCTATGCAGCTAGACAACGAACTCCAGGGAGTTTTCTCCCATGACACCCCCACCCCCACCAGTGTGAGGAAAGGAGTGGGTGTGTGGGGTAGGTGGTAGGGCACAAGTAACATGGTGGTGTGGGCATGTGCCCCCCAAGATTTCTGCACCCACAGGAGGGTACAGGGCTGCAGCTGGGCTGGGCCAGCTCTGGGCAGAAACTGCCTCCATGGCTCAGTGGGTAGGACCCGGCACTGGAGGAAAGCGCAGCAGTGGCAATGGTGGCAGCGCAAAGTTGTGCCCCCACTGCTTACCTTGGCGGCTATGGCAGTGCAACGCTCTCTCCTGTGCTGGGTCCCCACACTGGGCTGCGGAGGCGACTCCTACCCAGAACTGGTCCAGCCCAGCTGCAGCCTGTGGCCTTGCCTCCCTTGCCCCCCATCCCCATACACTTACCTGGAGGGAGCTGCAGGAGCTGCACCGCCTGTCTGCCATACACATGTGCACACACACACACATGCACATGGCGCCCCCTGAATGATCACCCTCCTTCTGCTCCCGACAGCCCCAAGAAACCCCTTGCAGGCCCGACAGCCCCAAGAAGCCCCTTTGCAAGCCTGCAAAGGGAAACCTATGGTTTCCTGCATTTTTCTTCATTTAAGGAAAAAAATCTATGTTTTTCCACAGCAAATAGAAAACCCAGATCCCTGCTCATCAGAATTCAGACTGCTGCAAGTCTTTGAGCAATACTTGTAATAACCCTCATACAGTTTTTGTTGGGGTTAGTCCATATCCCCAGTCTCCATCAAAGGAATTTTATACCAATAATGTGTAAAACCAGACCTGAGACTTCAGCTGACCCTGTATTAAAGCAATTTCTTGCTGACAGATTTAGAGGCAAAATTCTTACTTCTCAGAAGGTAAGCCTGATAGAGGCCTACACCTGAGATCCCTGCCAGTACAACAAGAGGCTGGGAAGCGATTCTTCCACAACACACCCCCACCTTACTCTACAGCTAGGGACAGAAAATACACATAAAATGATTTATCAGAAACATTTTTAAGCCTGTAACAGAACAGAAGTTCAGTGCACTTAAACCACTTTCAAAATGGCCAAAACCAATTTAAGATGCACTTGGTTGGATGTAGTATCAGATTTAACTGATTTAGGTGTAACTGGTTTATGGAACTTCTTCCCCAGACCTCTTCCTGGTTAAGGTTAACTCACAGTCCCCCAGCATCCCAGGATGCTTTGTTGTCTACTCCAGCAGAGCAGGGTCTGCCCTGCCCCTCTGCTCCCTAACCAGAGCAGTAGCACTCCTCTGGCTGACTGAGGGGGTAAACCCACAACTCCAGCCCAGCACTGGACCCTATCTGGGTGCAGCCCAGCATGGGGGGAGGCAGGAGCCAGGGCAGTTTGGGGGAACCCAGAGCCAGAACCAGGGCTGGAATCCCCACAGATAAACCCTCCTCCTCAGTCTCCTGCCCTGATTGCGGGGGAATGGGGGGAAGCCCCAGTGCAGGTTCCTCGCCCTTCCCCTTTCAGCTAGCTTGGAGACTGAGGGTGGTGGGGTGTGGCAGGGGGATTCCCAGTGGCAATGCATAGGAGGTGCATAGGGGTGCACGTGCACCCCCTAAGAGCTCTGGTGTACTCCCTGACCAGCTATGCTTGCAGCTTAGGCAACAGGCAGAGGGGGTCAGGCGAGAGCACCAGTGCCCCCCCCTGCAAGTGCTGGCCAGGGAGTGGAGTGCCATGGTGCTCTCTGAAGCAGTCGTAGCCACTTCTGGAAGCGGCTGCAGTGAGTGGCACCGGTGATCGGCCGTCTAGCGATTAGCCGTCTAGTGATCAGCCATGAGGGGCCCCCCTCTCCCAGTCGGCTGGATCATCTGTGAGGGGGACCCCCCCATCAGTGAGATTGGCTGTGGGGGACTCCCCCCCGGTCACTGGGGGGCATGTCCCCTCCCCCTGACTAAGGCTGCACCAGTTGCCCATGGAGACTCCAACCCCACTCCCGGCTGCAGGTAGGCAGAGCCAAGCCATTGTGCAGATTGCCCCCGCTCCTCCTCCAGTCAGCCCAGAGACAGAGGAGGGGGCATGACTGCGTGACTCCAGCCCTTCTTCCAGTTCCCACCAGGTGGAGGAAAATTCTGCTTTGGGCTCCCCTCCCCCTGCCACACAGGGTTGATTCCAGCTGGGGGTCCAATGCTGGGCTGGAGGAGTGGGTTCCCTCCCTTTCCTCAGCTGGCCCAGAGACTGAGGGGAGTGTGTAGCTGGGGAAACCACCCAGCTCCCAGCTCTCTGCAGTGGCCAGTAGGCTGTGGGGTATGCTCTACCACCTCCCAGCTACTGGTATGGGTCCAGTGTAGGTGTCTGACTGCCTTTCCTGTTTAAAAAGTGAGCATCAGTTCACTTGCTTATTGGTTCAAGCTACACAATTTAGAGAAACCTGCAGATTGAATCGATTCAGCCTTGAGCTTTTTGACTGTCTATACTTAGCCTATAAGGCTAGGGACAGAAAATGGACATAAACTGGTACAAGTGACTGGAAACCAGGTCAAATCTGTAACACAACAGAAGTTCAGTGCAGATAAACTGCTTTCAAAAGAGCCAGGTTTAAGATAAACCTGGATGGATGTAGTATCAGACTTAACTCATTTAGATTAAATTGTTTTATTGAACTTGTCCCAGCTCCCCTCCAGATTCAACTTAACTCACAACACCCAGCATCCCATGATGCTTTTCACTTCCACCAGAAGCCTCCCCTCACAGAGTGGGCAGGCTAGCCTCAGCCTAAGATGTCTGCTTCAGCTGAGCAGGGAGGAGTGGTGTAGCTGCCCCTGGCTTCTGGCCTGGGCCACTGCAGGCATGTGGCTGCTTTTGTGGAATCAAAAGTGTGTGTGTGTTCATGTGTTTATCAGTTCAATCTATGTAGCATAGACTAATCTGCAAAGATAGGATCGATTCAGCCTCAGGCTTTTTGACTCATAGATTCATAGATTGTAGAGTCAGAAGGGACCACAAAGGATCATTGTATCCAACCTCCGCCCCGGCAGGAAAGAGGGCTGAGGTAAGATGACCCCAGCCAGGTGACTATCAAGGTCCTCTTGAAGACCTCCAAGTTAGGTGATAGTACCACCTCTCTTGGAAGCCCATTCCAGATTCTGGCCACCCTTACTGTAAAACATTTCTAATCTCTAACCTGAATCTACTCTCCACTAGTTTGTACCCGTTATTCCTGGTCATTCCTAGGGGTGCTCTGGTAAATAGTGCTTCTCCAATTCCTTGTTGCCCCACCTCGATAAACTTATAGGCAGCTACAAGGTCTTCCCTTAGACGTCTCTTGTGAAGGCTGAAAAGATCGATCCCTCAACCTCCCCTCGTAGGGTCTTTCACAGAGTTCACTAATCATGTGAGTGGCTCTCTTCTGAACCCTCTCCAGATTCTCCGTGTCCCTCTTGAAGTGCAGTGCCCAAAACTGGACACAGTACTCCCAACTGCAGCCTGACTAATGCCACATAGAGGGGGAGCATCACCTCACTCAGTCTGTTGGTCATGCATCTGCTAATGCACAACAAGGTGTGATTGGCCTTGCTGATGGCCTCATTACACTGCTGGCTCATGTTCATCTTAGAGTCAACTATGACTCCAAGATCCCTCTCAGCCGCTGAGCTGCTGAGGTCTTCCCCCAACCTATAGGTGTGCTGGGGATTCCTCCTCCCTAGGTAGAGTTCCTTACATTTATCTTTGTTGAATTGCATCCTAGTTCGTTCTGCCCATTGATCCAACCTGTATCTGCTCCTTGCCCCCTGGTGTGTTAACTTTTCCCCATAACTTGGTATCATCTGCGAACTTGGAGAGGGTGCTCTCCACACCCTCGTCCAAATCACTGAGGAAGATATTAAACAACACTAGTCCAAGGACCAAACCCTGCAGGACCCCACTGCCCACCTCCTTCCAGGCCAAGAACGACCTATCCACCACCACTCTCTGGGTGCAGTCCCTAAGCTGGTTAACCACCCACCAGACTGTGTAAGTGTCCACTCCACAGCCTGCTAGCTTCCCTATGAGACTAGAATGCGAAACTGTGTCGAAGGCCTTCTTAAAATCCAGGTAGATGACATCAGCCTCAGCTCCTGTGTCAAGGCAGTGTGAGACCAGGTCATAAAAGGCTATAAGGTTTGTCAGGCAGGATCTACCTGTGACAAACCCGTGCTGGTTTCCTTTTAGCATTGTTTCCCCTGCTGGGCCTTCACAAATGAGCTCTTTGATGATTTTTTCCAGTATTTTCCCAAGGACAGAAGACTGACTGACCTAAAGTTACCTGGCTCATCCCTTCTCCCCTTCTTAAACATGGGCACCAGTGACCCTTTTCCAGTCCTCTGGGACCTGACTGGAGCACCACGAGTACTCAAACAGCCGTGCCAGTGGCTCAGCTATGACACTGGCCAATTCCTTTAGGCCAAAAGTCCACATGGCTTGTTTTGGGCTCTGTACGCATGTGGAAGGGCAGGCTTCAGAAGGGAAAAGGTCATCCTGCTCTGGCACTTGTTCCTCATGCCCAGCGGAAGCCCAATTAGTTATATAACAGCACAGCAGAGATCAAGGCAGCTATGGGAGCGTGCAAAAAGAAATCACTGTAGCGAAGTGCAAGAGCGCAAAGGCACACAGTGCTCAACCCAGATCAGCTCCATTCCAAAAACTGCTCTTCACTCTCACTCTTCACTGATTCAGAGCACAACTATCTTTCCACCCTCCTGGGAGCATCCAGAGCAACTCCAAGTACAAACCAAAGGAGTAACCTCTCCTAGTGAAAAGGAAACTCCTGTGTAGCACAAACCCCTTAATTTCTCCAAGACCAGAGAATGGCCAAGTTTTGTCCATGGCAAGCAGTAATCCAGATGTGTGATAAACTAACATAACCACATCACACTCAGCTGTAATTCTACCAATGCTGGTGATATTGCTCTAGGGACAAATTTAGATTTTAGCCCCACTGTAGCATTACATGACATTTGAGAACTAGCTACTTCCTCTTCATATTCCACAGGGATGAGACTTGGAAAAAATGTGAGAAACAGGCCCAAAGCTATGTAGGAGACCATTACCATTATTAAAAACAAATATTTTCTAGTCTTTTTGAATGAAAACCATGTACCTGCGCATTACCAGGACTCTACTAGCTTTCTACACAGGCAATACTAATGTGATCTCCTGCTGGGCAAAGGTAATAGGGTAGCCATTAATTTCAGATAAATATCCACAGCAATAATTTTAATCTATACAATATGCATCACTTCTCTCATGCTGTAAGCAAGGATTTAGCAAGGCCTATGCTAGAACATCCTAAATCATGTTACAGGAACAATTAGCAAATGTACTGGACATTAGCCAAGCTCTATATCACATAAAACATAGGGCTTGCTAGGCCTACTTAAGTCCAAAGCAATGAAACATGCTGCTTCAATGGTTACTAAAACTGCCCCCTCATAAATTTCCAAAATAAAAATGCTTGGCTGGTAATTTCAAAGTATTTTTACTTTATTGCAGAGTCCTGTTCCAGTTTCATAGTTCCAGTTGATGCTTTGTCTGTACTGGGAGATTCCTGCTCAGAGGAATTCAGACAGCAGCTGCCCCGGTCACACCAGATGAGGTGCATACTCATCAGGGTCCTAACCAAGCCTCTGAGGGCACTTGTACACATTATGCATTCTTTACATGCACGTTATGAAACAAGATGAAAAAAATCGCCTTTTCGCTCGGTTAGTTGCATAAGCAAGTACATGTGCATAATTTTTTGTGTGGTAATTTCGATTTAGCACGGCAAGTTAGACCACCTGACATGTTCTAGTTTCACCTACTATAACAGCAGAAGGTACCAGAGCATCCGCCAGTACCTTCTGCTGGGTCCCAGGTAGCAGCACCCTTCTTTCCATCAGAGATGGTACTGTGCTGCCAAAAGAATGGCTTCAGCCACTGAGGGGAAGCTGTTTACATGTGAATAGAGTACATCCACAATCCTGCCAGCAGAGCTTGATTTCTCCTGGCAAAACCATGTAATGTAAACTAGACCTGAGTTTTCTGCATATAGCAGGCATATAGATATATATATTTTTAGCATGCTCTCACCAAACTCTTAACATTTAAGTTTTATCCATGAATAGAGCTACACCAATTCAATTTGTATCTATTCTTAAACTGATTTTGTTAAACTGGTTGAAAACCCCGTAGAAATTTTTAAGTGGATTTAAGAGAGACTGCAGCTTAAATCGCTTTAAGCTAAACTATGAATCACATTCTATACTGACATAAAAGAGCCCATACAGCCCACTGCTAATTTGTCCATGGGTCTTGATGCACTTTATAGGGATGTTATCACCTAGATGTAGAAACAGAACCATAGAAATATGTAATATGTTCATGTTCATTCAAGCAGCCTAGAAGGGGGACTTCTGAGTCCCAGTCAGTTAAGCATATCTAGACAAAGCAGCACCACCTCAGTGAGAAGGTAAGCTTTGATCGTAAGTCTCAAGAATTTTCTAAGAATTAGAAATGAGCCCTTGAAGACATTGATCACAATACACCACACATTCTACATAAATCTATGGTATAATAATAATTACTTTTTCATATAAAAACATCTTTCATTTAAGAAATTGTATTCCTCCTTTACAATAGACTGAGTACGTAGCAAAACCGTAAGATATACCTAACAGAATCGTTTTCTCATTGATCATCCAGAGAATATGTTTTCCTACCTGCACCAGTGCTCTGAGTGAATCTCACTGCAATGAAAAGCAAAAAGACTGCTGTCCATTTCATTCCCATTTTCTTTTCTGGTAAAGGTATTATCAGTAAACCTTTGCACACTGCAATGCATGCTGATCAGAGTTCAAAAACACTTTGTGACTATTGTCTTTATTCAAGATAAACAGGGAAACCTAAACATTATATAGCCAAGGGCTGCATAGGCAACTTGCCAGGAAAGCCACAACTGAACTGAAACAGAATGCAGAAACAGAATGCAGAAAGCACATTTTGTGGAAGCTACTAATGGCAGCATGTAAAGTAAATCAGGACCCATCAAGCTGGTAGTGTGAGGGTGAACTGTCTATTTTATATATATTTGTATAGTGCCTAGCACAATGGTGCCAAACCAAAATTGCAATATAAAGTAGTAATAATATTTAATGGAGTTGACTCAACAGATGACAGCAAGAGGATGCATACAACATTCTTAATGGTGGCGATTCAACAGAAATGGCCTGCTCTTATTTGTAAGCAAGCCATGCATCTATTTATAGCCACGGACTCCTTATCTTACTTTAAAAGATATAAAGTAAGTTACATGCACATATCATTTTACAGTGACCTGCTGTGTATAAAAGCTTGTCCAGAATCACCATTTTAACAAGGTGAACAGTTTCCTTCCCTATATTATGAGATGAAATAACAGGATCTTGGAATGTAAATGTTCATACAAAAAAATCTACAACCAACAAATTCAATAAATATCTTGCTGTAAAATAATAGCAGAAAGGAGTCCTGATCCACAATTAGGGTCTCTGGGTTTAACTGCAATATAATATTACATTATAATCTCTTTCTTGAATGAGTTCCTGAGAAACTACAGACCCCAAATGATTTTATCAGATCATTGCCAGTTTGGGGAGGAACTATTAAAAAGCGGCAAGTGCCAGTAATTGTAATTGGTAGTGTTTATCACAGAATGAAAACCATTCCTCCTGCTTTCCAAAGAATTTAGAATCCAAAACTTTGTCCCACAATCCAAGAAGTTTTTCAACAGTGTTAAATTAACATGACCAACTTAAATATAGAGGGTAGCCTGGGCGACGGCAACCATGAAACCATAACATTTACTGTCTGTCACAAGGCAGACAAATCAGATAGCAGGGTTGAAGTTTTGGACTTCAAAAATGCAAATTTCAACAAGCTCAGGTCACTAGTAGGGGCAGCGCTGTGGGACCAGGGATCGAAGGCGAAAGGAGTGCATGAAGTGCGGTTGTTCCTTAAGGACACTATCCTTGAAGCACAAAGGAAGTCCATTCCTATGCGGAGGAAAGGTACCAGAAGGGCTGGGAAGCACTCTTGGCTAAACAGGGAATCAGAGTCCTCCTTAGAAAGGAGGCAGCGAACAAACAATGGAAGTTTGGGACAGGCCCCAAACTGGACTATACAACAACTGCATGCACTTATAGGAAACAAATTAGAAAGGCTAAAGCAGCGACTGAACTTAAATTAGCAACAAGAATCAAGGACAACAAGAAGTCCTCCTTTAGCTACTTAGGGAACAGGAGGAAAATAAATGAGAGTGTGGAACCATTGCTCAACAACTCAGGACAGCTAGTAACCAGCACTCAAGAGAAAACTGAACTGGTGAATGACTACTTTGCAGTGGTATTTCATTGGGCCAAGGGGAAATCTTGCCAGATAGGGTACAGAATGAGCAGGGCAGAAATGACTGACTTCCAACTGTTGGCATAGATCTGGTGTGTGATCAATTAAAGAAATTAGACATGTAAGTCAACAGGACCAGATGAACTCCACCTGAGAGTGCTAAAGGAGCTGACTGAAATTATCGCGGAGCCCCTGGTGAAACTTTTCCAAAGCTTGTGGTGCTCCAGAGAGGTCCCCAAGGACTGGAAGAGGGCCAACGTTGTGCCCATCTTCAAGAATGGGAAGAGGGAGGACCCAGGTAACTATAGGCCAATTAGCCCAATTTCTATCCCAGGGAAAATCCTGGAAAAATTAATTAAGAAGTCTATGTGTGATAGGCTTGCAGAAGGTGGGATTCTGAATGACAGCCAGCATGGCTTTGTCGCAGGCAGGTCTGGTCTTACCAACCTCATCTCCTTTTACAATCAGGTAACTCGCCACCTAGATAAGAGAGGAAGTTGACATTGTATACCCTGACTTCCAAAAAGCCTTTGATCTGGTATCCCAAGATTCTCATGAGAAAATTGGAGGATTGTGGGCTTAACTGTGAGACAGTCAGGTGGGTATGAAACTGGCTGCAGGGCAGGATTCAGAGAGTCCTGATGAACAGATCTATGTTGTCCTGGCGAGAAGAGGGCAGCAGCGTCCCTCAAGGGTCAGTGCTTGGTCCAGTACTTTTCAACATCTTTATCAATGATTTGGATGTGGGGGTGAAGAGCTCACTGGCCAAGTTCGCGGATGACATCAAGTTATGGAGAAGCGTAGTCATACTTAAAGATAGGCTACAGATACAGGCGGACCTAGACAGGCTTGAAAGTTGGGCAAGTCGGAACCAGATAAAGTTCAACATTGAGAAATGTAAAGTGCTCCACCTGAGGACAAACAAGATCCTACAGACCTACAGCCTTGGTGGTGCCAAACGGACTGGCACCATGAATGAAAGGGACCTGGGGGTAATAATAGACTACAGTATGAATATGAAGCAGCAGTGACACACTGTAGCCAGAAGAGCAAATAATACTCTGGCATGCATCAATCGATGCATCTCCAGCAAAACCAAGGAAGTGATTCTTCTACCCTACTTGGCGTTGGTGAGGCCACAGCTGGAGTACTGCATCCAGTTCTGGGCACCACGTTCTAACAAGGACGTGGTAAAAGCTTGAGTGTCTAGAGAAGGACCAGCTGTATGATATGGGACTTGCACGACAAGTGATACGAGGAAAGGCTGAGGGACCTGGGACTCTTCAACCTGAAAAAGAGAAGGCTGAGACGGGACTTGGTAGCAGCTTACTGCTACGTCAGGGGAGTACAACATCAAGGGCTCGGTGAGCATCTGTTCACCAGGGCACCCGAGGGGAAAACCAGAAGTAATGGCCACAAACTCCTGGAAGACAATTTCAGGCTCAGCGTTAGGAAAAACTTCTTCATAGTTAGTGTCCAGACTATGGAATACGCTCCCTCCAGAGGTGGTGCAATCGCCTACCCTGGAAATCTTCAAGAGGAGACTGGACAGTCACCTGACCCCAGGTGTCTTTCCTGCCTGGTGCAGGGGGGCTGGACCCAATGATCTTCCAAGGTCCCTGCCAGCCTTACAATCTATGAATCTATGAACACACTTGAAACTCTCCATCCCCACCCCAACCTTGGAAAAGTTTAAAATGATACCAACAACTGAGATGGTAAGCCAAAAGTGGCATGGGTGTTCTCAAAAGACCCTGAGTGAACAAAAAAAGCACTTTTGCACTCAAAGATGATCCAAAATGTACTTGCATGTGGAACAGGTGTTACCATGTTCCAGCCTCAGTTTAAATGGACAGTGAAGAAGTGCCTAAACACTGACTATGAACGGGAGACCTTAGAGAAACATTTGTTCCTTTTGAAAACATGGCTTCAAATTACAGGAAGGGCACTGGCTAGGGTAGTTTGTCTGCAGTGTTTATATTCAGGAACACAAGATCTAGGAATCTGGAAATGGCTACATGTGCAACATTTATTATGATACCATAGCCATAAAACACAAACTTCCTGCCCTCTGGATCCAGCTGCCAATACTAACCGTGATCTTCTTACCTTTTCATAGAAGGTCTGACAAAGGGTAGAATTAAAAAATGACATTACCAGCACAGAGAAAAATTGAAACATTCTTATTCACACAACCTTAAATCTTAATCCAAGACAGACCACTGAAATCCAGGTGATCCATTTATAAATTAATGATATTCCCTAATTAACACTAAAAGGCTTTTAATGGTCACAGTGTACTGTGTGAAGATGATTGTTGTGAAATACTACATTCTCCAGTATAACAGTGAAAAAACCTAGAAATTTGTAATTTAAAATATTATTTATACACATTTCCATATGATAGGAACATAAACAAGGTCAGTATTTGCATTATTTTCCTTGCACTTTCAAAGCAAGTTCAACTTAGTCTACGGCACAGTTGTAGATACTGTCTTTTGACTGTCTTAACAGGAAGCTGCATAGCTATCTATCTTCCAGATGATTCTAATGGAGCTCTGATGTCACTTCTCTCCCCCAGCAGATCCTTTCAAGCTTGACTTCTGTCTCTTTTTCTCTTTTTGTCCAATAATTCTATACAGTTTTTTCTTGGCTTCCTTTTGTCTCTTAAATTTCTCTTCCTCTTCCTTGCGCTTCACTTTGAGGTATTCTTTAAGCTGTTCACGATGTTTTAATTTGGCTTTCTTCACTTTGTAATTGTGTACTGTACCCAAAGCACTAAGCAGAGCTGATATCTGAAACAGGAAAATTCTCCAATAAGTACACATTTTGGAAAACTCACATGATGTATGTGTGAAGAAAAGATGTAATTATCCCTGGTAAATGCTAAGTAACAGTCTTTAACAAACAACATGAAGACTGGAAATCTTGGATGAGCAACTCATTTTACTGCACCTCCATTTTCCCATTTGTAAAATGGGAATAATTGCAGTGATTAATGGAATGGGTGTTGAATGGCTTACCAATTATGAAATTCTCAGAAATGCCCGAATCAAAAGGTAGTATTTAAAGCATATCATTTTAAGACTGTTTAACTTGACAGGAAAGCTAAATTAAGGTTTAGTTCCTCTTGCTCCTATAAACTTTCCTCCTATAAATAAACTTTCACCAGATCCTAGATTAGTGCATTACCTTTACTGGCACTCATTACCTCTCCATCACTAAATAATTGCAGAATAAGTGCAAGAAAAGAAAACAGCAAAAGCTAAGGCTTTCATGTGACAAGACAAGTGCACTTAAACGTTCTTAAACATTGAGAAAATTGACTACACTATAGTAGAACCTGAGTCACAATTTGGTCATTTTAACTGTCAAATGACTCCAAAGTTAAAATAAGTGCCAAAAATAGTCTAAGCAACATGTTTTTATATAGTTTGTTTCGAAATGAAACACAATTACCTTCTTTTCATGAGGCTCTCTGATAACAGCTGGTCTCCACTGGTCCTTTGAAAGCTTAGCTTTCTTCTCATAATTCTTAGGCTTGTTCTTAAATGGAAGTGCCTTCTGAAGTGCCTTAGGAATATGGAGCTTATTGAAATGCTTCTTCTCCCTCACTATGGGCTGAAAAAAAAATTAATCAGATACATAACAGCTGTATTTCTGCCAAATAATATTTCTTCCAGACACTTTAGAAAAACATTGTGTCTTTGTGTAACCCAACATTGAATGATGGGTTACACCTGTGTTATAATATGACAACGTTTCATTACTTTTTATGGACGAGATCTGAAATTACGCCCTGATCACCAGAACGTATTCAAAGATTTTTTTACATGGTTTATAAGACTATAGACATGAGCGAAATAATGCAGGACCAATGTCTTTTTGGATTAATATGAAGTCTTCAATCCCCAAGGCTGTTTCATTTGACTGACCTAGTAGATTTCTCATTTTTCATTCTGTGGGTCACTCTGTGATGTGTCCTTACTGAGCAGACAATCATCACCCTCACTCCCCACTGTCAGTCTGCACTGCATACCAGGAAGAGTGATTAAAACTACACTGTGAGTAAGAGATGTATGTGAACAAACACATCTCAGGCCACACATGTGGGCACAGTCGCACACACACGTGTGAGAACACAAGGGTACCTTTCAGAGACATTACATAACCTTTTTTATTTGTGGATCACAGAAGTATAAAACATACCTTATAGAGGGAATCTTTGTTTTGCTTTATTCTTAAACCCCGTTCACGCCTCAGTTGGCCAGTTGTCTTCATTCCTGTCCAGGTGTCTTTCTCACCTGCTGGCTTTAGCAAGGATGTTACCGGGTTATAGAAAGCTGGGATGGAAACAGGATACCAAGTCCGCAGAAAAACAATGTCTGAAAGAAAAAAAAAATTGCTTCATTCTGACAAGAAGGTTTGCTATATTAAACACTTCCAATAAAGATTATTTGAACAAGATAATCAAGTGAGTAACACACCTGATGCTAATATTTCACCTCTACTTTAGACAGGACTCCTCTTATACACCATTCTTACCATCTTTGGCAGAGCAATGCATGTTCTAATACTCTAAGCTCTACTCTAATCTGCATATATGACCAGATATCCCAAGAGCTGTAGATTCCTAAACAGCCAGAAGTTGAATATCACTATCCTAGATATGCTTACTTAATTAAAAAACTGATCAGTGTATAGCAAAAGAAGCCTGCATATAGTTTCTGCCCATCTCTGCAGCACATCCAAAAATACTGTCTTTTCCTCTATATGTTGTTTTAAGTAGAATTACCTACTACTCCCTATTATCGTCTACTAGTACAACTTCATCATCCAGAAACTACCACCCCAGGAGATAACAGCTTAAAACCCAAAGGCCATATACAAATATTAACACTCACAGTTGTGCTATAGACTAAATATGAACTCATCTGTTGTTTCAAAACACAAGACTAGAGAAGAATTTATTATGAGGCTTTTATCAACACTCTCTGGATTATTTATAAAGTCCCTTTCTAGCACTCATGCCACTAAGTGCTGCCTCTGTTTAAGCTGTCCAGGCAAAATATACCAAAAAGTCTGGTAGAAAATAAACTAACATTGATAAAGGAAATAGATCACCTAAACAGACCTTCATCTATATTTTTTCTGCTTAAGAACAACGTAACAGAAAACTGCTGTTAAGTAAGCAATTATTTTCCATCGTTTTTTGTCACGGGTACATTTATTGCATATGTAATAGATAATCAAAAGGTTATTTTCTCTCTCAATCCACATTCAGGTTACTTGAGATTCTAAAGAAAAAAGGAGCTAGTGCTGCCATCAGTATCAGAAATGGAAAAAAAGTCATGGGGTAATAATCACCTATTAATCTTACATGGCAGTAAAACTCACCACTCATTAACAACTTGTCTTCAAATGTTGCCCTGAAAGCTCCTTCTGGTGTCCGAAGAGCCTTTTTGATCTGCCCTCGAATACCACTCACAGTGCGAATGGCTGCACCTTCAAATTTTGCCACTTCCAACTGAGAGTTAAACATTCCCTAGGACATTCAATGTGGTCATTAATTGAACAATTAATGTGGTCATTAATTGAAGCTGTTAGGCATATTATGAATACAGTAGCAATACTACTACCCTCCACATGGACTTGTATGGGCCACACAAGCACCACCATCTGCTAGCAGTTTCACATAAACAAGGAATCAGGATCTTAAAATGTTGCCCTTAACTTAAACTAATACTGCCAAGCACATTAAGATAATCATCTAATGAAAAAAGATCTAATTTACACCTTAAAAGGGCAAAGGTTCTTAACACAATAATGTTACACTGCCCTGACACTGCCCCTCAGGGAAGCATTGGACTTCACATGGCAGACTTAACTGCCTGTAAACAAATGCCAGGAGCTTGGGAAACAAGCATGAAGAACTGGCCCGTCTCCTATGTGATAATGACTACAACCATGTAGGAATTACGGAGACCTGGTGGGACTTCACCTATGATTGGTCGGTGGCAGTAGAGGGTTACACTGTGTATAGGAGAGATCATGTGGGGAAGAGGGGTGGGGGTGTTGCTCTCTATGTCACTGCAGACTGAGTTTCCAAACCAGGAAGGGTGTCTTGAGACCCTCTGGGTCAAGATACAAGGAGAGTGACTTACTTGTAGGAGTCTACTATAGACCCCCCAACCAAGAGAAAGACCTAGATTGGGAATTCATTAGGGAAATGGTCAAAGCCACATGCTCCTGATGCTCGATTGTCATGAGACTTCAACTTCCCTGACATCTTTTGGGGTGACTGCATGGCCAAATCTGACAGGTCGCGTAGTTTTCTCACGTGCATCGATGACCTCTACCTAACCCAGGAGGTCTATGGGGTGACTAGGGGAGAGGCATTGCTGGATCTGGTCCTGGCTAAAGGGAAGGACCTGGTGAGCAACCTGCGGATTGAGGGGAAGCTTGGTGACTGCGACCATGAATTGGTCACCTTCTTAAATTCACTGAAAAGCAGGCAAACCCCTCGGTAAAACAGAAGTCCTTAACTCTGGGAAGGCCGACTTCTGCAAACTGAGAGAACTGGTCAGTCAGACAATCCATACCCTCAAAGAAAAGGGAGTACATGAGCAATGGTCATTGCTCAAATACAATCCTTGAAGCACAGGGCAAAGCCATTCCTTCTCGCAAGAAATGCAGTCAATGAGCAAGAAAGCCCCTATGGCTGAATAAGGAACTGGTGGATCTCATTAAGCTCAAAAGAATAGCCTACACCAGCTGGAACATAGGAAGCATTACCAAGGAGGATTACTCTACACTCACCCACACCTGCAGAGAGCAGTCGAGAAAAGCCAAGGCACAAACTGAACTTAGGCTTGCTACAGGAATCAAGGACAACAAAAAGTCCTTCTTTAGATATGCGGGAAGTAGGAAAGAGAACAAGAATAGTATTGGGCCCCTGAGAGATCCAACAGGGCAACTGACATCAGATGCCCAAGGAAGGGCCAATCTCCTAAATGACTTTTTCGCATCAGTTTTTCATCCTCCCATGAGGATCACACTGCCAGGAATGGCACAAACCAATTTAGGAGCGGATGACGGGCCCAAAATTCATGTGTATCAGGTGAGGGAACACCTTAAGAAACTGGACATTCACAAGTCCGCAGGCCCAGATGGAATGCACCTGAGGGTCTTGAAAGAGCTGGCAGACATCGCTGCATCCCCCTTGGCAAGGATATTTGAAAAATCGTGGCGCACAGGCGAGGTCCTGGATGACTGGAAAAGAGCCAACGTGGTCCCTATCTACAAGAAAGGGAGGAGGGATGAGCTGGGGAACTATAGACCAATCAATCTGATGTCCACCCCTGGAAAAATTCTGGAGAAAGTTGTCAAGGGATCCATTAATGCCAGACTAACAGAAGGCAAGCTTCTGAATGCCAGCTAACACAGCTTTGTCTGGCAGGGCTTGCCTGACCAATCTCATCTCCTTCTACGACCAGGTAACATATGCCCTGGACAAGGAAGATGATGTGGACGTCATTTATCTGAACTTCAAGAAGGCCTTTGATCTAGTTCCCCATGATGTCCTCATGGTTAAGCTGGAGAACTGTGGCCTAGATCATTGTACAGTCCAATGGCTAGGCAACTGGGTACGGGATCGGACCCAAAGAGTACCAGTTGAAGGGAGCAAATCAACATGGTGTTACCAGTGGAGTCCCACAGGGCTTGGTAGTCGGGCCTGTACTCCTTAACATTTTCATTAACAATCCAGACTCAGGAGTCAGATGTGAACTGGCCAAATTTGCGAATGATACCAAATTATAGGGGAGGGCCATCACACCGCAGGACAGGCTTGGGATGCAGGCCAACTTGGACACACTCTCAAGGTGGGACGACCAAAACCAGATGACACTGATGAACTGAACAGCCCAAAATCCTGTCCCTTGTGAAGTGAAGTGCAAGGTGCTGTACAGAGAAATGCAAGGTGCTGCACCTTGGTAGGAAGAACCCTCAGCATACTTACAGGCTCAGCCTATGCTTACTATCACCACAACCAAAAGTGACTTGGGGGTCTTGATTGACCACAAGATGAATGAGCCACCAATGTAATGTGGTGGCGGGCAAAGCTAACCAAACTCTGGCATGCATCCACCGATGCATCACAAGCAAAACCAGGGAAGTCAACCTTCCGCTTTACTCAGCCCTGGTGAGACTGCAGCTGGAGTACTGCATCCAATATTGGGCCCCCCACTTCAGGAAGGATGTGGAGAAGCTTGAGAGAGTCCAGAGGAGAGCCACTCATATGATCCAAGGCCTGGAGGGAAGGCTGTACAAGGAGGCTGAGGGACTTGGTACTCTTCAGTCTGGAAATGAGAAGGCTCAGGGGGGACTTGGTGGCAGCCTACAACTTCATAAGAGAGATACATCAGGACCTGGGAGAACATCTGCTCACCAGAGCTCCCCAAGGGATAACAAGGTCTAATGGCCATAAACTCAGGAAGGCCGACTTAGACTGGATATTAGAAAAAAGTTCTTTACAGTGCGTGTCCAGGGTCTGGACCACCCCTCCCAGCCAGAGGTGGTGCAAGCACCTACTCTGGATTCCTTAAAAAAAACCCGATGAATTCATTTCTTGCTGGGGTCACTTGATCCCAGCTGACTTCCCACCTATGGCAGGGGGGGCTGCACCCACTGATCTCTTGAGGTCCCTTCCAGCCCCTAATGTCTAGAAATCTGTGAAATAAATAAGTTTTAAAGCATCTATTCTTTTAAAAGGGCATCTGTTTGTAACATAACATTTGACAAATGTCCATGAAGTATAAGTAACTTAAATTACTAGGTGCAAGGTTCTAATGCAACACAACACTGACCCACGTGTTTCTGCTTTAATAAAACGCTAGCATAGAAGTCAAGCACACTATTCACATACTTAAAGATTAAGTAAATAATCAAGTGCATTGTTGGGTTCAGAGAACATGGCACCTTGCTAGCACCTGGCAGACAAATCCTAAATCACTTTATTTCCAGATTTTTATGCTTGAAGGTCTGCTTCCCTTACTAAAGACAGCTGGATGGCTCAGTGCAAATTCAGTCCTGTACCACATATTTCCCACAGCCAGCTCCACAACAGCAGGTAAGTCCTAATTTCTGCAGGAGCTCATTTTTTATCCTACAGTTTATAATTTTTGTAGAACCAAGACTGGATGAAGAATGAACAGGACTCAATTAACATTCTACTGAGATCTTGCATCGGGAAAGCTGACTGATTGATTATCCACATGCCACTTTTATAACACTCCCTGGAGGACAACAACATAATTGGCACAACAGGAGGTTTCAGAAAGGCTAATAGAGGTAATAATAGTTTATATTCTCTGAAAAATAATGGATGTTTTTACAAGCTGTATCAAATATACCTGAGAAAATAAAATTAGAGGAAGAGATCAAGAACCCTAATAAAACCCAGTACACTGTCATACATGCATTGATTTGGGTAGAACAGGGGGGGTTCTGTAAGAGGAAAAACCAGAGCACCTCACATGGTGTTTCTTTCCAATATCTATTCTATCAGCATTAGTAGAAGCACATACCTTAATAAATGAAGTGTTCTTGTAAATTTTGAATGGGAAACCAGTCAGCTTTAATTTCTTCACAACTGTTATGGATTTATCTAAATCAAGCACAACTCCTGTAGCAGCTATCCGAAAATCAGGCTGAAATATAGAACAGTTTGGATGTGTGGATCATTAAACAATTATCCTGCTACCAAACAGTTAAGAACTTACTTCACTGGTATTATTTCATTATATTCCATCATCTGAGTACACAAACAACAACTCTGACAGTAGCAGAACAGCATGACAAATTAAAATTAACTTCAGAATGACTAGTTGAGTGATTGCATGATGTCACATCCCTACCCAGGCACTAATGAAATATTTAAAACTGTTATTCAAATTAACTTGGATGTAATCTTAAGGATTTCTTCTCATTATCAACCTTATTGTGTTTCTCCATGAAACAGACCTGTGCACACAAAGGTCCAGCAAGAAGACAGACTGTGTAATGTACTAACCATAATTCTTTTCCTACTAAGATACTGTGAAGATACCTCTTCAATTAAAAAAAAAAAAAGACACAATCGCAACATTGTCTCAGAGATGAAATAATAAATCACCAATCAAGCTACTCTCACGCTCCCCTTGAAACTCCAGATACATACGGAATCTATGCAAGAAAAACACAAGGTATATGCACAGCACCATTTACCAAAATATTTTAAGATTCTTGAAGCATTCTGATAACTAGGATTTCACATCTACCACAGTGTAGAAACATATCACTGTTCTTCAATTAATTGCGCCTCACTATGAGGTTATAGTGACATTAGCTCATAGAGCAAATATAACCCATCCCCTCAGAAAGTAGTAAAAGAGATTTTGTCATTTTTAGCACAGATGATACTAAAGCAGTTACCAAAGGAAGCAGTTTCCTGTCCAAGTCTTTATCTCATGCTTGTTATCGCAGTATCTGAGTATAACAGATTTCCAGAACCCACCCCTCATACCCACTGTTAATACATGAGCTTGAAAATAAACTTCACAGGAAGGCACTCATCATTGGATGCAATGACCAACGGTAGGAAGTGAATAATGTTCTGAGATAAACTTACTGTTGCACCACTGACGGACTGAACAGCCAAAAATCCTGTCCCTTGTGGAGTGATGGGGCCTAGAAATAAAATTAAATAAGTACAAACAGAATAACAAACATTTGGCTGAAATCTGGCTTTTGTTGAAAGGTAGCTTGAGAATGCCAAAATAAGATCAGTGAGCTAAGCATTATGGGCTGAATGTCCTCCACAAAAGTTTTATGTGGTGTTTATCATACTACTCAGAGTGGCTCTACTGAAGTCAGTGGAGCACTAACTTGGCATAAGCACTAACTTGAGTATGCATTTGTTTGCAGAATTACACCTTTTACACACACCCTCTCCCTGTGCATTGAGATACCCAGGGCTAACTACAGCTGCTAACTTCTATTTGTTGCAATTTTGAAACCAGGGTGATCAGAATTTCAATAACAGCCTGTATACAACATGCAAAACATTCCTACCACTACCACCCTTTTTCTTTTCAATGGAAGCTATTTTTATTACCCTTATTTTGCATCTCATTGGGTATATGTTTTAAAGGACTCTTCCTTACCCTTAAGGGGTTATTTTTGCAGAGAATTCCTAATGCTTTCTTTAAGGCTAGCCAGTTTTATAATTTATCAATATGGCTGCAGATGCCAACTCCAACTGCTTACCCCAAAAAGTTGCTCCACAGTGCATGTGTTGTGGAGTATATTTAAGAAGCCTATGGCGCCCATTGTGATCTTCAACATAGTACATAGGAATAGTCTGAAATCGTCTCCATCCCAATGAGAGGATTAAAGGATCACGGGTTTTAAGTATCTTCTTATACCAACGATGTTTCTTCAGACGCAACTAATTAAAAAAAAGGATGAATCTTATCATCAAGGTTAGGTATACATGCTCAAACAACCCAAAGCAGCATTGATCTAAGTTATGCAGTTTTCTGTAAGTGGTATTGTTTATATCGGTAGAAAACAGAACACACATTTGCCCTCTGGTGGGGACAAGTGAGGGAGGACAAATTTTAGACCAGGTTCTGCCGTTTTTAAACCAATCCGTGCGTGCTGAACTTCTGTTGTTACAAGTACAGCCCGATTTCAATCACTTTTACTAGTATAAGTGTTAATGTCTGTACCTGACCTAAAGGACAACCTAAGCCCTAATGCCAGTGACTGGTAAAATAATTTGCACCCTTCTGAGAAATGCACACGCATGCACACACCCCTAGTTTTACCAAAACTGCAGTGCAACCCAATCCTTACTGGAGCCTCTTTGTATGGCTGTAATATTTTAATATTTTTTTCTTTTAATTGCCCAACCTGTGTTAAGCCGAAAGGATAGCCATTTGATTTTTAAATTAAACCACACCACAAACTCCCTTTCCAACATTAGGCCTTTCACAATATGACTCTCTCCATTGTTTGCTAATACACACCAAAGAGGAAATGAAATACAAACAGAAGCTCCACCCAACTTGAACCATGGCTGCACCATTATACCAAACACATAGCTTTGGCTACATACCTGAACATATCCTACATTTCCTTCACTGTTGCCTAAACCACCAAGGATAATTGGATACTGAGGGTCAAAATTCAGCACAAATTCACAGGGTACATTTTCAATTTCTATTCGAACATACATCCCTGGCCGGAAGCCCTCATATTGCACTCTGGCATCATCATCTTGATCTTCAAATTCAGCTCGGTTAAGCTATGTGAGAAACAAAAAGGTTTTTTTTTTAATGATTTGAAAACAAAATATGAAATCCAGTGTCAACAACTCTTGTGTGGCAGGTTTCAGTTCCACATATAAAGCATAACAGCATGTTTTTACACAGCATGTATCTGGATAAACCTACCAGGTATTTTAACTTCTTCCAAAAATAACAGATGCCTACCTCCACACATTCTTCCCTGGAGAGTTCCATTTAGAAAACAGATCCAGATTAACACAAAGAAGTTTAAGCTTCATATGCTCCAACCTGGAGACAGCATCCAGTAGAAGCCAATGATCCTTAATGAAGTGCACTTAGCCTCTGATATCACTGAGGTACTTCTGAAAACTAAGTGCCATTAAAAATTAAGAGGGTGGCTCTTAAGTATTTTTGGTGGTGTGACTTAGGTGTTACCTAAGGCTTCAAAGGGGAGGTCCTTTCCTTTGGTATATGTGATGAAATACAGAAAAGGGTTATAAGTTTATATAAATTATCAATACATCCTTGTAAAAAGATAGTTCTTTCCCACTGTTCTAGACTGCTAAGAACGTCTTATTTTGCTGTTCTACTGATCGCTTCATAGAAGCTATATTTGAAATCTGTTATACAGGTCAGCAGGTTGCATTATGCATCGAATGCTTTAACACAAAGAAAAAGATCCATGGGGAAAGTGCACTTGTGAAGTCTGGGTTTCTCCAGTTTGGTGCAAACTTTGGCTGGGTTGCAATGGCAATATAGTACTTACATTACACATATCTCTAATAGGTTTTAAGTGAAGGAGCTGTAAATTGTCTCATTCCTTTACTGGAAGAGGCTTGCTTACATTTAAAATGTTCTTAGCAAGCACTTTAGAATGCTCAAGCTTATTGTTTCGTCATTTATGTCAGAGGTTAATGCAAACTGATAACAGTTGAGTTAATGACTAATAAGGGTGAGATTTTGTTAGACGAGAAGACTGTGTGGAAAAAAAAAAGGTTCTTTTTTATTGGGACATAAGCCAGCGATATTCTCATGCGATGTCAACAAGGGGAAAAAATGTTAAAAATATTCTGAGGATTTTCATTTAATATAACACTAGGATGGAATGCACAACTCAACTTCTCCCTCTGGTTGCCTTGAGAATGCCCACCCAGCAGGCAGACCAGGTTATCTCAAATTTTTCAATGACCTGGAAGGTATTTTAATGGAGAGACTGCCTTGCAAATACCCACTTGTGAGTGTATAATGTCTATATAGCAACTATAACAACTGATTACATGAAGAAGTCATATTAGGAAAATATTTCTTTGTATTTTAATGATAATCTGGGCAATAAAGATTTTGATATTTTTAAATGTTAGTAATAGAGACCACCTTTACACTTCAATTCACTTATCTCTACCATCTGACATTTCTTCTTCCATGAAAACAAATATGACTGGCTTGTTCTACCACAACATCATGCACAAACCACTAGGCTCCTTTAAATATACTGCATTTTAAAAGTAGCTTCTGACATGTACTATGCTTTCCTACATGAGTTAGTGACTCAATAAGTCAACTCTAATTAAGGCTTTTTTTTTTTATGATAATGGAATCACAATGATCACCCATAAAAAGGACCTCTCCAAGGTTTTTTGCACATAACTTCTAAAGCTGTTGCTGAATGACATTAATGCCTCAGAGAAACAGAATGTGGTATATAAGAACTTTTACTGTCAGACAAAGAGCCAAGTTCACCAGCTCACACCTGTGCTTGTCTCTGCATCTCCCCTTTAAGATCATCAAAGTATGTAGCATCTCCTCCATCATATTCAGCATCAAACATTTCCTTTAATTTGCGTTTCTTGTCCAAGCGCTTTTTCTTCTCTTCCTCCTCTTCTGCTTTGGGCTCTTTTTCTTCTTTCTCCTCTTCTTCACTTACAGCCTAGTCAGAAAAGGGGCAATCAAACAGCTTTTAAAATTTTCTTAAAAAGAAAAATATCCTATTCTGGCCAACAGTTCTTATATTTCTGACCAAGAAATGATACTAATTTGCATCTTAGAGAAAAATAGTTGAATAAGGGGAGGGTAAGGGACAAGAGAAACTGAGCTTCATGGCCTTAGAATATTCTTTTTGCCCTCATCAGAAACCTTTGATGTTAAAACAAGCATCAGGAGGTGCAGCACCCAGAATCAGTGTGTTTTATTACAATTAATCTGAAATGCACACCTGTATTATAAAAGGAAACTGTTCTTAAGTGACCCAAGCCTGGAGTGATATAGGTTGGGAGTGCAGTACTGTGCAAAACAGGTTGGGTGGAAGAAGTCTGTACTAGACCTGCCTGAACAAGGCCTGCTTGTAACAATCTAAGTGTCGCAAACGAGTACAAAAATAATAGTCACATGTTATAAATTAAAATTCACAATACTTTACATATTTTTAACGTGTTCTAAATAAATTTGGTCACTATTATGATTGGGTTCATAATTATACTGTAAGTACAGCATTCATTGCCCCAAACTTTCATTAATACAGCTCTCAGTGTGATAGTCTGATACATGAGACCATACTACAGTGAAGTTCCAGACAAAACTCTTCGGACAAGCATCAATAGATAGTTATACCGGGCAATTCTGTGGTAATGCATTCTGAGCAGGCGAAGCAGTCGAGATCAATCAGATGTAACACCACTGGGTGGTATTCTAATTAACCCACTCAGAATTGCAAGTCTTAGTGAGGATATGATCAGAGTTGCTTCAGCTGTACTTTTGTGTTATGCCTCCACAGTGCCCCACCATGCCTGGAATGGTTAAGTACCATGATGTCTATAAGGGCTGACATGGGATTGTACAGAAGTCCCACATCATTTGAGTGAGGGGCTGCTAGAAAAGGGAGAATCCTTTCTAGCACAGGAAGATGGCAGAGGGATGAAAAGAATAATTCATCTAGAGAAAATGTGCTCAGCTGAATTAGAACATTCCAAGGAAATACAGAAGCCGGACAAGAAATCTGAAAAACAAGAGGCAAGTCACTCATTCAAACGAGCACAGTTCTCCAAACTCTTCCAAGTCGACCTGTTCCTGTTATCTTGAAATTGGTGTTATACGCTCTCCTTCTATACATGTGAGCTTAATAGCTTTTATATATGAAAATTAGTTTCAAATTGGGGTTGGGCTCTGTCTGAGGGCATTTATTTGGGGGCTAAATGAATAAACTTTCACCATTATCTCTGTTTGAGGCCTCTGAACCTTGGTGGTGCTGCACCTTTGTAATATCTGATTCATCAGGCTGGCTAGAAGACATCACAGAACCAACATTTTAAAACACTGTTTCTCTAAAGACACAAGCTGAGACCAGTCTCGAATGAATGACATTAACTGGATGACGACTGAAGCCATCATTTTAGCTCAGAGTGCACAGAGAAAGCTACACAGACAATAATATGTTGATGCTATGCGATTGTTTGGTGTGGCAGCGAGGGAGAGTTCCTCAAACCACATGAAATTTGTACCATGAACACATTATCTGTACATATACAAATGACAAAAATGACAGCATGTGGTGCCCTGCCAAGCCATGCTGCACTCACACCATGGGGCAGCTGCCACACAGGTGCCAAGCAGAGGTGGGGCAATCCCTGCTGCCCGCACTGCGCAGGGAGGCTTTGCCATGAGCCCTCAGAAGCCCCAATCACCACTGCCATGAGCCCTCAGAGGCCTCCCAGCGCTGCTGGGCCCACATCCTGCACCCCTCCCCGAGTAACATGCCCACCGCCCCAGCTGGGCATCTTGTCCCAGCCCTAGGCCCAATCCCTCCCTTCCCCACGCCCCTTCCTCCCCCCACCCCCCCCCCCCCC
Organism: Alligator sinensis; assembly: GCF_000455745.1. NCBI lineage: Eukaryota > Metazoa > Chordata > Crocodylia > Alligatoridae > Alligator > Alligator sinensis. Next base: position 817,405 of record NW_005841903.1, read on the forward strand.
CCCCCCAACTCCAACAGACTTACCAGCTAGAGGCAGCTATCAGCTGCCTGTTTAGTTTATGGCCAAATTTTCAAATTGGCCAAATCTTTTCCAAAGCATTTTCGAATCAATTCAGAGCTTTTACTTGGTCTCCTGATTCAATTCAGATTCAGATTCGGTCCTCAAATTGGGCCAAATCTCATCCAAATCAAATCAGCTACTGAAGCTTCACACAGCCCTAATAAACACGGCTTCCTGTACAGAGAGGATTTTACCCACAGAGTGCTATAATCTGCATTACTGCGCCTCAAAAAAGTTACAATGCCCTGCAGATAACAGATTTAGACATAATATCCAACTAAACTATGTCAACGTTTCTTCATTGTAAGTAGAGATCTAGTATAGAACCCTGTCTTTTTTCCTAAAATTTAGACTGTACAATAGTAACCTCAAGCATATAGGTGAGAGCATATTATAGCAGCATATGGCAATATTACATAGTTTTATATTGACATTTTTGATGTCTATCCTACAATTATTCCTTGGTTAACACTCTAGTCCCTCACCTAATTTCCTATTTTATTTCAATACTTGAGAAAAGATGAATTTAAAATACGAAGAATATTCAGCTTCCAGCACTCATTACCTGAATACTGCTGAGATTTAAACAAGCTGATTAAGTCTACCCTCTACTGTTGAGACCATAGTGAGTTGACTTCTAATTCCGCTATTTATGAGTTCAGCATAAAGAGTTGTATAGGCTGACCATCCAGTACTAAAAGAATGGTCCTACTGAAAATAAGAATGGACAAACATATCTATTTGATTTTGGAATTTCCCCATTAGTTTGTTCCTACTGAACTACAAACAACTTTGTATTTGGTCCCCAAAAGCTTAAAAGATGAAACAAATGATGAAAAGCAAGCTGCAAATCATACCTCATCCTCTTCAACAGCAGGTCTCCCTTTATACACAACTCCTGTTTCAAGGTCCTCAAAATCACCATAAAGTTCTTCTGTAAAAACAGCAGTCACCATGCCCATTGGTTAGCAACAGGGTTACACTGTTTTGTATTTTTCAGACCTTTATGGTTTTATGGATATTTATTTTTCACTATGGATTTATCACATTTCCTCCCTGCCACTAGCTTTATACAGCAGTTTTCTACCTTTCCTTCACCATTCTCTATAGTAAAGCAGTAGCAGCCCCATTTTTAAGTGGCTTCCCTTTTTTCTTTTCAATATTGTATCATGAGAAATCTCTCACATTGCTACCTTCAAGTGTTACAAGTAAAATCTGGTAACCCCTGGGGAATCTCATCTCCCAGAGGGTGAATCCACACCATCAGAAGGAGAGAAAAGTGTCCCTTAGTTTTGACAACATCACATCACTGTTTCTGCTGAGTCCCTGCACATTCAAGTTACTTTCAAAGCAACCTGACATCTGCCTTCACCAGGTGGCAGAGACTGAAAAGAGTAAAAATCTAGAACACATTCAATATGCTTAAAGTTCAGTAAGCTGGATATTTACTCTACTAGGGCTAATGGTATTCAAACAATTTATTTAAAAGATGTCCATCTTTTAAATAAAAAAAAAATGCACCTGTCCTCCATTACATCTATAATCCCTGCTTTTCAGCAAAACAAACAAAGGGGATCAAATCAGTTCCCTGCAAACAGTATTTCCACTCATTAGTGATTCTTACCTATTTAAAAGTAATAAAATGATCAGAGATAAGTTACATTCAGTTACTTAGTATTTATTAGAAATTCTGACTTCATTAGTCATTTTCAGAGATAATCATACCTACCATCTTCCTCTAAAAGCTTTGCAGCATCTTTATCTGCTTCCCATTTTCCTGTTACAAAGCAGTCCCGAATGCTGCTCATAACCTGTAAAATAAAAAGACTGCCTGATGTACCTGTCATTTGTCACCACATATAGCACTTCACCAGTACTTCCATCTGCAATCATTTCACTGGTTTAGAGACAATCTGACCTCATTTCATTTCTTTATATACAGCTTTCTATATCAAAATGTCTTTCCTGTAGACACCCTCAGTAGTAGTGGAAGAGAATGAATAATGTCTCCCAACCCTTCAGAGGTTATCCCACCAGGAAAGGGCCAGCACCACTACACCTACTTCAGTGAATAAATAGGAAAACATCAGCCCTAGCACAGTCAATCCAGCCCTTTAACTTCTCTTTACAGTACCAAAAAAAAAGAAGAAAAAAAAAGAAAAATCCTAAGATTTTGTGAGAGAATATTTCTAGTGATTAACAAAAGAGAGTAGACAGAGAGGACGTGACACACAAGCAAAATTGCCTAACTCATATGGGTTTGTTTCTTTAACATTTCTCCTTGGTATAGCAGCAATGGCAGTTCTTTAGGAGGCAACTTCTTAAGTGATATAATAAATGGATGCAACTCAATGCAGGCTTGAATGTGGCCCTAAGAGTACAGAATGCAAGAGCTCTCTCCCCAAAAGCAGTACCTCTTCTAAATCCCAATCCTGGGGAACTTCCACTGCAAATTTGGAACAGTCAAGGCCGTTAGCCTTTAGTTTGGATTCTTTGTCAGGACGACTGACATGGAACAACCCTCCAAGCTCTTCTTCTCCATCATCCTTGTCATCCTCTTCCTTCTCCGCCACTAAATAAAAAAGTAGTTAAAATTATCATAATCTGCGACTTGATTACATTAATCCAACACCTCTCCAGTTCCTTTTTATATGTCTGAAGTAGTTTAAAGAAAGAAGATTTCAACAGTGAAATGTAGGGATAGACAGCTGGGAATCAGTCTGGATTCAAATGAGAAATCAGAGAAACTGAAACGTGGCTTTGTTCATTAACAGAGCAACCAGTAGCAACATGAATTAACACACTGGCCATAATACAATACTGGACCTGGAGTTAGAAAGATGGTTAGTCTGGACATACTAATATAAAAAGTTATTCCATATGCAAAATTTCACACACATTGAAAAAAGAAAAAAAATCAGGTTCTTTTTGGATGACACACTCTTTGAAAAAAAAAATCTCCAATTAAGCAACTGTGGTGTTTTAGTATATAAAATGTATGAGTACTAAAAACATCACCTGTTTGTTTTGTATCATTCAGCAGATTGCTAACATGCTGTAAACTGCTATAGGTATTATGTACTGCAAGCCTTCTGTTTGCTGAATTTTCATTAACAAATGTTGCACAAAGGGAGGGCCTTAAACGGCCAGACATTTACTTGGAGATTTATCAGTTTTTTATACCAGGACTCATTGTTTAAGAAGTAACAGTTTTATCTTCACTTTAAAGTAGCTGCCTGAAGCTTGACAAATGCCTACTATCGCTTTGATAAACGCACCTATTAGGGACATCATATGATTAATCTGAATCAGTTAAATATTTCATTAACACCAAAGAAAGTCTTAAACAAAAATCACTGAACACAGCTAAAGAAACTGAACCACTACCTGCAGAGAATCTACTACTTGCCTGAAAAATTGTTGATTTTTATGTTTGTAGAAAAATATTATAGAAGGAAAAAACCCCAAAAAACTGATAGACCCTCAACACCCTCCCCACTGCCTCACAAAAATACTGCAACATGTTTCAAAGAACCACCGTCCTGCCCTGGAAAGTACTACTGTGTATCACAAAGAAAAGACCAAATAACATATGCGTAGCTAGTGTCTGAATAACTACTAGTAACATCACAGTCAAAATTGCCTAAGGTGAATTTATTAGAGACAAAACTCACTTTTCGGCCAAGGAAAAAATTAGCAATTTAGAGAATTATATCCATTTCTTTTTCAGACACCCTGAAGGCTATTTCTAACTGAAATGCCTATGGTTAGAGGTGATAGGGGATAACAGGATAGTAGTACTACATTATAGGGAAA
>NW_005841903.1:821311-822286 GCF_000455745.1 Alligator sinensis
TCTGGAGTATCTTTACCTGTTCCATAAACAAGTTTACGAAGGTTAGGAGTTGACTGCTGTTGTCTCAGAAAGGCATGAGCTGCCTTTTGGGAAAGATTTTCCTTCCATCTAACTGCACCTAAAAAGAGGAAAAAAATACTGCCAATTTTTTCTCCAACTGGAACCTGCAAGATTAAGGATCCACTTGGACTGCCAGAGGAAGGGGGAGGAGGGGAGGTAGGTTAAAAAAATACTTAAACACCCCCCCCCCCCCCCCCCCCCAAACACATACCCCTTATAAACAGGGACCATTTTGCACTATAAAAGTCTCTAGACAAGATTTTAGCCTGGTTACGTAACTAGATCCAGTTAGACCACTTCAGTTTTCACACTATCCTGTCACCAGATAGCCTAAGCTTTTTTTTCCTGTAACATAGGCAGAAAACCTTAGAAGGAACAAAGTGTAAACTTTAATGACAGATGCTATAAACTAGACTATTTGCATAAGCATAAATTTTCCAGTATTATTTACATGCTAATAAAATAATTGAAAAGTGTTTTCCTCTTCCCATCTGTCTCCACAAAGAGAGTGGTAGCATTGGAATGTTGTTATAGTCATGACAGTCCAGGCAATTAATAAGGAAGGATTTTTGTGACATCTTTTATTGGACCAATTGTATTACTGAGAGAGCTGGTGAACAAGCTTTCAGGTATCAAGTGACTTTCTTCAGGTCTAAGGAAACCCTGTATCTGCTTCTCTCTCAGACCTATGTAGATCCCAGGGAATTATGTGCAGAAAAATTCAAGATTATGTGCAGGAAAACTCAAAATTAATTACTTACTTTATTTATTTTAAATTTATGTATTCATTTATTTATTTTTTACAAATTAAACTAAATATAACACTATTTAAGCCTTCCTTAGAAATATATGCAAGTACTTTGTATGGTTGGAGGGTGGTGTGTGGGGGGGATTTGTGAAGGTGTGGGGGGGGTG
>NW_005841903.1:822317-840547 GCF_000455745.1 Alligator sinensis
GCCACATTCTCCCCACCCCATGGTGCACAGCCCCCATTGCTGGCAACTCAGCAGCAGCAGGCTCTTGGGTCACTCATGACCACAGTAGGCAGAGCCCCCAGCAGTGCACACCTCTGGCTGAGTCCCAGGGGCTGCACATGCTGGCACAGAGCCAGCCCACCCTGCTGGCATATGCCTTTGCACCAGACCAGGCGGGTTCCATGCCAGCACATGGGGCTCGCAGCATTACAGGAGGGAACTGTGCACCATCAGTCCAAGTGGGCTCTGTGCCATGTGTAGCTTTCTGCTGGAGTGCTGGATGCCCCACATGGAGGCACGGAGCCGGACGGCCTGGCCTGATCTGATGGTGCGCAACCCATACCCACCCAAAAACCCCATGCCCACCCCCACAAGCAGGAGCTCCCCTCCCCACTTACTCAGCTGTCCAGTCACGAGGCTCTGCCTCCACATCATGAGGCTGCCAGTTGGAGTGCTGGGAACTGTAAGGAGGTGGAGGCACAGAGCCCACCATAGTTAAATTATGCAATATTATGTAATTGTGTGTGGCCATTCCTTTTATGCGTAAAACTGTGCAGTTATGCGCCCACACAATTCCCCAGGATGTACCAAAGGAATAGCACTTGATGCTCTCCCAGTAGTACAATTGGTCCAATAAACAACACCATAAAGGTAACAATTTTGAAAGTCTTGAACCAGAGAACTTTTTCAAAACTAGGTAAACCTTTTCTCAACCTTACTCTTAGGGAATCTGAGGCTTCCCTCAACTTGCACAAATTAACAGTTTTAAAGGAAAAATAATCCTTCTGCTCTAACTTGCAGTTCCCTGTTTTAGGCACTGGACAATTCTGCCAAGAGTATTCAAGTGTACTTTCAACAAGGGCAATTATAAACATACAGTAAAAATACATGAGTTACGATACCTGCTGTGTCTGCAGAAAAATCTGTTTTCTCTTCATATTCCTCTTCCTCTTTCAGAAGATTTTCATCATCCTCATCTTCTACAGCTTTCAATTTAGCCTGCCTAAGGGTACTAACCTCTTGAGTACTCTGACCCCTTTTTCTATGCAATTCCTCAGCTTCTTCATCCTCCTCTGCGTCCTCATCAAGGGAAGAGCTTTCAGACTCAGATTCAGAAACCTCTTCAGCTGTGCAGTTTCCAGAATCTACAGTGGAAAACACTTTTTTATCCAAATTGAGACCTTGTTTACGATTCCCTCTCAGTTCTTTACTTTCTTTGCTAGTTTCACATGGTGTGGGTTCACCTAATTTTTTGTCTGCAGATTCAGAATCACAGTCTGAACTTTCCTTCTCATCACTCTCCTGTTCATCTTCCTCATCTGTCTCTTTGTTGCTTTCATCCAGGCCTGTTTCTCCTTCTTCTACTGAGCTCATCTCAAGATCATCATCACTATCAGCAAATGCTGGCAATTCCATTACAGTCTCTTCTTTGGTCTCCTCTCTTTTCAGGCGCTTGACATTCCTGGGATCTGCCTCTTGTTCTGGTAGTTCTTTATCACTTCCTTCTTCAGCATCACCTTCCTCATCACTATCACTTCCAGCCATTTCACCCTCAGACATTTCTTCATCTTGGTCATCCTCTTCATCACTTTCTCCATCACTATTTTCTTTTTCTTCAAACACTGCTTTCCTACGTACTCTCCCAGTCTTTAAATCAAGTTGCTTCTCTTCTTTTGGCATCACAAAGCTGCTTTCCCAAAAGAGCACAAGATTAAAAAACAAAGTTAGCATGAAGGAGGCATACAAAGCCACAAACAACATTTAAAAAATATTTTGGTGTTGAACAGCAAGAACAGACTACCAGTGCTACTAAAATAAATTGCAGGATTATCTGATTTCAAGGCATCTGTTGATTCAAGAAGCCTTGCCAGGGCTCACAACTAAAACTGTGATTCCTCACAGCTGTCTAATAGTTTGGACTGAGTACCTGCGTTATGTTGTATTTTACTGAAAATTGTGATTGTTCTCTTAGCGTTCATGATGTGTTTACTGCTTATGGCTAAGCCAGCAAGCACTGTATTTACTCGAAGAGAAAATGACCATGATTTCAAGATGACCCCCCCAATAATTAGAATCTATATATGGAAAACTTATAAATGTTATAATTATCCAGGTACAGAATCTTAATTATCGGAGGTACGCCTTGAATGTGTCCCCTTCCCACTGCTAAAGCAGGGAAAATAAATTGGGGGAAATTAGGTACCCCCTTTGCTCTCTGCTTCCCCCCAACTTTTTGCCCTGGCAGCCCTTCCCCCTCTCCTTACTCGCAGACCCTGCTCACCCCATGGAAGTGAGGAGCAAATTTGAAAACAAACTTCAAACTAAACATGGCTGTATCAACTTGCATATAGTACCCATACACTTAGTCCAACCAGAACTGATGCATGTTACATTTTTTCGAAACTGATGAAGCACTTTTAAGAAGTCCGTTAGCACTCACATATATATAGTACAAACAATGCATATTTCTCCGAAGTCAAAGGCTCATGATTTATCACATAGTTCATTAGGCTGGGCCCCACTAGAGTCAAGAGCATTTCAAGCCACGGTGACCCCACAGCTCAATACAATTCAGTATGTGCGTGTACTCGATACCCTGCCCCAAAGAAGCCATGTGCCAATTAGCCCCTGCTCATGAATAGAACTGGGTGTTCTTGTCACAAGTCCTGGGATGCTCCAAAATTTTATATGCATATAAGGCACAGGGCAACCTGGTCCAGCTTTAATTCATAGATGGCAGGGCCAAATTAATCATATGTGCCAGGATGAAAGAGGTGGTGACGGCAGGATTCTGGGTGAACTGTGTGAGGCCCCGTTTCCTCATGTCTGCCAGGCACTTGGGGTCAACGGTGAGTGGGACTGTGCTTAATGGGGCACTACCATACGTCTTATTGAGATGCGTTGTGCTAAGCTATCCTTGTGGTAGGGATGGGCTACACTAACTTGTCCTTATGATAGGTTCCCACTATCATAGTTGGTTTCCACTGCTTAGCACATGCTGCTTTTGGCAGCAGTTTAATGATGGGCAATGTCTTTAGTGAGATTTCCTTGTAGGCAATTATAAAATGAGGGGCTTTCTCCTTCCATCCCCAATGGGGCACCTTGGGGGGGGGGGGGGGGGGGGGTTTTATTTTTATCTTGTATTCGAGTAAAAACAGTATTCAATTTTATATATTTTGTTTTTAATATAGAGAGGGAAAATTAACTGTTTGAAACACTGCTGTGGTCTCAATAACTTCTAACTTTAAAAAGAGTGTTTTTTAAAATAGAAAAACAAATACTAAACAAGCTGCTGTTGTATAGAAAAATACGGTTACACACATTACATACAGCGATCAGTCATCATCTATTTACAAATTAAATCTAAATACTTTCTTGAAAGGAAACATGAAAACCTCAGTGCATCACAATAAAATGGTAAGTTTTTTTGTTTTGTTTTTTTTAGACATAACATGTTTTTCCCCAAATCACTGTTTTCGAAACAGATGGGAGTTTTAAACATCAAAAACCAAACATTGCTACACTTCAGCTGTTCAGGCTGAAATTTTCTAAGTTATGAGCAAATGTTCACCAGGGCACCCTTGGGAATAGCCAAAAGTAATGGCCACAAACTCCTGGAAGACCATTTCAGGCTTAACACAAGGAATAACTTCTTCACAGTTAGGGTGTCCAGACTGTGAAATCAACTCCCTCCAGAGGTGGTGCAATCACTTAACCTGGAAAGCTTCAAGAGGAGACTGAATGGTCACCTTGCTGGGGTCACCTGACCCTAGCTGTCTTTTCTGCTTAGTGCAGGGGGGCTGGACCCGATGATCTTGTGAGATCCAGCCCCTTACAATCTATGAAAGCAGTTCTACAGTGCCAAGTTTTAGGCAACCTAACAATAAATGGCACTAGTATCTCCACCTTCAATTCAAGATGCGCTCCTGCACCAGAATCTGAAGACTGCCTTAAATTCTACAATCTCAGAGCTGTCTCTCTTCTTGCGCAAAGATAATTCTCATTACAGTGGGCATGCATTTCATAGTAAAAAAGTGGCACAATGGGTTAACAGTCCAAGCCCACATTACTTAAACTGCAAAGCTGATCTCCTAGGAGTTTTTGCAGCATCTTCTAGCAGAAGCTAAGATAAACAGAAAATTCAAAAAAGGTTGGCTTGGATTTCCTTTCACTGAAAACCTGACAAAACCAGAATCCTGTACTAGTTATTGCATTCTGAGCAGTAAACAGTGGATGGTCATCATTTACTCTCTAAAATAGAAATGGTCAAGATTAAAAGCAATATTAAGCTCTTATCTTAAATGTATATTTGAAATTGCATCTAATTATAGACTGGCCCATAATTATTTCTCTTATAAGTGTCCATGTCCACGCTCTCAATCATCCTGTTCCCAAACGTTTACATTTTTTATTTGAAAAACTTTTCTGTTAAGAGCATAACTGGAACAGGAAACTGCCAAAGGCTTAAACAGCCCTTTTGATTTCAGAGGACAAGTTCAAACCCTGGTAAAATAATGAGTGGGATCCTCTCTTCTCAACCTCTGTTTCCAATTTGGCTGTAGGCACAGTCATGACGTTTAAACAAGCTTCTCTTGTTCCACTATTCCGTCTTCCACACTACCCCTCCCTCAAGCCATCTATATATCTTGCATATATATACACCTTTCATTCAAACAAGCCACAAATCTTTAACGTCACGCTCATACCAACAACTATGAATGCTTTGCTTCTCCCAGTCATGTTCTTTAGTCATTCACTAATTAGTAAACTTAAAAGCTTACCCATGGCTTTCCAAATCTTCTGAGCCTAATGGGTTGGAGTCCATGAAAAGAGACACTTTGCTTGAAGCCATCTTAGCATCAATGGTGGAATGGGTAGAGATGAGGCTTTGGACAAGTTCATGGTTTGGCCTCACTTCCTCCTGATGAACCAAAAAAATTTTTTTAAATAAAATCAATATGAAAGTGCCTGCTCCCCTCAGTTAAAGCCCCAAACTGAGAATAAATTCTTTCAAGCCTCTGGAAAAATGATAATTACTTTCCCAGAATTTCCCTGCTTGCAAAAATAACAAAAAATTGCACCCATTTCATAGACAAGGCATAAGACATACTGAATGTGTGGAAAGCCTCTATAAGAATTCATTAGTAATTACTTGGGTATTTTGACGGCATTGTTAGAGAAGGAAAAGGTGTCGGTAGGAGGGTATTATCTTCCTTCCTCCTATATAACTGTAGAAACAAAGGACAGTTCAGTAAAAGATTTAAGGGTAAGGATGTGGGGTTTGTCACAACCCAATTAAATTGTGCCCATGCCACTGAGCAAGAGATACCATTCAAATCATCCTCATTTTGACGATTAAGGGTTAAAAGAGATCCCTGCCAAAAATTCCTTGAAACAAAACGCGGCCGGAGTACTGTAGATAATTGGTCAGCTGAAATAAAATGCTAGGGGAAACTATATATAATTGGTCCAAAAATAAGCGTAAGCTCCTCACATGTAGCACACACGTAACAGGTAGAGAAACCTAACCCACTACCTTGTAACTTGAGGAGACAAAGAGCTGCCACCTGCCAAAAATTAAAGATTCCATATAACAGTTCACCATTGGGTATCCCTGTAAAACACCTCTGCCTATAAATAGTTTAACGGTTTCCGCCCAAGGCGGAGAGCTCTGGGGATCTCACAGGAAACACCTGTACTTGTCACCAGAGAACTGGGAAATTGATCAATTCCCAATCAATCACCCCGTCAGCGTAAAATATTGACGTAGAAAGTCTTGCAAGCTCGACCGTTCGTTCCCGGCGCCACGTCCGTCATTATCTTGTTGTAACCTAACTGCGTGCGTGTACTCGACTCTGTAACTGAAGTTATATGCGTATACTCAACTCTATAACTGAAGCTATAACGGAACAAAGGCTCGCCTGCGTCGCCCATCACTATCTAGGCGACGTAAGTAAACAAACTCCTGTAACCTACACGTGTCTGTGCCTGGTTAATTCCACTCCATCCATCACTACCCACCTGCCGAGCTCTAAATCTAAACACTCCAGTGTGTGAGTCAGACAAGCTGCCGGTGGCTGCTCTGATTCACGACAGGGTTCACAGTGTTTATTTGAAAAATGAGTTAGGTAGAAATCCTATTCTGCAGGACAGCAGAAGAACTCAAACTGGAACAAGCATTTCCTCACCTCTTCATCTTGATGAGCATGACTTCCGCCAAGGTCAATATAAACAGCATCTTTGTCATACACTACACCGCCAACTCCTGATAGTGGGGCATAAATCAGTTTCTCTTTTTCGTTTAAGGAACGCTTCTTCTGCTGCTCAGGGAGTGCACATGGGTCTGGCAGGAAACTGACATCACTCACTGTAAAGTCCCCTACACCTGGGACAGGAGACAAAGAAAGAAAGAACTTTGACATAGCTCCAATTAAAAAATTGTACAATTCACCGTGAAGAGGTAAAATGGTTTTAACATGCTACAAAATGACTTGATATCAATGAGACACTACAAAGACAAAAATCACATGCAGTGTTTTAAGAAATAAACATTAAGCCTGAAAAACAAGTTATTCGGTTAATGAACTGTACAACTCTTTCTGGATGACAGTAGCAAATCACTGCTTTTAATACATTTTTTTGTTACTGACATTGCTCCATATTACAAAAGAAAAAAAAAAATCAGTAATTTATTAATTTGTATTTAGTACTTATGTATTATATTATTTAATACTTTTAAACAAGTTTTAGTTCTCACTGTTAGTAAGGCTTACATTACTCATTTAGTCATTCTAGAGTGACATTACACTCATGAGCTTTACTTTGCAGTTTGCCAAAATATTATTTTGTTTAGTTTAAATGCAAGAAGCTCTCAATGAAAAGCAAAACTATTTACTTTAAGATCGTGTTTTTACAAAGGTTAACATCAATTTTAAAATATAAAAGCATTTTTCTTTTCTTTAGAAACAATGTGCTTTTAAAAAGAATGAGATCTGTTTTTACATCAGTCTTTTACAGATGCAAAGCAGATGATGTAAAACAGCAATGTTACAATGCATGCATCGATGAAATAATACAGACTTTAAGAGACGAATATACTACCTGGCATATGAATCTGGGTTTTGTTTTTTAAGTGTGCCCCTCTTAAGTAACCATAAAGTGACACCTTCCTGTCACACTTCGGATTGACTCTGATATCTTCTGGGTTTGTCAAATCTTCCATTCTAGCCAATATCAAAAGAAACATTAGAATAATGTTCTCTGAACTGCAAAGTTCCAGGAAAAGAGAGATATTGTAGCGACATTCTTCTTTTTAGAATAACATTGTAAATTTATTAAAACCCGTGCACACCTTAATATTTCAAATCTTCAAAAGGGACAGTATATCAAAACATTTTTTTTTAATTTAACTATAGAATGTTTTTCTCTGAAAAATGTATAACATTGTATCAAACGCGCCATCTCTGAAAGACTAATTTACTTTTCCCTAACTGTGCATTTATTTTTGACATTTCTACTCTAAGGTGGGAAATAAAAACAATTGGCTTCACTTTGGTTTATAATTATAATTTTCTAGACAATATCCTTTTCAAGTTTTTACCTACAAAGTTAAGATGAAAATAAAACAACCGAAAGACTGAAGAATGATCTCCTGCTCACCCATTTGCTTTATATATTTCACAGAGTTGGTACATAATCCACCTAGGTACTTCTCCGAGTCAGTCACTTGAATGGGGCCAAAATATTTAAAAATAAAAAAACCAAGAAAAAAATGCTTCCTTCTTCCTTTTTTCAACAGATCGTTAGAAGAATAACTCAATTAGCTTATGAGCATTATATTTCTCTTTCTTCCTTATGTTTAAAGTCCTTAAACAGAATTTTAAATAAAGACAGTGTACCTGCCTGGCTTCGTGGAGCCTCTCGCATGGCCCTGGAGCAGGTGCTCAGAGTCTAACACAGAGGCTGCTGTCTCCTGCCACAATGTTTGGTTGAGATCTCCCCAAGGGATACCCCGATACTCGCCTGCTACTTCTTGGATATTATATTCAGTAGTGGGATTCCCTTCCAGGGGGGGGATACACTGGGCATCATCACCAGCGGGTGCTCCTGGGGCTCCGCCTCCCTACACCCCAGCCACGCACCAGCCTGTTGGGACAGTCGAACGATGGGCAGTTAGACTCCACTAGGATGTCGTGTTCCAATCCCTCTCACTCTTTCTGGCCCTCAATGGTCACAACAGTTTTCCTCTCCGCCGCACGGGTTTATTTGGGGTAGTGAGACGACCCTGGTGATGGATCTGGCCTAATAACATTGCGGCCCCGGCCTGCTCAGCCCTCAATGTACATCCTGTGGCCTTTCTGTTGGCCTCCAGGGCTTCAAATGATATGAAATAGAAACAAACAAGAGAAACTTCAGAGAGAGGCCTCAGCCCACTCTCACTCTCGCATTCTGTGTCCAACAACTTCGCCATCCCTTGGTGTCTTCCTCTGGTCCAGCTCCCCCACTGTCCGGGGTGACGTGCCCCTTTAATTATGTCCCAGACGCCTCTGCTGCATCCCTCTTCAGCCTCTCCTTGAAGCTGTCGGGAGGCCCCTGATCTGCTCGGGGGATGGTCTCGCAGCTATTTCCCTGCTGCATCCTCCCCAGCTGTTTCCATGCTGCTGGCTTTTATCCCAGCTGGGCAGCATTCTTTGATAATGTCGTTGGGCTGCGCTGGCCCCAGCCACAGAAAAAGGTGGCTGACAGAACTGCACTGGCACTCCTCCCCTTCGCAGCTTGTCCGGCCTGGCTGCACCTGTTGGGGTTAAGTATGCCCTGTTCTCAGGGCTTTTCCTGCTGTTGTGGCAGGGGGGGCCCCGCCCAACACCCCCAACGTGGGTGGGGGGCGCTCTCCCCTGCCACAACCCACACAGCAGGAGGGGTCTCCTGCCCCTTTCTCATCATCCCCCTGGGACAGTCAGGTTTTCATTCAGTTCTAGAAGTCTTGTAATCTTCATCCATCTCCAATGAAAATCTAGTCTCCTGAGCTCATGGGGTGGCCCTGATTTGTCCCATTTTTCCAATGGAAGATCATAAGGATGAAATAAGAACAATCTTTCAAATACTTAACATCGATCCCATGGACAGCTTTGAAATTTAGGACCAAGAACATGAAGGAGACGGTATATCCAATGGGAATCACTCCATAGAATGGATATTGGAGTGACAGGTTTGCTCTCTATCGCTGCTAAACTACTGGGATGCTATGCTTCCACTTGCTTTAAGAAGAGGATGTACTACTAGCGTCACAATCCCAGAAAGGCTTCCAAAGGTTATTAGATGCTTTTAAGCATTATTGGACACATCTACACATATGCTTTAATGTGCAGTAGCCTATTTTACTGTGCATTAAAGCGACACTTAAAAACCTTACGGTTACGCTAACGTACAGTAAAATAGGCTGCTGTGCCTTAAGCATCACTTAAAAACCGTATGCATTCATTACTGCGTATTAAAGCAGCCTAATGCACATTTCTTTAGTACCTCACATCGGAGGTACTAAATTTAATGCACATGTAGACATGCCCACTGCGTCTCAAACAGCTTGGAAATCAATGCTGTTAAATCCAAGGTACTGTTTTTTGAGAATTAAACAAATTTGTTTTTTTATAAATAAAAAAAAGTCATCATTTAAATGTCTTGGAATCTTTTTAAATAAAAATATGAGCTGGAATAGGCTCAAAAATATTTATTGTATTGGTTTAGAGAAAGTTGTAAATAATCTACTACTGCTGCTATGTTTCCAGAGAACGTCAACATCATTTAGCAGCGATTTGTTCGTTTTATGGGTTATGTTAAAAAAGTCCTATCCCCAAAATAATTAAATAACATTTACAACTCCACCCATCCTCCAAATCAGGGAGCTAATCCAGCTTCCACTCAAGTCACTAAATGAAATGTATGGCTGAGGTAAATGGACTCTGTCTCCCACCAGTTAGACTGCAGATTATTATAATGGAATTTTCAAGTCAATGGAGCTGCACACATTTGCACTAGCAAATGCCATGCTCAGGATGACACACTGAAAAATCCATTAAAGAACTGAACTAACCCTAACCCGGACCATTTCTGTGCCCAACTATTACAGAACCGTAATAACAGAATTACTTTTTTCAAGGCAGAAGGGAACAGAACTAAAATATTCTGATGTCGAGTATGAAACACACAGCACACGTTAACAGCTGACTGCCTTGGTTAAATACACAACACTGAAGGACAGGAGTCAGAAACCTTTAAGAAGCCACTGGCCACAACCACCCTACTCTGATTTGATGCAGGCCAGGTGGCTTTGGTAGCACATCAGCAGCAGGGGCTTTCCCCATGCCCGCACTGAGGTGAGGCAGCTGGGAGCTGAATGCACACCGCTACTGCTTCTCCAAGCCCCTCACTCCCTGACTGTGGCATGGGTGCAGTTTCCAGCCAGTGGGGACCTGTGCTAGGGTTGGGCAGCTTCCAGCTGCATCTGCACCACAGCACTGGGGCACAGGGGCTTGTGGGAGAAGCAGTGGCAATGTGCATATAGTTTGCAGATTCCCAGCCCCAGTGTACGTCTCCACTACTGGAAGCTGCATATGCACCACAGCAAGGGAGTGGGGAGGAACAGTGGGGGACTGGGAAAAAGTGATAGCATAGAAGTAGCTCCTAGTCACCTGGCCTCAGCACAGGTGTATAAAAGCCTGACATGCAGCTTCCAGCTGCTATGGAGCTGTGCTAGGAACAGGCATCAGCATCTGTGTTTACAAGGCTGCTGCCTCTCCCACTTCCTCCTTCTTTTCTCCCCCTCAACTCTGCAGCGCAGGCAAAGGAAGCTGCCTTCCCCAGTGCACTTGCCAACTGACTGGAAACTGCACCTGCATTGCAGCTAGGGAGCAGGGGGCTAAAAGAAGCAGTAGTGATGCGAAAAAAGCTCCTTGCTGCTGATACTCCACCAAAGCAACTCAGCCCACATCAGACTGGAGCCAGGAGGGCAGGGAGAAGGGGCAAGGGAAACTATCTGGAAGCTGGTCTGGCCCTGGCACCACTCCTGGCTGTCCAGTCCCAATGCATACCCATGGGCACAGACACCGGTAAAAAGTTCCAGTGGTGCTGTGGGCCAGATCTAGCCCAGAAGCCATGTTACCAACCCATTCTAGAAAGAGAAAAGAAAACCATGTACCTGTCCATTAGGACATACGGATGAGTTGTCTGCCATGTGAGAGGGCGGAATTTCATAACCGCGATAAAGCGTCCTAGATTGTGAACTTCCTGCTTTTGATACTCTCCATGTACCATCCCAGAGAGATAAAAGAGCTTAGCACCCTAAGCAGAACATGAGAACAGTAAAAAGTTAAAACCTGTATCTATTAAACTCCTATTAAATAAAACAAAGCCAAAAGACTGCAGGCAATTAGGTACAGTTGGCTCACAAAGACTTGAACTAATTGCTAACATTTTTTTTCTCCCATCAAGGTGGAATTAATATTAACAGCAATTAAGATACATCCACCATCTGTTAAAAAGTGGATTTGTGTTTCACAGAAAAAGTATCAATATTTAAAGCTTCATAATTTACAACAGGCAAGACAAAAGTGAAATTAAATCATGGTAACATTTCCATGGTTACACTGCCTGCAAAATACTTTATAAAATAGGATGACTAAAGTTAATCTATTCTGTAATCCTTCTCCACATCATTTCTTCTATAAATAACTACTGGGCTTCAACTGATCTTATTTTGTGATAGAAATCAACTATATAGGTAAACAAAAGAACGTGGAGTTTCATGCTCAATACCAAATACTACACCAGGACTGCCTCTTGTTCACAACATTACTAGAAGACAAAATAAATGCTAATGCAGTAAATGTACATCTGCCCCATTTCTAAAGCCAATTCTCCAACCCAATGAAAAATGGATTCATGAAAAATAACTGTTTAGTTTCATACCGGATATACTTCAGTCCAGAATCTATGTTTTAATCTCTTTTTGGTCTTTTTTAACTGTTTATTGTTCTTGAAGGTATCTAAGTGGGTAAGGATACCCATGATTTTAGGAAAGCCATGTACTTGGCAAATGTTCAAGAATTCAAACGTTTCCATCTCAAATCCAAAGCTGGCATCGATGAGCATTAGAACCTGAAAGCATAATAAAAATAAATTTACTTCAACAGTATTAGCATACTTTCATGACAGCCTTCACTTTATTTAGCCACCATGCTTTTAGAAGGAATCAATCTTGTATTGGCACCACCAAACTTTTAATATTAAGGAGTGACAGTTTCCCCAATGACTTTTTATAAAGTCATAATCTGCATAACCAACTCTGACTTTAATTAAAAGTTCTCTCTTCAGCCCAAATCACTGAATTAAGGGCTGAGAAATTCTTCCCCTCCTCTAAATCAATATATTTTTGCTCTGCTTTGCTTCTCTTCTCCCAGAAGATAACAGAAATGTATATATAAAACAGTGGGTGCCTGACAAGTAAAAGGATATTAAATAGGGGTAGAAGTATCAGATTCTGGCCCTAAACTAACAAACCCTGCTCACTTTAAAACAAGCAAGATTCAACCCTTTCCAATATTTGAAGGAACATCTGATTAAATCAGTAAAGATAAGAGCCTTGATTGTCTGGATATCTGCCAAATGCAACTAAAGATTAGGTTGCCACAAGAGACTAATACCTTAGGGCACTAGAGCATTTGAGATCATAAACAGATCTTTGGTACAAGTGAGATAAACTTCCTTCCCATGTTCAATTGCTGTTGTGTGTCAGTAAAAGATGATGATAATGGAGCAGAACACTGACACAGGATAATGCTCTTGTAGTTACACGAACAGGGAGGCAAAACCAATTAGGTTTTCAGCATACAGGAGCCTACTATGCAAAATAACTGATGGCAGGGCTCTGTGAGTAATTAAATTACACCAACCTTGAAACAACAGTATCTCACACCACCACATACTTTTAAAGCCTCAAAGCTACCCAGCATCTGTTCATTAAAAACTCTTGACTTATACTTTTCAATTAATCTCATCATCTCAAGGCACATGAAGATGGTAGAAAAAAAATAATCTAGTTTAGCTGATGAATTTCAGCAAAAATTAAAAGATCATAAGCTTAGATCAGCTGTAAGTAAAATATATATTTCAAATTCGCACACACAAGCAAAAATCTGAGTATGCTTTGGGCTTTGCATCATATCCTGAAGACAATCAGACTCAGATTTTCTGGACTAAAATTTAGACAAGGTAGAAAAAAATTACAGAGGTGATACTCTAGAACTGAAAACAGACTGACTGCTGCACTCACACCTTCAAATCAAATCCATTAGAGAGCATCAGATGAATTCAGCTGATGCAGCAGCATGCGTTTCCATTTTACATGAGTGTAAAAAATCCAGTCATTAAAGAAGACCTCTTTAACAAAAACTTTACAAACTCTAGTGTGGTTACAATCTGCTTAAGGCAAGGTCACGTCTCTCTTCAGTTTCTTAAAGCAAATCCCCCCCCAAAAACTACGTTTTACAAACAGACTGTCAAACTGAAGTCCCACAGGAGTTGTAAGATGGTTTCTCCCACTCCTTATACCTGGACAATTTCAAAGGGAGCTCTAGAAAAAGTTTACAGCTTGGTCTTGCTCACTTTGAGCACCGAGTACTGTAGGCATAAGCAACAGACCATTCATATGTACATGCAATTTCATCAAATATTGTATTTCCAATTGTAAATTGTATTGTAAATTCTGTGACAGGAAACGTGACTTCTGGTACACTGTTACAAACTTACCAAATCAGCAACTTTAGCAAGATCAATCATTGTGTTAATGTCACATCCACATTCAATAATGGTTAGCCTACGTTTTTTACCTGTAAATAAAATGAAAATGGAGGTAAAACCAAATATTATTCAGGTTTATTTACTGTTGAGGATTTAGACAAATTATGCCACCTTGGGTAATTTTATTTGAATGAAAGAACCTACTGTAGTAACATAAACAACTAAGCAGCATGTACCAGAAATCTCTCTCCCTATTAAATTAACTAAGAAGAGCTTGGACAAGTGAAAGGGATATGTAAAGTTTTAAATTCCTGTTGGCTTTGGGGTTATATTTGCTGTTTCTTAGATAAATTTTCTGGATTGTGAGAAAATTTATTCTCCACTATAATTTATGGTAGGGACAAGATAATCCAATGGTTTGTTTTTTTTCTCCAAAGCAAATACTTGATGTTCCTAATATGCTTGGGTTGAGACTAGTTCCTATCATAATGGTTCCGACCACTTCCTAGTTCATTGGTCCCTGCTCTGAGCTGCTTATAATTTGATTACATTTGGGTGTCTGCATCAAGCTGAACTTTTCTAGGAGATTCCAGATAAAAAGGTTCTCTCTGATCCAAGAACAAGACTACAGAAAAAAAAACATTTCATCTTCTTTCAAAAATAAATTTTAACAAACTTTTCTTTGACTTCCAATGGCACCAAGCATGCTAGTAGGGACATGTCCATGAAAATCCCACCCAAATTTGTCCTTGACAAAGTTACAGTCCAGACATGTTTGGAGTACTTCTACAGAGTGGGGGGACAGGAACAGGATGTGTTCTTAAATCAGACCGAGCCACCTGAATTGGTTAACTTAGGTTAAAACAGGATTGGCTGGCAGTTTGAGTTTTCTCCCAACCTCCTTCACCGACTTTAATTTTATCTTGTAAATTAAACATTAAAAACCACAGTTTCCTCATTTTCCCTATTATTTAACCCTAAGTTAAGCACTTTCTTTTGTCTTAAGTGGAGACACATTCTTATATATTAGCAGTTACATTCCCCAAATAATCCGTTTAGATCTAAGCATGCCACAGCCTATGATCAAGCCAGAGTCCCATACCATTGTAACTATGGGTCATGCTGGAACCCAGTAACTTTTTTAACCCCGCTTCATCAGGACCAAGGAGCATGAAGGAGGCTGCCTGCCACAAATGCAGAGAGAATAAGAACCAAACATAATGGAGACACGGGAATCCCTAAAGGACACAGGACCGGAAGGAACTACTTGGATCACAAGTCCATTACCCTGTGACCACAGAAAACCAATTAAGAAAACCATTAAGTCCAGAGAGGATCATGCAAATATCCATGCCACTTCACCAGCAAGCTCCAAACACTGCAAAACACCTTCCAATACACTGTAACAAAGTTAAGATGTTTAGTATAAGGACCAAAAAAATTAAACCACAAGATGCAGGCAGACCAAAAGGCACAAAAGCCTTGTACTTTGTGAATTTTGGCCTTTTGTATCTATGGATGCTCATAAATCTCCAATTCTATAACGTATGACTTTTTCGATAGCCACATTCAATGCCCAAGTTAAGGTGATATGGGAAATCTTAATTCTAGTATTTCCTAAGATTTGAGTACAGTTTTGTTTACAATACAGTGTTATTTGTGTGTGTGACACAGCAAGTGAGAGGGACTTTTACTTCCAACACCAGAGATCATATAATTTCTTTAGGTAAGTACTGAAACAATGACCTAGAGAGACCAAAGGATGCTGTGCACTGGGAGTTTTACAGTGTAGGTTAGATAAACATTTGTTTAGGGCAATTAAGCAGAGATAATCCTGCCCTGAGCAGGGGTTGGCGTAGGTGATCTCCTGCAGTTTCACTTAGTGCTGTTTTTCTACAATTCTATTAGTATTCTCCAAAATTCACTAAGAGGAAAGTTTTATAAGGCACTAGAAACTACCTGTCAGAAAATATTTCTACCCATTATTCTTACAAAAAATATTGATCTTGAAAAACTAAGAGGAAAAAAGGTTTACTTGCTTTATGCACTGGATATGACTCTTAAAGCAGTCTTGTCATTTTCTCAGTTTTTGCTTGTGTATTTTAACACAGAAACAAGGAAGAGACAAATATTGGAAAGAGAACTTGATTAAATGTGATTGCATGATTTAGAAAGGGGATTGGTGCATGGAGCTCTCTTATATATTGTTCTTTTATTAGATTCTTATTTCCACATGGTCAGTGTCTTCAGCCTCTCAAAATATGCTGCCCAAGTGAAGTATGCAGTGACACATCAAAATGTGTTTATTGTTTGGACACTCTCTCTCATATCCAGCAAGCATATAGTAAGAACAGAGCCTCTTTCTATTTAATGCTCTAAAATCATGGTCAAACAGGGTGCTTTGCATTGCTTGGGTTTTTTCCCCCTCACCTGATACAATTGTTACAGGACCCCGGATTTCAACCAGTTTCTGCCTTGTGAAGTTCTTAATCAGACATTTTATTAAGGTGCTCTTCCCAACTTTTGGAGGGCCAACTACAACGACAATCACAGGAGGTGGCTCCAAGGGAGTTCGGTCCACCACTGGAATATGATGCTTTTTTGTTTTCAAGTCCTGAGTCCTATTTATGAATTGCAAGAAAGATGTTATAACAAGTCATAAAGCAGCAACATTTCTTATTTCAGCAACCCATGTACTTGGGTTTGTTTATCAAGGTCTCAGCTAAAAACATATTTTTGTGAAAATCCCATCAACCCTATTTAGAGCAAACCAGATTTACCCATGATGATGCACTAAGGCAAATGCGACCATGCTGTGTGGCAGGTTTAGACAAGTCCACATCACTGACACCTTCATAATAGAGACTACACTTCTGATACACTAAATCATGATAGCTGCATGAGCACACTTAAGCCCAAGTACACTGAACACATTTCTATCAGGACCAAAAATAAGTTCCAGGAAAAGATCCATTATGTCTTGCGTGGTCTAAAAACCATCTCTGTAGAATACCTGTGAAAGGTTCTGGCCATCCGCACAAAAGACTGGACTGCAAAGGCCTTTGGATTCCTCTTCCGAGCATCCTCTTCATCTCCAAGTCCTAAGTCATTCAAGTGACGTTTCTTCTTTTTGTCAGCCTTTGGCCCACTGTGTTTTTTGCGATGCTTCTTTCTGTCCTTTTCCTCCATCTTTTTTGTCAGTGGTCACTTATCACCAAGCTCAAGATGATTGTTTCTGTTAACAATGCAGAGCATAGCTGGCATATGGAAAAAATAAAGTATATGAGAAAAAGCAGCAGCATTATTTAAATACCTGTCCTCCATCTTTGAGATAAATAGCAGAATTTCCTCCTCTGAACGTAATGCCTATCTACAAGAACAGAAAGATCCATAAATTATAAACAACTGATGAGTTTTAGTAAGATAGCATCTAGATGCTCTATTGAGCTTGCTGCTGTACAAAAAAAGCAAGTCCCTGTCACCAAAAAGTTTCTCAGGTACAGTAAGTAATATCTTCAATATTTGGCCAGCACTTAGGTACCCAATGTTACAGGAAACCTGAAAACAGATTTCAAACAAAATGAAGGCTCCTATTGTGTTCCAGTTACAAAACCATAAACTTCTATTCAATCAACAGGGTTCTTGAAGCATGGAAAGAATCAAGGTGTCCTTAAACAACTAATAACTGGAATAAAATAAGTTGACAATGACTGATCTCTATTTAAAAGGGATCATTTACAGAACAGCCTGTGCTCCATTCTTACCAATCATAACACTACCTAGAGGAGGATGCTAACTTTATCTGCTCAGTTCCCTGGAGGACGCTAACAGGCATCTTTGTCTAATCCCACCTGCCAATACGCTGCAACCACAAGCTGGAATCGCAGACTGATGCTGTGCACGAGTTGCTCTTAACCTGGAAGCCCTGACCCGACAGCCAAGTCTGCAGGGGTTCAAGGCCCCTGATCAATCAATCACGTTTTAAGTGGTAACCAAGCCACACCTTCATTCAGTAAATGGAGTGAAAAAAAAATCACTTAATTATGATTGTATGGGGCTGCTTCCATAAACTTTATTAAAGCTTTACTGAACGTTGGGATGTTTTGCTTTGTTTTAATGAACAAAAAGTTTCCTTGAAGGTCCTGCCTGGAAACTGCTTAAGTGGTATAAAAACCCCAGGTGGTCTAAGAAGAGATGTCACCTCCCCCCAAAGAACCTCCCCTGCCTATAAAGAAAACCGGAAGTGAGGTTGTAGCTGTGACTGCTCAGAAATGATGATAGGAGCTAGGGTTTCTCAGGGGGCACCTTCTGTCGGACCAGTGAAATCGCTGGGACAGCCGGGCAAGCTTCCCAGTGCGGCCCAGCTCGGATCAGCGCCGCCAGAGGCCCCGGCGGCACCTCAGCCCGGCAGCGCCACC
>NW_005841903.1:840625-843830 GCF_000455745.1 Alligator sinensis
GGCCGGGCAGTTCCGGCGGTGCCGGGGGGCGGTGCTGAAGCTGCACTGAGGATGCTGGAGGCGCCGCTCGGAGAAACAGTGCCCCCCGGACCGGGCAGGGGTGTCTGGGCCATCCCCTGCTCAAGGCAGGATCGTCCCTGGTTCAACCCTCCGCCTAGTGTCTGTCCAACCTGCTGCGGCTCGGGAAAGCTCCCAGCGATAGAGGCCCTGCAGCTTCTCCGGGCGAGCGAGTTCTTCCTCTGCGGCTGCTTCCTGTGCTGCAGCGAGAGGCTGTTGCTGTCCGGTGAACCCCGCTTCTGCCCGTCTTGTGGGCTGAGGCCCGCGTGTGCTTGACTCCCCCGCATGTGTCGGAAGGGGCTTCGCATCTGCGGTCACTGCTGCGCGTGTATTTCCAGCATCAGCCTCGCGGGGCAGGTTCCGGGTGCGGTGCCTGTCACAGCGGGGCCTTGCAGTCGGTGCCGGACTATGCTATGCTGAGGCCCTAACCTACAACAAAAATAATCTATGTTATTTATGCACAAATTTATGAACTCAATATGAATGTGAATAACAACTGTGGAGCCATACACCGTGGCAATGCATTTCCCCGTATCTCGTTTATTTACCAACTGATTATTATAAAACTTGATATTTATTGAGTCTTTTTTTTTTTTAGAGGCCCCTCATATTGTGAGGCCCTAAAATGTAGTTTAAGTAGCTTAAGCCTAAATCTGGCACTGTTTGCAGTCTACTGGCAAGCAAGCTCACTGCAGGCTCTCAGCCAGAACTCAATCACGGGACTCCTCCTGGGGCCGCAACAGCTGCAGTGGGTCCAGATCTGGGGCCAGTAGTGCTGGTCTTGGCAGAGGACCAGAAGCAGGTGACAGAGTGGGTGGGGGAGCAGGCAGTGGCACAGATCCAGGGGTAGACAGCCACAGGACAAGCAAGGCTGTAGCTCCACAGCTTGCTTGCCACCCTGCCACTGCTGGCCATGTCCATGGGGGCCCAGGCACCCCAAATTCTGTGGCAGGCTGTACTCCAGAGTCCACACCCTGCAATTTCCAGTAGCCCGCTGGACTACTGGCAAGTCAAGTGGAATGGTTCTGCAGATCAGATCTAGACCATGGCTGTATGTTTGGCATCCTTGCACTATAGCAGGGGTAGGCAACTCCCAGCACTCATACCAGTATAGCACTTGAAGGCATTTTGCTTGGCACATGCGCCTCAGAGCAGACAGCAGGAAAGGGGCCAAGGCTGCACTGCCACAACAAAGATCAGGCCTCTTGCGGCTGCCCCAACATCTGCCCCAGCATGCCAGCATCTTACAAGTTGAGGTCACAGGTGTTTTTGGCACTCTGCCCAAAAAAGTTGCTGACCCCTGCACCATAGAAATATGAATACACATAACAGAGAGAACAACATCCCATGTTGCAATATATTTACATACTGTGCATTGCTTCTTAGACCCAGACCCTGCAGACTTGTGTGTTTTCATGAGTCATCCATTTAAGGATCTTTTTTGCATTTCTGGAAAGAACTACTATTAAAGATTCAAAATATCTTTGGGGAAAGTTATTCTTTGGGGAAGAGTTATTTCATTATCAAAGGCCTGAGACTTTATTCAGTACTTTGACCAATGGTTCCATAGTTATTAAGGAGACACTTGCAAGCTTGGCTTCCTCAAAGAAACTACTTTTCTTTGAAGTAATCTGCAACCAAAAGATGCAGGACTGCTATTATGCCACACAATAGCAAGGGCCAGAGCTGCTAAAATGGCATTCAGGCCCCAAACAGATTTTCTCTAGATCCTGCTACCTGTGAGTGGTTGTCTCACACAGATTCACAGAAGTTTAGGGCTGGAAGAGACCTCATGAGATCATCAGGTCCAGCCCCCCTGCTCTGGACAGGAAAGACTGCTGGGGTCAAGTAACCCCAGTAAGGTGTGCTCCACTATCTATATTTCATAAGGGTCCAACGTAATCTTATTTCAAAATACTTCATATGCCATGGTGCCAAAGATTTCCCCAAATACAGAACAATGGATTAATTTCTCTGTTATCCCCTTCCTCTTTGGTCAGAGTACTGGCAGAGAATTTCTAGGTTGCTGGTATTGAGAGCTGGCAAAGGTAGAACTTACTGCTACTTATTTTCATTCTTGCCTCTGGCATTCTGCACAAAGATGAGTATATAGGCTGTAAAGCAAGGCCTGTATGACTCAGAGCCCTGACAACGAATCACAGAATGGTGTCCTTAAATTTACTACCCTGCCCGAATTCCTACCAAATTAAGAGAGACCAAGACCAGTTACCATTCAGTTCAGTAACATGTATAAACTAAGTTCAAATTCAGCTCCAATTAAAAGAGTGGTCACACCACATAAACTACCCCAAAATGGGGCACTAAGTTACACCTTTCATTGTATAAAAAAAAATTAAGACTGGATGCATTTTGGTGACCGCATGACTAACTTCTCTTGTGGGAGTCCCTTCAGGTCAGAGCTGATGCAATTTGGGTTTTCAGGTATGGAGTATGCTAGTAAAGACACTATCTAAACTCTTCCTCTGTAGAATTAAGACAAGATTTTGATTACAAGCAGAAAAGGTATTTAAGGAAAATTTAAAGACTAAAAACTTTTTTTTTTGTTTTTAGAGATTATAAAGAGAGTGCAGGCACTAACATTTAACAAGTCTATGTAAATTCTCTTATCTGTAAAATTCATGCCAGACGTTACATAAATGCAATTTGCACCATAGGCAAAGGTAAAGTACACATCAGATTATCAGTTCATTAGAGTATTGTAGGTGTCTCATTTTTACTCTGCATGGTAGGAGGCATATTATTCTGCTTGGTATTGAGTTACTGCAAGCCTGTGAGAAGTAACCACATATATGTGGTCAATGGGAAGAAGGCTAATCCTACATACACTACATGCAAGGGACCCAAGCCATACAACTTTGTATTATTAGACATTACAAATGCATCTTTTTGGGGAGTTGTGGGTGCCTCTTCCAAATGAAGAATGCTTAATATAGTCACATGACATGGGCCTTGGGATAATTTTGTAATTGCAGAACATACAAAAATCAGAAGATTCAGGAAAAGGAACCAGGAAAAAATGAGCTGACAGTTATCACAGGGTTATTCACGGTGGCTTTTGTTCTTAGCTGTATAGCAAGAAATCCAAAGGCTGGTACAGTACCTCTTCCCTTCCTTCCCATCCACCCAC
>NW_005841903.1:843840-847966 GCF_000455745.1 Alligator sinensis
ATAAAGCCATGTTTCTAAAGACTGCATGGGAGACAGTACTTCTGTTCACAATCTCCAGTGTATTTGTTGGTCATCTTTTGCAGGTAAAATTTGGGCTTTTCACTTGCTCAGGTGTTGGAACTAGAGGGAAAGTTTTGACCAAATACTTTCCATTAAAGCCATCAATCTTCCAGAGAATTCCACCCCAATACTTGGTGCCTAAAATAGATGTGCTTGCCTTGTGTTGTTTCCTCTTTCAAATAAAAGCTCTACCAAAAACAGGTTGACCATAAATTCACCTAAGTCAGTGAATAAACTATAGAACCAGCCAAAGTTAGACATTATGGGACTACTGATTAGGGGGAGGAGTCAGGAAAAACTCAGCCCTGTAAGCCACAGAATAATTCTGTAGGTATGACTAGTTTTAGTCTATTCAACTGAAAGCATTGGTGCAACTTCTTCTGAGAAGTCTTTTAGGCTGGGATTAGAACAGTTTAGCAAAGGCCGCTACTACAATCTATTCCGCAAAACTTCTTGCTGGAGAGCTCCTATGCAGCTGAGCACTGCAATACCTAGAGTGAAGAGCTCCTGCACAGCTCCTCAGGCTCTTCTGTTGTATGCATCACACTAGACATACCAACTGCTAAAGAAAGTTGTAACCTTATTCAGGTCTCAACTGTGATCTATTTTTATACACATCTATCCACTCCGATTTAAGTTCATTTCACATAACAAACCTGAAAGCTACTTCAAAAACAAAACAAAAAATCCCATATCCAAATGCAACCCCACACATCTGAGCTGCCTTTTCCAGCTGCTCATACACCTTTTAGCAGGTTTCTTCATCAGCTCATGGGCTTATCAGCATTCCACCTCTATGACTGTCCAAAGGCTCAGCAGGAGAGAACAACAGGTCAAAAGAAACCAGGACATTATTTAAGTAGTGTCTAAAAATGGTCTGGGACAATAGTTGAAGCATCAGATATGGTACAATTCAGGTGAAATTGTATCTTGTAAAATTTTAAACACATGCTATCTAAGGAGCAGAATGCAGAAGCAACCCCACCACCAACCCGGAAACACATCAGTCCTTAAAACAAATTAAAAAAAAAAAAAGCGATGGGAGCAGTGAAGGTTTTTGGCTTTCTTATTTGACCAAGTCTGACAAGTAAAGCTTGGCAGAAGCAAAACATTTAACCCTTAGAGGTACATAGCAAAGCACTTAGTCACATACTGGTCAAACGGACTTTCCTCGAGGATTTTGTTGCCGTTGTTTCGTATGAAGCATGGATTTCTTAGGGTGGTAGCTGATATTGGACCAGCTAGGTAGCTGGGATAGAGTTAGACAAGCTTGCAAATGCAAGACACTGAATATCTTGCCTTTGAAAGCTTGTCTAACTCCATCCCAACTACCTAGCTGGTCCAATATCAGATACCACCTTAAGAAATCCTTGCCTCCCTCAATTTCTGGACCATCACAGCTCTCAGACAGGACATTTGAAAGAGACTTTATTAAAAAAAACAACAACAACAACAACAACAAAAAAACCAACAAAACCAAACCCCCAAAAAACAGCATTCAATAAAGTTTTAAAAACAAAGTTTATTGAAACAGTCATGTGCAATCATAAATAAGTCATTACAAAGCATGCAGCAGTAAGTAAATAGTACTTAGCACTTTCATGGTACTTTTCCTATTCAAAACTGCTGGATTACACTTATCACAACTATACCCATTTCACAGAAGCTTTGCTTACAAGTTTGACTTTTATTTAATAAAAGTAACAAAGGAACCCAATTTAATATTCTATATCTTAAAATCTAGAAATATTTCAAAGAAGCCATAGCTACTTTTTAAACCCCAAACAGCATTTCCATGTGCAATTTCAAACAATATCAGGTCATCCTGGTCACAGCCCTGTTACTTCATCAGCCAGGTACCAGTCTCCCCCAGTGCATATACCCACTAAGTTCAGGCTCCCGTAAGAATTCCTTTGACTTCCTATTCAATAAAATTTAGAAAAATGGACTAGCATTGGCCTAAACTAAAAGCACCCTCAAAACATCTTCCCTTCTCCCTTAAGTCCCAGAAACAAAGACCTACAGAAGTGTTTGGGGAAATGGTATATTTTCCCCAGATATTTGGAAATGAACAGAAAATTCATTTTGAACACGAGTTGTTCACACTAGATATGTTGTTAAGTTCTTCAATTGAGAGTAGTAAACCCATAAAACCGTTCCCATAATCCCACCCCTGCAGTCAGAAATAACCTAGTTCAAGTGTAAAAAGCTAGACTGAACTGTCTGTGAACAACCTACAGAACAAGAAGCCGATCAGTGAAATGTGGTGGCTAATTGTAATCAAATATGTGCAAGGGCATCACAAACAGCTCCTTGACAGTTCAAATACAAAAGATTCCACTACTCACATGTGACTTAATCATTCTTGCTAGCATCCTTGCAACCTCTTCGCAGCTCTCCACTCACTCCCCACACATGCACAGACTCACATAATGACAGCCAACCCTCACTACTCCTAGGCCTTTTTCCTTATTCAGAAGACTAATCGTGCAAACAGCTGCCTATTTTCATGTGTGACCCAAGTGACAGGTTGCATACTGGCTACCAGAAGAGAAGGCATAACTTCTATCACCACCTTGCCCTCTCTTCTGCTCAAGCAGCAGATCAAGAGTAGCTCCAAATAATTCATTTCTCACATTTGTCCAATGACAGTCAAATTCATGTACAGGCTCCTGTGATGGAACTAAAGCAGTCAGTGTCCCCTGAGATGCACTCTGACATTTTTCAAATGCTGAAGGAGGAACAGAAACAGGTAAGTCAATGTTACTTAGTAAATTGCACTCAACCTGCCCAGACTCCATTTTTATTTGTGGTTCTCCTTCTTCACCAGCACTTAAAATGGTACTTTTAAGATGAGAAGTGCTTGCATTGATGTACAAACACTCATCAATTGTTCCTGGGCTAGTGTTTAGAGAGACAGGCATCCTGTAAATATTCTCTTTAGCAGTTGGATACTGGTAATCTTGTGCATACTGCTGCCCTCCTAGTTTGAGAGTTGCTGAGGACTGGAGAAAATCACCTTCTGTGTAATAGTCTTCAAGTAAAGCTTTGTTGTATGGATGTTGTTGCACTGGTTGCAAAGGAAACTGAATCTGGGAAGAATTCCCAGTGGGGCCTACACTGAACTGAACTCCATTTGCCATGTAATCCAAGTTGTGGTAAACTGAGGCCTGGATTGGGCTTCTTGCCGCATGTGTGTTGTCTGAGCCCCTGAAGTGAGCATCACACCCAGAAAATTGCTGCCCTGAATACGGCAAGGGTTGGTAAAGAAAAATTTGATTGGCCCTTGCCAGATCTAGCTGCGGATTAGTGAGATTCTGATCAGGTGTTGAATCATGCATCATTCTTGGGCTCTCTTGGCCCAGGTGGGTCAGCTTCTGTTTGCCACACACTTGTTTGAAAGTGGCAGAAGCTTCGGCCTTCTTGTGATTTAGCTGCCTGGCTCTTCTGTTTTGAAACCAAACCTGGGAAAAAGCAGCAGAGAAGTTAAAATAATTTCTGACAGAAGCACCCTTAAAAAAGCCGGGGGGCAAAGGGGAGAAGGGAGGGGAGAATTTCACTTGACACCAGAGAGGCACCAGGTCAAGTTCTTGCTGGTTACACACAGAAACGACCAAGGCTGATGATATCAAAGCACTGCTCCTGGGTCTCACACTGATCTCAACAAGGAGAATTTGATTGGATTCGTTTTTAAAACTTGTTTTAATCGTTCTCTCCCCGCAAACGACTGAATACCTGCATTTCATTGCCATTTCATGCACTGCGGGGAATCGGTCCTGGCTTTCGAGACCCGCCACCCCATGCAAGACTACCGGGACCCTCCTCCCTCTGCTTCGCAACGGGCCATTCGTTAATCAGGCCCCCGGTCGCCGCCAGCCCACGGCCAAGTCCCGGAGCTGGGGGCGCCCCGCGCTCAGCCCAGAGCTCCCACGACGTGGCTCGCCCGACGCCCCGAGGAGCCGGGCAGGCCCGGGCCCGCGGGAAGCTGGGGCCGGCGCTGCCCCGACGGCGGCGGAGCCCGGGGAGCCCGACGTCCGCTCGACGCCGGGGCCGCAGCAGGGGCCCG
>NW_005841903.1:848298-862167 GCF_000455745.1 Alligator sinensis
ACGCAGGTTTATGCGGGCCCCCCGGCTCGGGCGGGTTTTATAGCCTCCCCCCCACCGCCCCTGGGTCTAGGTGCCCTTCCCACCCCACCCCCTCCACGGGGCAGTGTCCGCAGCGTGCCCTGGCCTGACTCAGAGGCGTCCCACACCTCCATTGTCATCAAATCACCAAAATACACATCGTTAGCGGTGTCCCGGGAAGCAGCCGCGATGTCTCTGGCCGAGGCCTTGATTCCGCCCGGCTGATAGAAGGCGGCTGGCGGGGACCAGAGGGGGCGGCCTGGCAGGGCTGCACCTTCCCGTCCGCGAGTCGGGCCCCGGTTCCCTTCGGGGACCAAGACCCAGCTGCTCTGCAACAAGGACACCCGCTGCTTCTTCCTGCAAAGCCGTCTGAAAGGCATCGGCTTTCTCGCTAAATATGGGCAGGGGTATCTTAGATTTGCCTTTATTTAGTTAGAACAAAAACAAACCAAAAACACATGCTTATAATATCATATAATTCCCCAGGTTTTCTGCCCTTTCTTGAGATCTCTGTCCATTAGAATCAAATTCAACCTAGAGCCAATCCACAGGAATTTTCTGCTTTTTTTTTTTTTTTTTTAAACAACTGTCCATTAGAACTAAATTCAATCTTGAGCCAATGCCATGGGAGTTTCACCACTGACTTGATCTGCTAGAGGGAATGTCAGCAGCTCCACCAAGCATATTAAAATTAAAATCATACTATAGAAAGCAAAAGGATCAACTTCAAGCTAAGAGCCAGACACTTCCCTATAAGAACATTCACATTGGCTTCCATGCCAGTTTTACCTGGTAAATAAGCCCTGGGAGACTAAGCCCACACATGTTATATAACTTCACCCATTTAAGGCTAAAGGCTGCTCAGGATCCTATTCATCACATTAAAGTGGGAAGTAAGGGGTTGGAAACAAGGCTGAAAGAGGTCAGCTAGCCCAACTCCCTGTATGAGGCAGGATCATCCCACAGTTTAAATCATCACAAATCAGTTTAAATCATTCCACTCTTCCCAGTTATATCAAGAGTACCAAACTGGGCCTAACATAGAAACACAGAAGAGGCTGGGATGATTATTTAAACTGTCTGACAGCAATATTAGAACTAACAAGTAGCACTCCTCTGAAATTCCCAAAAGGTAAAACCTTAGGAAATTATTACTACAGCAATACATGGATTTATGTAATAATTTGCCAAATTAGGCCAATTAAGGCTAGCCCTAGAGGTGTTCAAGAGTAACAACTACATTACTGTATGTGCCTTTCATCCCAAGGCAGCCCAAATTATTCTGCAACAACTGGGGCCCACTCCCCTGAGCCTAAAATCAGGATTTTACTTGCACTTATACTGAGAAACAACATTGCCTACCGCTGATATGAAGCCTGACACTAGACTGCAGCACACTTAAAGGAGTTTAGCAATGTGCTGTACCATTTCACTAAGTTGGAAGTGAGTTTCCCTACTCATCTGAATGCAAGTGCAATAGCGCAGACCAGTAGTCCTAGCCTTCACTTGCAGATAGATAACAACAGGGAGCAAACAGATGAGAATCCTACTTTGCTTTCCTTGTCCATTTCAGATTTCCCATGACCACAGGCACCCTCAGAAGCTCTCACAGGTAATACGTTGTCCAGCAATGTGAGTTGTAGACCACACGTGTTTATAGACCCTTGTGGGTTGAGTGTAACAATCAATCCTAGGTTAAGGGAATGAACTACTCCACTAAGTTTACTTTCAAACCCACACCCCTGATTTGTGAGAGCTTTTTTTTTGTTTTGTTTTGGGGTTTTTTGCTCTAGGATAATCTTTGATAATATGCCAATCCTTTCATCCATCAAATCCCTGCATTTCTTTTCCATTCAAATGCTCAGTTAAAGTATGTTGTAGGCAGGCATCACAATGGGTAGGGACAGGGGACAGAAGAAAAAGAGAAAGCCATTGTTACTGGATGGTGGATTATTCACTGTTCAATATATGATTGCTTGTGTTCTCTTGGACTATGTGGGACTCCTTGGCTTTAGCTCTCCTTTAATGGAGTTAGGTATGCTCATAGGTAAAGGCTGATGAAGGCACAAACATAATGAGCACATGCACAAACCTTCAGCTCTCATGGACAGATGCCAGAATATAAACTAAAGGCAAGGGCTTGTCTGTGATAACTTTTATTGGACCAACTGCATACAGCTCACATACAGTTGACCCAATAAAAGGTATCACAAATAATCTGTGCCTCTTCCATTTCCTGCACTATCACAGCAACAGCCCCGGAATATAAACTGTTATTTTATGTTCCTAGTCCTCATAGATGGAGAGAAAAATTTAAATTTGACCCAGGATGGGGCATTTGAACTGCAGCCTCCCCCCCAAGCATCAGTCAGTGGAGCCAGGGTTGGGAAGAAACCGCACCCTACAGCAAATGCTAGAGCAGAGAACTCTGCTGCAGAAAGCAGGAGTGGGGCAAGTAACTTTGCCTGAGTAACTTGCTCAGGCAAAGGCAAGACAGGAATCGTCTTGTCGGAGTCTTTGCACTCTTTCAGTGACTAGCCATAGGGCAACTAAATCAGGCCTTTGTTAACACCACAGAGCTGAACATGTCAATTCACACTTCCCAGAGTTATTGTTTGAAGCACTTAGTTAGGCAGCCTCTTTACACCCTACACCCTTCCATTTTTCCAGGGTTCTTTGTAATGCTAATAGATAGAGACTTAGATTTTGTTTTTTGAAAAAAGTGTGATTCCAGGAAGCAAAGACTGCCCACCCCCCCTCCCCCATGAAAGAAACAAGCTCAGCCCTGATTCCAGCTCTTTAGGTCTTGTTGAAGTCTATGAACTTTGCCACTGACTTCAAGGACGCTAGACTTTGGAAACAGATTCTCTCCTCCCCAGAGGTCCCTTTTCACTAGCCTTGTGATAGAAACTGCCAGGAAGTACCCCAAGAACACCCAAGCACCAGTTAAAGAGCATGTTGAAGGACAGCTGGCACAAGATGAAAACAGGGAAGAGCACTCTAGAGAAGTCCACTAGCAGCTGGTAGGAAAAAGCCTCTGCAGCTGCAATAATTCATGATCAGGACATATCAGCCCCAAGCAGGCCACGTTCTGGGCAGTTCAAAGGAGGGCTGAGTTGTGTAGCGGGGTGTGGGTGGCCTTTAGTCTCTGGACTGTATGCAGGAAAGCATGGCTAGTATATGAAGGTAGGCATACTGCCATCTAGTTAATATTTCCTAAGTCTATCTGCTGGTAAAATTAAGAAGAATCCTACCCTAAATTATTACAAACATTTCAGAATGGTATTGTGCTGCTGATTTTTAAGCAGAACTTGTATCCAGACAGGAGCTTTGAGTCAATGTTACAAACTGTTCCTGAAACATTTACACCTCATAAAAAGGAGGCTTATGCCTGCTTATCTACAACACCTCTTTATTTATCTTTTGGGGGAAAATTTTGCAGCCCATTATTTACTACTCAACACCATTAAGTCTGCTCTTAAAAAACCAATACATCTTCAGAGTGCAGTAAGAGTGCTGACTCCACTGAAATAGAAACAGGAAAGACACTGAGAATCTGAAAGATTTCATATTCAAATGCATAAATGCATGGTAACGTTACAGAGAGTAATAATTTGTGATGAGCATGCTGCATTCTAAATAAGTTCTTATACTGCAATCCTTACCCTCCTATCTCTAGTGCCTTTCTGTAGTGTATTTAGCAATGTTACCAAAATCTGTCAGATGAAGTTTGTTCTGCTTTCCTCTTCCCCATGAGATAGAAGTGTGAGCAGTGAAATGTCTTCTATACTTTTCCCAGAGCCTGATGAAGGGACTTTGATCCCAATATCTTGCAGAAAAGGACAATTTTCTTGCAATTTCCCAGTTGGTCTAATAAAAGGTATCATTTTGGAACCAAGAGTTCTAATTTTTTGTATGCCTTCCTTTGTAAGGTACATTTTTTAAATATACATGGTGCTATATATTCATATTAGAGAAGGGGCTCAGAGAAGTGTGCTGTGCAGATGGAGCAGAAAGTAAGGTTTGTGACTGCCCTTAGTTTTAATAGTCTTGATTCCATTCTTCAGAAAAAGAGGTGCCTCCTGTATGAATGAGCTCAAACCCCTTCAATAGTATTTTCTATTATGCTAGAAAAGCGGTCTGTTTCTGCTTAGCATCTGCAGGATCCAAAATGTCTGGATCAGTTTTAAATGTTCAAAAAAAAAAGAATGTATTGTTGGCCTAACTCTGTTCCCCTTTAAGTTCACTATAGAAATAATTAAGGTAATGTATGCTGCTGGGGGGAGGGGGTGAAAAAACACACCTTTAACTTATACATGTATGTAACTCTCAAAAGTAAAATAAAATAAAACGACTGACCCACTCGGCTACTCAGAAGTCCCTGAAACCTGGCTCTGATCAATAACTTAAAATTTGCCATCTAAAAAGTATTGCTAGAAAAACTTTTGAATTCATTTGTTTTTGTTGCTATCCCCAGCCCCGATCCCTACTGTGTAGTGTCCTGGCTGCAGAGTCATGTGATACTGTCCAAATACAACTTTCACCAGTTTCAAAGAAAAGCTTGAAAAACATGATTTGACGGGAATTGAGTGATGCCTGCACACAGCCTGGAACAATAGCTCCAAAACAGGTGGGCTGCACCATTCATAACTGAGTCACCAAGTTTGAAACTCCCCCCCAAAAACAAAAACAAAAAAAACAGTTTTGAGGATAGACTTTCATACCATGACAGCAGAGCAGTTGTAGCTTTTGGACTAGGGTTGTAGCAGGGACAGGAGGCCCTTTTCTCCTGCCAAGTTGTCTGCTTTCGTTGGAAACACTATCCTCCCTTCTATGGGGCATACGCCAGATCAGATAAGGCCCCAGAATAATGGTTCAGAGCAGCATTTCCCAAGCTTTTGGGGTTTATGCCCCACTGCAGTGAAGCCAACCATTCTTGTGCTTCCCTACTTCAGCTGCCAAATTCTGTTCAATGCTTTTGTGCATAATACTTTTCTCTTAGTTGTGACCCTACATCCTCCAGGAACCTTTAGTATCTTCCTACCTCCCCTCCCCTCCACCCTGAAAGAGGGCATGTTCCACTGTTTAGGAAACACTGGTCTTGAGTTTGGAGACAACCTTGTCAAAGAGGAGCAACAATGACTCCTCATCAGTCCAGTAGATGGCTCAGGTAGAGAGCACAGCAGTGCAGGATGGGATGGGATGGGATGGGGGCAGGCCCAGGATTGCCTATACCAGCCTTGCCTTCATGCAACGACTTGTACCTCAAAGTATAAAAGTTGTCCTCTCCTGGATACTAACTCTGTTCCTCCTCCTTCTCGGAAACAATTTGTCCATAAAGCTTCCCAACTGAAACATCCTCATTCTATCCAGACTGGTCATTTCCCTAGGAGGACTAGACATAATCATCTGATCCATACTGTCCTGCCTCGCCTGTTCAGTCCTGCAAACTCCAGTCAAATTAGTAGGTCCATGGAAGCCATAACATCTCATGCAACTTTAAAACTTCATGGCCCAGTAAAGACAACTATCAACTTGAATTACTTGGCCTCGTTTCCCATCACCCCCACCTCCCATGCCTTTATCAAAGATTTGCTACCATCATTCACTAACGGGCAAAGATCCTACAACACAATCAGCTCTTTCATCTCCCATTGACTTTCTTAGATTTTTTACTTTAAGATCTTGCAAGTCAGTGAGAGATAAAAGAACACTTTAGCATCTTAGAGGACTAGGCCCCTAGTCCGCAAGTATTAAGACAAGGGTTGTATCTTCTTTCCTTTCTGCAAAATACAACACACCCATACCATGCCATCCAAATACTAAAGAACCCAACAGCATATTCTGCCAAACCCAATTACAAACCTTAGTCACCTAAGGACAAGTACATTTGGCCCTAAGGCTTTTTTCCACAGGGCTGGAGTCACAATGTCTGGAGCCCCTCTCCTCCCTGTCCACTGAGCTAAAGCCCAAATGTCTTCCCTGTTCCCTCCCCACTCCCAAATAATAAACCCCACCCTTGCTGTTTGTGCTGAAACATGCTGTTTACCCATCTCACTGTTTTAATAGACCTGTTGTTGACTTTCCCTGCTCCCCCACCACTTTTCCCTGATTTCCAATCTTGACTCTTATTCTGACCATTAAGAAAAGTGTGTTGTATTAAAATAATATGTTAGCTCACACATTCTTACCCTGAACATAGCCAAGTATAAGAGGCACTAGCTGGCCATGGTTAATTTTAGGGTCCATCTCTCTTCAAGGTCAAACATCTTCTAAGTAGAAAAGCAAAACAAAATAGAGGGAGCAAGATGACAAAAAAGCATTTAGAGAATGAAAGTTTGATAGCAGGTCATGAATGAGGGATGCAGATGGCATAACCAATGGTACTGAGCAGTCAAGGATTGGAGAAGGCATCAATAAGTTGACCATTTGCTTCATCATCTGCTGCTTGTTTTACTTATTTTATACCTGCTCATTGTATAATATCAGGTAATATATGTTTCACTTTATTTTGGCCAGTCTACACTGGAAAAAGACACGGCTAGTATAATTGTAGCAGCAAGACACCGCAGAAATTGGCAAAAGGAGTTCTTTACTGATAAAATTAAGCCAGTTCCCCAAATGAAAAAAATATTCCAGCCAAAGGCAAGAATTATTGTAGGTGACATCTTTTATTAGACCAACTGTTTGGCTGGTATAGACATAGGCAGGCTTTCAGGTATCCCAGTACCCTACTAATAGTGTGACCATATGTCCCAGTTTAGCCAGGACAATGCCAGATTTCAGAGGCTGGTTATGGCCAGCTGTAGAGAATTATAATGGACATCCTGGAAATACAGGGGCATGGGGCGCAGTCTGTCTGGGAGTCAAAGCAGCATAGAGCGCTTTGCAAGTGAACAGGTAGGCACCACTGCCTGCCCAACATGCTGCCTCACCCCCACTGACCCCCGTAGGGAGGCCATGTTCTGGATGTCCTTATGGTCTGCCTATCTCCTAAAGTCAATTTACCTATGCTGGCAAAATTCTGTAGTACAGATTTAGCCTTTAAAAACGGTTCATTATCTTCAAAGATAGTCTATGTGAACGGTTGTTATTACTTTTCACCTTTTTTACCATATTATACATTAAAAAAGCAGGCTAGGTCAGGCAACATAAACACAATATTCATTCACTAGGGCTAAATGGTTGTCCATCATTCAATACAAAACCCAGCTATAGAACATGCTGAAAAATCAATCATATCTATACAGCACCATGTTGTAACCAGGTCCCCTGACTCAGCTATTGTAGTATGAACAAGGGCTTAATAATGCATTGTAACTGTGACTTGGGCTCTGTGTGTTTATCTATCTTTTCCTTTCCATTTCCTTTTTTGGAATACAAAGCCCCTGGTGATAATTGTGTCTCAAGTGGGATGAGCATAGAGGACTTCGGTACAAGTTCTTTTCTCCTAGGAACATATTTAATTTATTTCAAAATGAATGAGAACATCATACTTTTATAATAAAGAGTAAGATTATGTCTTAAATCTTTGTGAAAATTACATGCACCACTAAAGCCAATGTGGTTTATTGAGATCCAGCTGGGGATTGTATATCTAGACGCATAGTTCAAAATGCCAAACCACTAGCTAGGTTTAGAAAATATACTAGGCAAGAAGGTGGGGTGAGGGCGTGGAAATCACTTACTCTTATTATTTGCACTGTATGAAGAACGTCTATTGCAACACAAAAATCTGAGTGTATTTTTTGGCTTCTCTGTTTATTTCTTCAAATACAATTGTCAATACTTTGAAGCCTTACCACTTATTTATGTACTCAAATATGAATTTAGGAAGGAAAATCCACATTTGGGTTTCTGCAGTTGAAAATCTTTCATATTATATTTAGTCTTCTAAACCTTTATGAACTTTTAACAAAAATTTGCTGTTTATTTCAGCATTTAAAAGCAAGTGATCGTTTTAAGCAAGTGTTAATTTAAATACTTCCTTTCTCCTTGAGAAGAATGAAGTTCATTTTCTAAATACATGACAATATTATTTAACAGTCAGGAAGTTCTTGCAGCACATTCATTTACTCTGAATTAGATGACAAAACAAAGAAATCCTCCTAATACTTTCCATCTTCTTATACAATTTCTAAGGAACTGATGGTTATTTGTCTCATCAATTTAAAGTTGCCTGCACCAAGTATGTTTCCTAGCAGTGGTCCCAATCCTAATCCTTATTTAGAGGCAGTTGCTATTTACACAAGTCAATTCACTGACTCCACTAGGATGACTCAGCTGATGAATAAAGATTCAGTCTGGATTAGGCCAAACCATGTTTTAAAGTTCTTTAGATGGAGTCAGACCCCTACACCTAACTTGTTTTTCTTTTTTTAAGACGCAGAAGGATAAAATCTGTTACCTCTATCTAGGCTCCAGCATCTATCAAGAGCACAAAAACAAGAGGCAGACTACATGGCAAATACCCTTTGTGTTCCCAGATGAAAGTTAGATAGTCAATATCTCTAACTTAGATAGCCAATGTCTCCAAGTTGTAGGGAGAACAACCTTTTCACTGCACTGGACACAGAAGACATGGCTTTAGCATTTACGATCTGAAAGACTAATTTATTGCTGTAAACAATGCGTGAAGAGAGTCAGAAACATAAGATGGACCAAGGACAGAAAGAAACATTAGTTCAATTATCTCATGACCTTTTAGCAGGACCAGCCAGTCTCCTATCCTGCATACTGAGTTACTATAGGAACAAGTTAAACACCTGTGGGTCCTGCAACTACAGAGATCTCTCAATTAAAACAGGACTTAGAGTGGGTGCTTTTAATTTTAAATCTCAGGGAAGGTGAGAGATGCCATATTCTAATGATGCCATATGATCTTAGGAGAACCCAAGCTGCAAGTCCCCTATTTTAAACCTTAAAAAGTACTTGCAACTTTAACTACTGCTTTAAATCAGAATTCTGGCTGAATGATACTGAACATAAATCATTTGCATGTTATAGTGATAGGGATACATTTATTTCTCCAAGACTGCTTACTATTAGTTTCTCCTTTAATTTCCTAGGGTTTTGTCTATATTCAGGAATAGCTCCATCTCTGTAATCAGTTTAGCTTGAAGTAGGGGTAAACCTAGGTTAATTCAACTGGTACATCCTACTAACTTGCATATTCTACTAACAGAGTCAGTATGAGTGCAGCTAGACTGTTTTTTAATTATTGATGGCTGCATTGGGAGTGTTCACAAATATGAGCAGCAGAACAAGTTGGTTTTAGTGCTGTTGCATGTAAAGGGACATGCTCAAGTCCATAAACCAAGTTTAGGAGTTGTTCATTGCTATATTGGGAACAATACCTACAAGAGATATAGGATATGCCAGGTGAAGTTTTTTTCAGTTGGGTTCACTACACCACCTCCCCAAATGAACAAGCTTTGCTGGCAGAATCTCTTCTGTTGGACGGAATGGCTGCATCCAGATGAGGGCAGGGATGCTGTTGAGGAGAGGCATAGAAATCATAGCATCGTAGAAATTTAGGGTTGGAAGGAACTTCAGGAGGTCATCTAGTCCAACCCCCTGCTCAAAGTAGGACCATCCCCAACTAGATCATCCCAGCCAGGGCTTTGTCAACCCAAGTCTTAGAAACCTCCAAGGATGGAGATTCTACCACCTCTCTAGGTAATCTGGTCCAGTGCTTCACTATCCTCTTAGTGAGAAGGTTTTTCCTAATATCCAAATTAAGCTTCTCTTGCTGCAACTTGAGACCATTACTTTTTGTTCTGTCATCTGCCACCACTGAGAACATAGTTCTCAGGCACAGTTCCACCAATTGGGGCAAGTGATATTTTCACGCTCCTAGCTATGCAAGTAAAAAACTATGGAGTATACATGAGTAGGAGCCAACCTTTTTGGCAGGCATGCTACAAATTTAGCCCCACACCTTCCCCTAGTGCTACTCTGATACCTTTCCCTTACCCGATCCTCTGCTCAGCTTTTAGTTCCTTGCGCCATGCTCCTTGACCAAGCTGCTGCTCTGCTTTCTATCCCATGCCCATTCTGCCACTGTGCTGCCTGTCACCTCCCCAATCTCACATGCTACACACAGGCAGACTGTGCAACTTGTGGTACCTGTGCTGCAGGTTGGCCACCCCTGCTGTACATTAAACCTCAGGCTGGGTATAAACATGTCTCCCACATCTGAGCTGTTTTAGTCTTGTGGATGCACACAGCCCATGGAAACAAACTAGAATTATGTCAGTGATGATGGCAGGCTCCATGATCACTTCTCTCTATCAAGATAAATACCCTTTTAGAGAAGAGACTACTGTCTGAAGCCATGCAATAGGCAGGGTAGAGGTGCACTTTACAGACTCATTGAGTCAAAGATGCATAAGCTTTTATGAGCAACAGCTTGCTTCTACCCTTACAGGAAGCAATGCAAACAGACCAAACCAGATGCCTGAAGCTTAGGAAGGAAACTCCACACCTTCAGACGTTGTTTCAAATGCCCAAAAGGCCTGCTTTACCAGTAAGATCACTGTTATACTTGTCTGCTTTACAATCCTACATACATTACAAAACTTGTGCCAGCCTACCTCTATCTCCAGAGCCCCCCAGTGGAGACAGAATATTTAACAACAGAAGGATTTTCTGCTATCCTATCTATACCATCTTCCTGAAAAACATTTATTTATTTACAGCCCCTCCTATCCAAAAGTCTCAGGTCAGCATAGTGAGCCCCAAAAATCACTGTCCACATACCTGTGTCTACACCAAGGTTTTTCTTCTCATTCCTAGCCTACATAGCCATGCCAGCAGAATTTTATCCTGCAGACTAGAACCTAGTGAAGACAAAGTGCAGAAAGACTTTATTGCAGCAATTCTCAAGCTAAGGGTCACAACCCAAATGAGGTAGCATAGATGAGGGGGTCACAAACCCCACATAAATTCATTTATAGTAGTTAGACAAGGTTCCTTGGATGAATTTGATATCTTTTATTAGACCAACCCAAATAGTTGGAGAAAAGTTATTAAGCAAGCTTTCGGGTTCAAAAACCCTTCATCAGGCTAAGGAAGTTTCAGCAGTTGGTGTGTGCTCAGTAGTTAGACTCACACTGCAAGCAGGGCAGTGAGCCAACTGAAAGCATGGCAATGGGGTCATCTTTTGAAGACTGGGGACTGGTGCTGTATTGCAATTTGGCTAAGCAAGGTCTCCGCTCTTACTACATTACTTAGCTGAGCCCATTGAAGTAAAAGTTACTGAACTTTCTCTCCATTATGGCTTTACAGCAGTTAACTCACGTTGGTTATCCATCTGCCTAGTAGGTTTTTTTTGGCCTTTGAAGACTGGCCTACCACCTATCTTTTGGGGAAAAGTTCAAGCAGCAACAAGGAGTGCTCCAAGAAGAACTGTGAGGTGGAAGTCATTACTTCCTTTCCCCAAGCTGATGCTTCCAATTTCCCTTGGACAGCAAGACTTCTTTGTCCCACAATACACAGTAGCAATAACCTATGCATGCTGTTTCCCTGTGTGTACTACTGCCCTCAAGTCAATTTGAGTCAACAACATGATTCCATGCTGCCAGTCTGGTTGCAAGCTAATTGCAAGGGTGGTGGGAAGACACAGACCATGGAAGAGTCCCAGGGTTTGGATCCAACCTGCAAGAAGCCCCATGAGTTTGACACCCATGGTCTAGACATACCTGTTTATGAGAATGGGGATAGACTCAACCTCTTGAGGTTCCTTCCACTCCTCCATTTCCAGGATTCAAACTAGAAGCAATTTGGACAAGGAGAATAGAAATGATAGAAGGACCGAGTGAGTGGCTTTAGCCCTGAAGCAAAATTAAAGGCTCTAATGATGATCCTAATATTGAGGACTCCTGAAAATATATACAAAACCAGAGTCAAATTAATGTATTTTTATCAATTTTTAGAACCTAGGTATTAACAAGTTTTGTATAATTAGAGGTTCATAAGATTGTGGATTTACTTATATTTTTAGTTTAGAAGTGGGTAAAGGTGGAGAGGAAAACATGCTTATAGACCATGTATTTAAATGTCATACAGGCCCAGATCCTTCCTTTGGGTGGAAAAAAGCAAGCTATGGGGAAGAAAATCTCAGTAAGCTTTTCTTTACATGGATTGGGCTGTGAGGTATACAGATTGCCTTAGTGTGGGCTGCATTAGCAGTTCTTCAGAATCTCACCAGTACCAGAGGGGAATGATTAGTTTGTCCCCAGTCTGTGTTGGAATCCCTTCCCCTTAAAGGTCAAGGTCAACAGTGCAGCACAGCGAGAGAGAACCAAGTGAACTTAACTATTTATTAGAATACCCCAATAATAATTTAGCAATAAATCAGGCTGTAGAGCATGGTAAGTAAAGTAAGCTATTTTACCAGACTAACAGGCCTGGCGAGGGGAACAGTCCACAAACCCTTTTGTTCTTGGTTCTGACACCTTCCCAAACCACTCTAAACTTTATTTTAAATCTCTTTACCACAACTAAAACATGACCTGTATATCCCCTTTTATCATACTGGGTTAACAAAAGCACACTTATCATTTCAGTAGGAGTCTAGCTTGTAGTGATGTTAGGGTCAATGAATCAGGCATGAATGAGAACTAAACAGCAAGGTTTAATGTGGAGCAGTTAACAAGCTTCTGTAGCCTCCCTAATGATCAGCTTCTCCAACTGAGGG
This sequence comes from Alligator sinensis, assembly GCF_000455745.1. NCBI lineage: Eukaryota > Metazoa > Chordata > Crocodylia > Alligatoridae > Alligator > Alligator sinensis. The sequence continues at coordinate 861,017 of NW_005841903.1, forward strand.
ACCATCACCCAGTTCCCCACTCTTCTAAATTAGGAACCATCTCTGAATTATAACTTTTATCACTACATAACTGATTACACAATATTTCTTATCAAAAGGCAAAACATCAGGTTATTACAACTGCTATTTTTAGCTATTACTAGCACTTTCCAACCCCCCAAATTACATGTACAGGATTGATGGCAGGTGGAGATAGCCATAGAGAATGCAAAAATATCCTTTAGTGTGGATGAAAGTCAGCCCAGGACACAGAAGTGAGATGTTAGAGTACAGTACTACAGAAGGGCATACCGGGGAGTGATGAGGTAAAATGAAGAAAGAAAAAAAAAAAATCTGCTGTAGATATACAAAAGACTGCCTAGTACAAAGATTGTACTAGGCAATACTATAATGTCTTTTACATGAAGCAATAGAAATCACGGGAGCACAGAAATTACATAATGCACAGAAGTTGCATCACTTAAAATATTAGACAAGATGCAGCAAACTATAATAAAACCTATTACAGACTAGGTATCACCCACTAAGTCTCTCCCATTTGCCATCCCGTGGTGTAATAAAGCCTAAATGTAATGACCAGCAGGAGCTACCTGCAGCCCATGCAGGAGGGCAGATCACCCAGGATGCTGTACCGGGGAAGGGAGGGGGGAGGAAGCGTGTCCGTGTTGAGGGAAGAGCACGGTGCAAGTCACCCGCGAGACCCCTTCTCCACAACCCTTCCTGCCTGAACACATTTATAATAGAGCGACAGTGTCGTCGCAGCTGTGGCGGCCCAGGTGCAGGGAAGATGAGACTCCAGTGTTGCTTGGGCCAGCTGCAGCCTCCAGCTCGCAAAAAACCCCTTCCGCCGGGCAGGGAAGGGGCAGAGGTATCAGCGCTTCTCAGCGCTTCGGGGAGGAGGCCGCCTCTGCAGCACGCCAGCTGCTCGCTCTGCTCTCCGCGCTTGAGGACAACGCGGGACTGCGCTATGGGCAGACCCGAGCCTGACAGCGCTCGCCCCGGGCTTATAATACAAGGATGCGTGCTGCGGCCCGGGCCGGCTGGGCGAGCTCTGCTTAGCTCCGCCACACACCTGGGGTGAGGGCGGAGTCTCGGCTCCCTCCGGCCGCCGTTCTCTCCCCCCCACGAAGACATGGTACCGCCCCGGCCGC